>NC_045628.1:54305378-54608409 GCF_009829155.1 Mustela erminea | reverse complement strand
TGCCTTTGGCTGGGGTCATGATCCCAAGGTCCTGGGATCGAGTCCCACACTGGGCTCCCCAGTCAGCAGAGAGCCTGCTCTTCCCCCTCTTCCCCGGTCAGGGCTCTCTCTTGCTATCTTTCTCTCTCAAATAAGCAGATAAAATCTTCAAAAAAATTTTTTTAATTTAAAAGAAGAAATAAAGAACTACCTGGAAGGGTGCTAGCTGGTTCGTCAGAAGAGCATGCAACTCTTGATCTCAGGGTTCCAAGTTCAAGCCCCATATGGGGTGTAGAGATTACTTAAATAAAACCTAAAAATTTTTTTTAAAAAACTACCTGGACTTTAAGAATGGATGTTGAGACTTCCAGGTTGTAGGTTCTGGGTTTTCATTTCTTTCTAAATCTGTATGATCTTCTGGTCTCTGTGAAAATTAAAGAAAGAGAAGTTAGGATGGCCAGAAATCTACCCAGATGCCCCTTGGCCCTCACTGAGGTAGCTAAAAGCGCTGCCCTGTTTGAAGAGGATGGGCGCACCAGGAGTGGTGATGAACTCTCTCTCAGCTCTCTTAACCCATTCTTCTATCCTTTTACATCGGGGTGGGGAGTGCTGTTCACGCATGACACTACCCAGTAAGCTAGCCATGCACAGGAACGGTGAGCCTTGGATTTGCACCCCATCTCCTGCCCAGCCCTGCCAGCTGTTGGAGACCAGGACAGCCCCGTCCAGCCCCTGACCAGCGCTCCTCTCCCAAGCACATGACTTGACAGTCTAGTCATATCATTTATCTCCCTGGGCAAGTGCATCCCTACCCAACCCCTTGCCTCCTCTCTGAGGAGTCTTGTCTCCAAAAGTGACTTTTCTTTCTTTCTAACAGATATCTGCAAACGAAATCGAAATGCTTCTGATGAGGCTGCCACGCATGTTTAAACAGGAATTCACAGGTGTGGGAGCAACACTGGAAAAAAGGTGGAAGCTGTGTGCCTTTGAAGGAATTAAAACGACCTAACTGTGAAGAGCTGGCAAGTCTCTGGAAACGAAGGCGCCTGACGGGGCCAGGGCTGTGCAGCGTGAGCACTGGAGGCTGGGGATGGTCCGGCCTGGGGCCCCTGTGGAGCCGTCGGGGCCCGACTTCAGTTACATCTGTGGCGTTCTCCTGTGAGTGGAAATGTGCTTGTGTACCAGTTCCTTAAAACAAAGCTTCATACTGTGACAGATCTGTTTCCTATGAAAACCAACGATTCCACAGTCATAATGATGGCAAAATCTTAAAATATGCTACATTTGAGAATAGCTCACCCAGCAAAATATTTAAAGTTAATGACGGTGTAGCAATGGTTGTCGCTAGGCTGCAGAGTTGTATATGTAATGTATAGCTGAAATCATTCAATGACATTTTCCTGAAAATCTTTGTTTTAGTAAAAAAATAAAAACAAAAATAAAAATAAGAAGTAATTTTACAGTAAGGAAAAATCATACCAAAAGGAAACTTGAATATGTGTCTGAACATTTATTGTATTTTGTAAATTAAGTTATATGCTATTCCAGGGACATTTGCCTTATTGAAGAGGCAGAAAATGTGACTGGACTCCTTGGACTCCTTGAGAATGCTTTATCAAGAATATTATTTTTCTAATGTAACAATTCTCCATCATAAGTTCTTTTAACATGGACTGCGTAACGATTTTCATAAAATGTAAATAAAGGAAAGCTAGTGCTGCTGTCTTGTACTTGGTATGTAATATTCAGGTTTATGCATCAAAATAAACATTCAGTAAATATTCCTGTTACAAATTTTATAGCAAAGATATTAATTTTTTTCAATAAATATGACTTCTGCCATAAAGGTTTTGCAAGTTATTCTTTGATATACCTTTCTTCACCATTATTCAGTTCCATCTCATATCCTCACCATATTTAAATGATTGTCTACATGAAGGATGTTGAGACAAAACATTACTTCAAACAGAAATCTATAAAAACTAAGGTAGGAAGTACCAAGACAAGAGGATTATACAGCATTAGGGTACACAGCATTTTAAAATACCAACACCTCAATCGAAATACAATCAATATAAATATTACCTTTGTTTTTTGTCTGCAGAGGCAAGTACAAAAGAGCCAATTAGTTAATATTAATTCCGGGATGTATTTATTTGTATGTTCTCTGGAAAATATACAAGTTAGAAAAGGAATTAAAGAATTCACACTTGAGTCAACAGTTTCGTCAGAATTTGGGCTTTCACTATTTAATTACAAGTAGGATAGAGCTTTAAACTGTATCTCCTTCCTGCTTTCTTACATAAGAATCACAAAAAAGACAAGTATTCAAGATATTAATTTTAAATGAAACTTTTTTTAGGAAGATTACTCAATAGTGATCTTCTTCAAAATTCTGAAAATATGTTAATAATTTTCTATTACATAGGAAGTTATTGTCTTTAGGATCTTTTTATTGAGCCCTGATAAATTAAGGTACTTAGTCATGCTTCCCATGAATACCTGCATGTTTTGTTCAGGCTCAGTGCTAATCCTGTGAATACAGATATGAGTAAGAAAGACCCTGTCAGGGCGCCTGGGTGGCTCAGCGGGTTAAGGCCTCTGCCTTCGGCTCAGGTCATGATCCCAGGGTCCTGGGATCGAGCCCCACATCGGTCTCTCTGCTCAGCAGGGAGCCTGCTTCCTCCTCTCTCTCTGCCTGCCTCTCTGCCTACTTGTGATCTCTGCCTGTCAAATAAATAAATAAAATCTTTAAAAAAAAAAAAAAGAAAGAAAGAAAGACCCTGTCCTTCATGAGCTCAGAGTTCAACAGGAAAAAGACATTTTCCCAAAGGTTTCTACATAATGTGAGCCAGGTGACTGGAAAGATGGAACAGGGTGCTTTGGGATTCAAGCTAAATGTCAATATCATATTAAATACTGAAACACTAGAGGCCTTTCTAATACCATCTATCAATTCCCACCACTATCATCATCCTGACATGTTTATCTCTAGGTCAGGACACACAAATAAGGATACAACCATCAGCAAGGAGATAACCTCATATACACACATCATCAAACAGAAAACCCAAGAGGTTTGCTTGAAGAATAATTAGAAGAAAAATATTTCCATAATCTGGCTAGTTAAAATCTAATAGAGATACAAGGTACCACAATCTAGACTATTTCTAATGGAAAGCACGGGAGAGGTTTTCAAATGTGCATTCACACTTTCAAGTAGTGCCTGTAGTCACTTTAGCAGGATACAATTCACAGAGTAAAACCCTAACTCAGAGCTTGGATCAAGAAAAGGAATTAGACGGAACTTAGATTAGATCTGCCGAAAGAACACCATTCTGTAAACACACCATGCTGAGGTAGAAATGGTAACATATAGGATTAAAATAGTTAACACAGCATTTCAAAATATTTGAGTAATTCCCAGAGAAAATTTTCTGTACCAGGGGAATCTGTTTTAGCTGTGGTGGTTTTATTGCTGCTTGAAATTCATTATATTAATTGTCTAGAAATATATGAGTTAAAATGTAACTTCAATTAGTTATATTTGCAGGAAAAACTTTTAAATTCATTTCACATTCAGGTTCAGAGGGTACCCTAGGGATCACCTGGGGCCATGTGGAGTCTACATATGTGTGTCGCCCCATTATCTTGAACCCTCAGGACAATCCTACGTAAAGACACCAGTATCCCCATTTGTCACACCTGGAGAACGAGGTTCAGCTGTACTGAGTAATCTGGCAAAGTCTACACAGATTACAAATTAAAAATTACAGGATTTGAACCCACAGCTGACTGACTCCAAAGATGTTCTCACTGTGTCATATTTCTAGTTCAATGTATTCCCACCCCTCCCAGGAGCCCAGTGTTCATCCAGGGCTTCTAGATCACGGCTTTTACTCTCCTTTTTCTCTGCCATCCCATGTACATGAGAATGGGTGTGAAGATGGCTAGCCTTTCTCTTCCAAATCTACCAGTAACAAATCATGGTTCCTAGACTCCTCGAATAGGCAGAACATTGAAAGTGTGGAGATCCTCATAACCTGGCCCCAAAGGGCCTTTCCGGCTTGCTTGTTTACTGCTTCCCTGAATAGGACTAAATATTTGCTGCCTTTCTGCTTTGTTCCTATCTTTCTATCCAAATAAAATTACCTCTTCGTATCTAGTTACCACAGTCCTACAAAGCCTTAAGGGGTAAGTGCAAAGACTCTTACCCTCCCCCACCATACTTTTCTCCCTCCCCTGCACAGCTATCCCACATTGACTGTTTAAAACCCTTACCACCCAGCTGTCTCTACCTTATCTCCCTATTAGATTCTAAGCTCTTTGAGAGATCTGAATGTGTCTCATTTACTTTGAATTATTTCCCAAAGTAGTTTTGCTTCTAATTTTTAAAAAACAGAAGAGAGAACAAACCAACATGTCTTCACACCTCCAGGAACCAGTGTGCTGGTACCCTTAGGGGAAAAAGTCACGAAATATTGGAAAAGCCTGCAAATATCTTAGATCCAAGATTCCAAGGCATAAAATCAAGAGTGATCATGTACTGCCTATTACCAAAATACCAAAAGCAACCAATTCCTTCACAAAGTTCAAACCCAGATAAATTATCAACTCTTCTATGAAGCCCTGATCCCCTCAGGAACCTCCTCTCCGAAGTTCCCACCACTACTCATTGTATTTCTACTGCAGCCTTTCCACAGTATTTTAATCATATGTGAAACGGCTATTCTCCCAGTCCCACAGGCTCCCTTACTCACCTTTCCAATCCTCAGTCTAGATGACAGACCGTGACTTTTTATTTTTAAATAAATATTTATCAATGGAATGAACCAAATGGATGAAAGAAGGAGCCCACACAGGAACTTTTCGAATTTGCTGAACCAGCACATATTCAGACATCAGGCCCAGTAACAGAAGCCAGAACTTTCTGCTCCTCAGTTGTAAGATCTTGGCAGAATTCTTACCTTCTTTTTCAAAATGTTTTTCATTGTCTCAAACTATACATAACATTTATCATTTAAACCATTTGTAATTGTACAATTCTGTGACATTAAATATATTTACAAAGTTATGCTTCCAGTCACCACTATAATTTTTCATCATCATCCCCACCAAAAAATTTTAAGGTACCCGGGGTGCCTGGGTGGCTCAGAGAGTTAAGCCTCTTCCTTCGGCTCAGGTCATGATCCCAGGGTTGTGGGATCAAGCCCCGCATCAGGCTCTCTGCTCAGCAGGGAGCCTGCTTCCTCCTCTCTCTCTGCCTACCTCTCTGCCTACTTGTGATCTCTGTCAAATAAATAAATAAAATCTTAAAAAAAAAAAAAAACCAAACTTTAAGGTACCCATTAAAAAAACAAAACAAAACAAAAAAAAACCAACCCCCTTCACCCTTCCTTCCAGCCTCTGGTAATCTCAATTCTACTTGTGTCTCATTGTCTACTTTGTGTCCAGCTCTGTAGAACAGGGATGGAAACAAGGTATTTGTGCTTCTCTGTCTCACTTCTTTCACAGTACAATGTCTTCAGTGCTCACTCACATTGTAGCACGTGTCGGAGCCTCATTCCTGTTTCGAGACAGAATAATATGCCATTGTGTGAGAACACTTCTTGCTGGCTTAGGTATGCTTTACCTACTGCAGCAAGGGAAAGTCAATTGTCTATGTTTTAAAAAACGTAAACACTTCCATTTTTTTAAATTTTTATAAAGATTTTTACTTATTTATTTGAGAGAGAGAGCGAGGAGAAGGTCAGAGGGAGAAGCAGACTCCCCACGGAGCTGGGAGCCCGATGTGGGACTCGATCCTGGCACTCCGGGATCATGACCTGAGCCGAAGGCAGTCGTCCAACCAACTGAGCCACCCAGGCGTCCCCATAAACGCTTTTATTAAATACCACATCAAAACTAACATTTGAAAGTACAGAGGCTTGTTTTTCCATCTGGATAAACTCCTTTTCATCAAGGATGATGAAAATGAAAGGACAAAAGTAGAAAACACTTGTAGGAATTGTGTAGAAAACAAGGCTCTTTAACAAATATCCATGTGACAAATGTGATATGATAAACAAGTTGGTTTTCTTCTGGGTAAGGGTTAGGGATGTTCCTTTTATCAAAAATGGCTGCTCTGTTTGTTCCGCTGAATAAGAGATGTTTCATCCTGAAAGCATACGAACTATTTTACCAAAACTCAGTTACTTCTCATAAACTGAGAAAACATAGATTTTAGAGATGCCTAAAATTTTACAGCTTGGTTCACTTTATATCAAAAAGGTAAGAGGTTAACACGAATATTCAATCAACTGTCATTAGTATCTGAACAAACTACAGGCATACCTCATGTTATTGCATCTCACTTTATTGTGCTTTGCAGATATTGTATGTTTTACAAATGCAAGGTTTGTGGCAACCCTGTGTCAAGCAAGTCTGCTGGCACCACTCTTCCAATAGCATTTGCCCATTCATGTTTCTGTGTCACATTTTGGTAATTCTCATAATACTTCCAACTTTTCATTATTATTATGTTTGTGTTATCAGTGATCTTTGGTGTTACTATTGCAACTGTTTTGGGGTACCACAAACTGCACCCATATAAGATGGCAAACTTAAAGGATAAATGTTATGTGTGTTCTGACCGCTTCACTGCCTGGCCATTCCCCCATCTCCCTCCCTATTCCCGGAGATGCAAGAATATTGAAATTTGGCTAAACTAATAATCCTACAATGGCCTCTAAGTGTTCAAGTGGGAGGAGGAGTTGCATGTCTCTCACTTTAAATCAAAAGCCAGAATACATTACCCTTAGTGAGGAAGGCATGTCAAAAGCCGAAACAAGCCAGAAGCTAGGTCTCTTGTGCCACATAGTTGTGAATGCAAAAGTAAAGTTACTGAAGAAAATTAAAACCCAGCAGACATACGAATGGTAAAGCCAAACAGTTTTATTGCTGAGATGAAGAAAGTCTGAGTGGTCTGGATAGAGGATCAAGCCAGCCACAACATTCCCTGAAGCCAAAGCCTAATTTATAGTGAGACCCTAACTCTCTTCAATTCTAGGAAGGTTGAGAAAGGTGAGGATGCTGAGAATTTGTCTGAAGCTGGCATGAGGTTTAAGGAAAGACTTCTCTGGAACATAAAACTGCAAGGTGAGCCAGCAAATGCTAATGTAGAAGCTGCAGCAAGTTATCCAGAAGACCCAGCCAGGATCATTAATGAAGGTAGCTACACTGAACAACATATGTTCAGTGTAGACAAACTAGTCATCTGTTGGGCAAAAAAAAAAAAAAAAAAAAAAAAGGGCATCTAGGACTTTCATAAGAGAAAGAGAGGAGAAGTCAACGCCTGGTTTTAAAGCTTCAAAGACAGACTGACTCTTGTTAGGGGCTAACACAGATGGTGACTTGAAGACAATGCTCATTTATCATTCTGAAAATCCTAGCATCCTTAAGAATTATACTAAATCTTCTCTGCCTACACTCCATAAATGGAAGAATAAAGCCCAGAACACCTCTGTTTACAACATGATTTACTAAGTATTCTAACCTCTCTGCTAAGACATACTGCTGAGAAAAAAAAGATTCACTTCAAGATATGACTGCTCACTGACAATGTGCCTGATCACCCAAAAGCTCTGATAAAGATGTACAAGAATAACGTTATTTTATGGCTGCTAACACAACATCCACGTTAGTCTGTGGATCAAGGCATAATTCTGACTTTCAAGGTTTGTTAAGAAATACACTTTGTGGAAATAATGAAGATTAGAGCAAAAATAAACAAAATAGAAACTAAAACAACCAATAGAACAGATCAATGAAGCCAGGGGCTGGCTGTTTGAAAAGATCAACAAAAATCAATAAACCTTTAGCCACACTCACCAAAAAAAAGGGGGGGGGGGAGAGGACTCAAATAGAATCAGAAATGAAAGGGGAGAAATAACCAACAACACAGAAATACAAAAAACTGTAAGAGAATATTATGAAAAATTATACGCCAACAAATTGGACAACCTAGAAGAAATGGATAAATTCCTAGAAACATAACCTCCCGAAACTAAATCAGGAAAAAAATATAACATTTGAAAAGACTGATTACCTGCACTGAAATTGAATCAGTAATCAAAAAGAAAACAAAACAAACAAGAACAACAACAAAAACCTCCCAGTAAACAGAAGTCCAGGGCCAGACACCTTCACAGGTAAATTCTACCAAGCTTTTAAAGAAACATTGTTACCTATTCTTCTCAAACTATTCCAAAAATCAGAAGGGGAAGAAAAGTTTCCAAATTTATTCTATGAAGCCAGCATTACTCTGATACCAAAACCAAATAAAGATGCTACAAAAAGAGAGAATGACAGGCCAATATCTCTGATGAACCAAATTCAAAAATGCAAAAAATACTACAAAATACTACAAAGTATTAAAAAATACTACAAAAATACTACAAAATATTATCAAACTGAATCCAATGATACATTAAAAAAATCATTCACCATGTTCAACTGGGATTTATCCCTGCAATGCAAGGGTGGTTCAATATTCCCAAGTCAATGTGCTACACCACATCATAAAAAAAGAAGGGATAAAAACCATATGATCATTTCAATAGATGCAGAAAAAGAATCTGACAAAGTATAACAGTTCTTCATAAATAAAAACCCTGAACACAGTAGGTTTAGAGGGAACATACCTCAACATAATAAAGGTCATATATGAAAATCCCAAAGCTTACATCATATTCAAAGGGGAAACATGGAAAGTGTATTCCCTAAGGTCAGGAAGAAGCCAGGGATATCCACTCTCACCACTACTATTTAACACAGTACTGGAAGTCCTAGCCATAGCAAACAGACAACAAAAAGAAATAAAAGGCATCCAAAGTAAAACTTACTATTCACAGATGACATGATATTCTCTATACATAGAAATCCATAAAGACCCCACCAGAAAACTCCTACAACTGATAAATTAATTCAGTAAACTTGCACAATACAAAATCATTGTATAGAAATCTATTGCATTTCTATACACTAATAATGAAGCAGAAAAGGAAATTAAGAAAACAATCCCATTTATAATTAAACCAAAAATAAGATACCTGGGAATATAAACTTAACCAAGGAGTTAAAAGATCTGTACTCTGAAAACTATAACACATTGAAAGAAGTTGAAGACAAAGAAATGGAAAGTCATTCCATGTGTATGAATGGGGAGAGCAAATATTGCTAAAATATCCATACTACCCAAAGCTATCTACGGATTTAATGCAACCTCCACCAAAACACCAACATTTTTCATAGAACTAGAACAAACAATCCCTAGATTTATGAGGTCTTCTGTGGTTCCATAAATAACAAAAACCATCTTGAAAAAGAAAAACAAAGCTGGAGGTATCACAACTCCAGATCTCAGGTTTTACTACAAAGCCACAGTAGTCAAAACAGTATGGTACAAGCAGAAAATAAGGCACGCAGATCAGCAGAACAGAATAGAAAGCCTTAAATAAATTTATGTTTATATGATCAATCTATGACAAAGGAGGAAAGAAAATGCAATGGGAAAAAGACAGCCTCTTCAACAAATGGTACTGGGAGGCCAGGACAGCTACATGTAAAAAGAATGGAACTGGATCCCCAGCTTACACCATACATAAAGATAAATTCAAAATGGATTAAGGACCTAAATTTGAGACCTGAAACTATAAAAATCCTAGAAGAGACCACAGGCAATAATTTCTCCAACATCAGCCATAGCAACTTCTTTCTAGATATACCTCTGAGGCAAGGGAAATAAAAGCAAAAATAAACAATTGGGACTACATCAAAATAAAAAGCTTCTGCACAGCAAAGAAAACAATCAAAACTAAAACTACTTACTAAATAGGAGAAGATATTTGCAAATAACATCACTGATAAAGGTTAGGATCTAAAATATATAAAGAACTGATACAACTCAACATCCAGAAGCAAATAATCCAATTAAAAAGTTGGAAGACGATATAAACAGACATTTCTCCAAAGAAGAAATACAAATGGCCAACAGACACATGAAAAGATGTTCAACATCACTAATCATCAAGGAAATGCAAATCAAAACTACACTGAGATATCACTTCACACCTATTAGAATGGCTAAAGTCAAAAACTCAAGACATACCAAGTGTTGGGAGGATGTGGAGAAATAGGAATCTTCGGCACTATTGTGGGAATGCAAACTAGTGCAGCCATTCTGGAAAACAGTATGGAACTTCCCCCAGAAAGTTAAAAATAGAACTATCCTATGATCAAGTAATTGCACTACTGGGTATTTACCAAAAAAAGAAAAAAAAAAAAAACCCAAAAAACAAAAACACTAATTCAAAAGGATACATATACATGCACCCCTCTATTTATTGCAGCATTATTTATAATGGCCAAACTATGGAAGCAGCCCAAGTGTCCACTGACTGATGAATAGATAAAGAAGATGTGGTATTTATGTAATGGAATATTATTCAGCCATAAAATAGAATGAAATCATGCCAGTTGCAACAACATGAATGGAGCCAGAGAGTGTAATGCCAAGCAAAATAAGTCAGAGAAGGACAAACATCGTATGATTTCACTCATATGTGGAATTTCAGAAACAAATGAGCAAAGGCAAACAAAAGAAAGAGAGACAAACCAAGAAACAGACTCTTAACTATAGAGAACAAAGTGGTGGTTGCCAGCGGGGAGGTAAGTGGAGGGGGTGACACAGGTGAAGGGGGTTTAGAGTCCACTTGCCATGACGCTCACTGAATGATGCACAGAACTGATGAATCGCTATATTGTACAACTGAAACTATTGTAACACTGTATGTTAACTACACTAAAATAAAAATTTTAAAAATTAATCTAAAAAATATACTTCATAAGGCTATAGCTGCCATAAACAGTGATTCATCTGGTGGCTCTGGGCAAAGTAAATTGAAAACCTTCTAGAAAGTTTTCACTATGTTAGATGTCATTAAGAACATTTGTGATTCATGGGAAGAGGTCAAAATACCAAAATTAACAAGGGTTTGGAGGAAGAGGATTCCACCCTTCATGGACATCTTTAAAGGGGTTCAAGATTTCAGCAGACAAAATAACTGCAGAGGTGGTGGCAAGAGCCTGAGAAAATAGTGTTAGAAGTAGAGCCTGAAGAGGTCACTGCATTGCTGCAATCTCATGATGAAAACAAATGAAGAAAGAGTTGCTTCTTATGGATGAGAAAGAAAATGGCTGCTTAAGATGGAACCTACACCCGGTGATGATGTTGTGAATATTGTTGAGATGACAATGAAGGATTTAGAATATTACATAAATTTAGCTGACAAAGCTGAGGCAGGGTGTGAGAGGACTGAATCCAATTTTGAAAGAAGTCTTAGAATCTAACCGCATTACCCGCTAGAGAGAAATTATTCATGAAAGGAAGAGTCAATGGGTGGGGTAAACTTCATTGTCTTATTTTAAGAAATTGCCACAGCCATCCCAATTGTCGGCAACAACCATCCTGATCAGCCAGCAGCCGTCGATATCAAGGCAAGACCCTCTGCCAACAAAAAGATATGACTTGAGGAAAGCTCAGGAGAGGGTTGGGAAGCTCAGGTGAGGGTTAGCCTGTTTCAGCAACAAAGTACTTTTAATTAAGGTATGTGCACCGTTTTTTAAACATAATGCTACCACACGCTTAACAGACTACATATAATGTATATATAACTTTCATATGCACTGGGAAACCAAAAAATTTACCTGACTCACTGTATCTCGATACTCATTTCATTACTGTGGCCTGGCACCAAACCTAGAGTATCCCCATTAGGCCTGTGCTTGTAAGTGTAGCACACCAAAGGAACATCTCAGAGTTAAACAAATCGTAATGAATTATATATTAGATCACCAGAAATAGTGTGTCTTAGTTCCACCACCTCCAGGTTTCTTCTTTGGCTTTCAAGTGAATTTTATTTTTCATTTCTGGGCTTCAAATATTTTGAAATTTTTCATACTGTATAGGAGAATATCCAGACTGTGCTGGAGTAGAGTCCCAGCCCCAGCATCAGCTGGGCTTGTGACTAAGGCATGGAACTCGGTGCCTAGTGAGGTACTAGTCCCAGATTCATAATATGGTCATGTGAAAACCTACTTCATAGGGTTGCTGGGATGGGTAAATAAGATACGATGCGTACAGCTCCTAACATAGAGCCAGGCCAACTGAAGGCACTGGTTCCTTCAAACATCATACTTTTTTTTTCTTTCTTTTTCTTTAATTCTTTAAACTATGTTCAGTTAGCCACTGTATAGTACATCATTAGTTTTTGATGTAGTGTACAATGATTCATTAGTTGTGTATAATATCCAGTGCTTATCACAACATGTGCCCTCCTTAATACCCATTACCCTGTTACTTCCTCCCCCGAAACCCCCTCCCCTCTGAAACCCTCAGTTTGTTTCCCAGGCCCCACAGTCTCTCATGGTTCATCTCCCTCTCTGATTTCTCCCTGTTTGGATTTCCCTCCCTTCCCCTATGGTCCTCTGTGCTATTGCTTATGTTCCACATAAAAATCGTACCTTAGATACACCATTCCAACCAAGCAAAGGAGGCAAGCCCTTTCCTCTACTACCCCCTCCTTAGGGATAAACAGTGTTTATGTTTCTAAATGTAAGAATAAAATAATTAGTATAAGGCAAGCATCATCCCTAGAAACAGTCCGTCTGATATGTGCAAGTGTAAGACATAAGCAAAATAACCCTAACTCTCTAACCTACAAAGACTCTCCTAACTCTTACAGGCCACTGGGCAGTCATAGTCACTGTGACCCTCAACACAGAGAAAATGCAGGGCAGGAATTCTTTGTTTTAAGTCGTTTTTTACTTATTTGAGCTATTTCTAGTAAACAGTAATCAGGGTCAAATATCTTCAACTGTGAAGAAACTATATGGCTCTGGACACGTGGCACTTTGAATGATAGTCAACAAGGTACAGAATAAGCAAGGATTAAATAAATAAATAAATAAATAAATAAATATTTTTTAAACCCAGCAGAGTTATCATCAGGAAAAGTTGTGGGTGTAGCTGAAGCATGCAATAGTATTATTTTAGAGAACATACATATCCATTATGGTTGCAGAGAGAAGCAAAGTAAATGACTCCAGTAAACCTAGCAATTACAGACTGGTTTTTAATAAAATTAGCTGTTCTGGTCCAAAATTTTAACTCTTCTCTCAGATACCCAAACAACAAAAGCTCAGACGTTTATATTGCACATTTCACCTCTTATATAATGTACATTTATCAGTACAAGGTTATGTAATGGAATATTCTTACTTCATAGGAAAAGCAGACTCATAAAAATAAATTGCAGACATTTTACAGTAGAAAATGGCACTTTTCTACACAAAGCAAGAAAGTGGTTAATGTACAATAGAAAGTGCATTGCATGTAATGAAATGCATTTTTTTTGTCTAGAAAATATATTTATTGTGTGTTGAAAATTGTAATATCTTCCTCTGCACAAAGAAATTTCTATTATAAAGCCCATTTACTATTGTAGGGAGTGAAACCCTTTTTCTTGTTTACTAAAGTCGTCTATCTTAATATCAGCCCACAACACTGTCAAGTTCACTTAAGAAGAGCTATGTGTAGATAAGAATAGGGCTGAATCAGAAACCAGAATATTCCATTTCATCCGCTTTTCATATCTAAGCAAGTGCTGTGTAATCCACTACATCTGGTAGCAATCTTTTTTTTGGAAAGCTTTCTTCTTTTCAGAAGAAAACGCTAAAAATTGGTCAATTTGAAGCCCTCATCAATAAATAAATCTTTTGCCTTTGAATATGTTTATGTATAAGTGAGGATTTTTTTCTCTAGTATGTTTTGAGCTAGAATGTGAAGTATGGGCTGGAAAATCAAACATTGTCTTCAGGTGGAGATAATGTATGAAAACCATTGTCAGCCGTTTATTAAATAGACATTGATTGTTACATCAAATCAACATATCATGCATCATTTTTATGACTTACAATCACAGTAAATCAAGTTTCACATAGGAAGTGCTATGAATTCTTAGGATATTTGTCACTTCCTAAGCTGAGCAGTGACTAAATAATGTTCTGCACCTCATTATCTGTTCCTTGAGCAGCTAAAATAACTTTGGTTCAAAGCATGCCAAAGAATAGACTTTGTGGTGCTGGGCCTGGTAATTGTAGGCAGCCAAGGTGAGACAGTGAAATCTAGACTCTGCCAGTCTACAGTTAAGTATTTTGCATTGCAGCTTACTACTAGGTGCTGGTAACTGAAGATTCCAGACTTTTGGTCATGGAAGGGGTAGATCACCTGCTTGCAGACACTCTATAGTGAGATATTCAAGAGCATTTACCTGGAATCATTCCAAGTGAGTAATCATATAACTTATTATATGAAACAGGGATTGGTAATACCTATCTCATAGTCTTTCTGTAATTTTATCCATTGATAGACCTTCCTTGGTCATCTAAGATTACGAACTCTTTTAGTAAGTTTTCATATCAAAGCCTCACACAGACCACTGCCAACTGAAAAGTATTTCTCCTCAGAGGTTACCACTAACATATCAAATAGAACCACCTTCCTGAGTCCTCCCTGGAAAAACAAGTATTTTAATATATTGTAACAGGAAATCTCCAGCAGTCCCAAGAGTCTGCTGCACTGCGCAAAACTAGAATTCAGACTTCCAGAGAACTCCAGATTCCCATGGCCTCACTGGGAGGTTTGAGGGACTCGTAAAGTGGATGAATAACCAGTAAAGTTCCTAACTCAAACCAGGCCTGTTGGAAGAGAGTCTTGGCAAAGACAATCCTGATGTGTTTTCTCAAATATAAAATATTTCCTCTGAAATATCCCATTCTTGAGACAGAGAAAGAACTAGATGTCTTATTCCTAGTCTTCTATCTCCCATAAGGATGGGACATCCTGGTGCGAAAATCAAAGAGATAAAAATCTATCCTGTGCTGCTCTGTTTCGCATTACTTTACAGCAGGGCAACAACACAGATGTATTTATTGCCCACATTACCCTAGCAACCAGGTTTAATGAAGGACAGAGGGGGAGAAGGGCCAAGAAACTGCTCATAACTGCTATCTGCAATTTCTCAAATCTCAAAGTATAGGATGGATGCAGGAGCCCCCAACTCCTACTTTGTTCTTAGAACCCTTTTGACTTTGCCCCATGAGCATTCATCTCACATCTCATTGATTTATCAGATCAAATGCAGGGGTATTTTTTAGTAAACTGGAAAGGAACACTCACCCCATGCATATATACATGCACTAATGTACAAGTGTATAGATATTTTTCACACACATGCACAATAAGATTGTTGTGCACACACAAAATGAAAATGTACATGTACATGTAGTCACATTTACACACATTCACTTCATTGACACTCAAACCCCTCTGCTTTTGGAAATCATTTCCTTCCCTCAAGTTCTTCCCTCTCCTTTTTTTTTTTTTTTTTTTTTTTAATCCATAAGCTATTTACTCTTCCAAGGAGAACAATTAACTTTTTTTTTTAAGATTTTATTTATTTATTTGACAGAGATCACAAGTAGGTAGAGAGGCAGGCAGAGAAAGAGGGGGAAGCAGGCCAAGCAGAAAGCCCGATGTGGGGCTCGATCCCAGGATCC
This sequence comes from Mustela erminea, assembly GCF_009829155.1. NCBI lineage: Eukaryota > Metazoa > Chordata > Mammalia > Carnivora > Mustelidae > Mustela > Mustela erminea. Next base: position 54,592,773 of record NC_045628.1, on the reverse strand, counting down.
TGGGATCATGACCTGAGCTGAAGGCAGAGGCTTTAACCCACTGAGCCACCCAGGCGCCCCAAGAATGATTAACTTATAACAAATAAGAGATGGTGCCACTCAACTCTATAGGTAATCAACATACAGAACTTTGAAAAGATAACAATGGCAATAAATGTAGGTATATTTGAAAATATTTCAAACAAATTTATGAAAGAGCCAGAAAAGGCAAAGAACCTGGGACAGCTAACCAATGAAGACATCAGTGAACCCTGTTCCAGGAAGGCACTGGAGCAAGGTTGCAACACAAAAGATTCTAATACTTCTCCAGAAATAATTTCTATAGTAGATGGAGATTATTAACAGGCTGTACTCTCACCTCCTTCCCTATAACTATGTAATCTCCTCCTACTTCAACTCTGGACTTGGTCATTTTCCCTGTTTTGGCCAAAGAGATGTTGGAAGAAGCTTGACAAGAGCACGCAAGCTTCCGCATGCCTTCATGCATGACTGGGTTTGGACACTCCTGCACTGTGCCACAACTTATGAGAACACACTGGACTAACCCACCGGAGAATGACCAGTCTATGCAGTTGAGGCAAGTGGCCAAAGCCAAGGCCATCCTATGTTAGCTGAAAGCCAGCTGATCATTCAAGGAAACATATCAAAGACAAGAAGTACAATTCATCCTCAAATGTTGATTGTAGACTTGTGAGTTAAATCAATGGCTGTGTTAAGCTACCGAATTTGGGGGTGACCTGTTGTACAGCATTATTTGTGGCAACAGATAACTGACACAGAAATTATTTAGAATCAGGATACTGTAACAACCCAAACTTAAAAATGTGGCATTGGCTTTGAGACCAGGCAGTAAACAGAGGCTAGAAAAACAGTAAGAAAACTGTTCTAGAAGGATGTAAAAAATGACTTGGGTTACGTAGTAGCAGAGAAAAAAAATGGTAAAACCACCACATGTAATCATTCAGAAGATAGAAAATGTACTAACGAAGTTTGGGATTCGAGCAGTAACATTTCCAGGCAGAATGTTCACAGTGTCTGTGGCTCTCACTACTTGTATACTGATAAGGTTCTACAATAAAGAGAAGGTTTAGAAAAATAACTGACAGTGTGTAAGCAAACTCAGAGGGAATATAATGGGACCAGGACTTCAGGGCTAGAAAATAAAATTGTATCTCATCTCTAGTCCTCCAGTTAGCAAAAAAATTCTCAAAGTAAAATATATCCGGGGCAAGTATCCAAATATTTAAGACTTTTATGACCTCTGAAGGAAATAAAGAACCACCTAGAAGATCCTTTAAGCTAGACAAAAAGGCTACTAGAAATCTTAAAAGCCTTGTCCCACAGGAATCTGACTTGCCCAATAAGTCTTGAGCTCTTGAGAGAGTTCTACTTCTAAAAGTATTGTAAGGTGTTGCTTTTGGCTCATCAGATTTATAAGAAACCTACAAAAAGTTCAAGGGTACTATATTGCTAAACATCTCACCAATTTATACTAAAAGAAATGGAGACTGTCAGGAACATTAAGAAAACCTCTGGGCTCTCCATTTCCTCAAGCAGGAAGCAGACTGGGAATACTGTTCAAAGCACACAGAAATGGCTAAGGATGTTAGAAAAGTAAAGATATCCCAGATGCTGGAGCACAGAGCTATACAAAACAATGGACTGGAAAGTCACTCTCAGGGAGAAATGAGGCCTGATCAAGGAACATTTCACTCTTCTTATGAATGGCAGTCTTGGCAGCATTTACAAGGCTAGCCTTCAGAGATGCTATAAATTAGTGCCTTGTAAGTGTGTTCAATTCTTCCTCTTTTAAAATGGGATAGTGTACTATGGTTATCCTATTCTTTTTTACCTCAATTTAATTAGGGTTGGGGACAAACTGGTTTTTTTCATTCATAGATCTTCAACTCAAAGGAACTGCCAGATTTGGATCTGTTAATATATGTTGAGATCCTGGACCTTGAGCATCATGTGATTAGATGAGATCTTTAGGGATCTTGGGAGGAGGAAGCAAGTATATTTTTCATGTGGGCATACAATGAATAGCTGAGACGAAAGTATGGACATTTCATTTCTGTACCAGTTTCCACTCCAATTTCTGTATCAGTGTTCTATTGCCACACATAACACTGCATAATGGATGACCCCCAAAACTGAATGGCTTGAAACAAATCATTCATTTAGCTCAGAGGTTTGCGGGTTTGTGATTTAAGTTGGGAATTTCTCCTGATCTTGGGTGGGCTCACTTGCATATTTTCTAGGTCAGCTGGTGAACGGCTGGGATCATGTTTACAGTGGTGGTTGGCTCGGGACAAGCATGTCTCAAGTGATCTCACCCACAACAAATCTCTCCTCCACAACATTTTCTCATCCTTCCAGGAGATTAGACTTAGCATAAAATCATGACTCTGATGGAGAAACAAAACAGTATGATTAAGATTATGGTTATGAAGAGCAGCAAGAGAGCAAGCCTCAAAGCATTTTTCAACCCTCTGATTGCATCACACTTGCTAACAACTGATTGGCCAAAATAAGTGAACGACTGAGCCCAGAAACAAGGGATGAGACCACCAATACAATCAACCTACCATAATTCCCAAACTATCTTCTCTGGAAACCAATGTCCCACAGATGTTTTAAGATGTTCCAATGAAAAAGAGTTCTATGGTCATATAAATTTGTGAAATGCTGCTTATTTATTTCTTCTAGGTGAGTCACAGTTCTCATTAAGTTATTAAAGACTCTGAGAATTCCTATGTCTGTTTACCCTGGTTTAACTGTTCTCTACCACAGTAATTTAGTCATGAAACACATTAATCACAGAAAACTCTCAAACATAGCTTACACAACAACTATTCCCTGAATCAGTCTAAGTTATGAAAACTCCTTATAATAACTGCATTACAATAGAAAGATCTGGCAGACCCAGAAGCTTTCACAGCAGAGATTTTTAAAAAATACTCTTAGTGATGATTTTCTTTATTCCTAGATGAGAAAACCAAATTCAAAAAAGTTAAGCAAGCCCCACAGAAAGAGAGCAGAGCAGCAAAGCTGGGATGTATATCCATATCTGCCTGCTTCCAAACACCCATCATCTTTTTATTGCCCTATCAATGGTGGAATATCAGACACCATGACAAATGGTAGGTGAAGCAGTACATGATGACAGTCTAATACTTAACAAAATTTGTTTTAGTGCTGGCTTTGCCACTAAGTGATCTTGAGTAGGTCACAACCTTCTTAACAGAGTATACTGGAAATACCTTTCTTTTTTTTTTTTTACTCCCTTGTACCTCAAAGAAGCTGGAAAATATTTTGATGAACAGTTCTCTGGGACATAAGAATCCTCTGAGGCTTTCCCAACTGCCACCGTAAAGATGACCTAAAACTTACTGCCTTATCATTAATCTGGTCCTGAACATAACAAATTCATTTTTTGATTTGTTTGTTTCAATCACTTAAGATATTCAAAATATCCTTCCAGCCTGAAATTCTTCCCTTGCCCTTTCTAATTTTCCAGTGAAATCTCGATGATGTATTCCACTGAGGGCATATTAATATTCTGAGGAGACACAATACCTGTACTGCAGACACTAATTTTAGAACATTCATCACTGAGGATGGTTTTCTTCTTCCTGTCCTAATTTTTTTTTTCTTCCAGGTTGTCAGCCTGTTGGACTACATTAAGCTAGGTGGTGACTTTCCTTTATTAAACATTTCTTTCCTGAGGGCTTGCCCTTTTGTTATGAATGGCAGGAGGCCCAACAGAGGGAGAATCCAGAGCCCTTGGATGCACTGAGCTTGCCCTCTAACTGCGGAGATAAAATCTGGAGCAATAGGAGACCACAGAAAAGGTACCAACTGAATGGCAGAAACAAGGTCACTTTGTCAGGGAAGCTATTTCACTGTTACAGAATCCATCTTGGCTTTACTTCACCATTGTGCTGAGGCAATGAGGAGAACCGGTCTCAAAATAATTTCTTACTCTACGATCTAATGTCTGGCTTTGGTACAGCAGTACCCGCAGCACGACATCAGGCATTCAGTGAAATACTTTGTCTTGCAGGAAATATCCAAAATACATGAGTCTCCTGTTCTCCTGAAAAAGCAATATGACTTCTATCCTTCTATTACTACCAGTCTAACAGTGTATACTAGGGTTGCTTCTCCTTCCTATAGGGAGGGAGGGCCTTCAGAACAGGATTTCTCTGCTCTAGACACTATCGACATTTATATACATTTATATATATATAAACATATATTTATGGGGTGGTCCTCTGCATTGTAGGATGTTTAGCAGCTCTAGATGCCCCCACCCCGATGCAAAAATACAAAATTACTCCAGACACTTCCAAAAGTCCCCTGGGGGGCAGAGGGACAAAATCTCTACTGGATAAGAACCACTGCTCTAATGTATTAGGTGGGGGGGAATCCCAATTTTTGTGTGTTTGAAAAATGGATACCACTACCAAGTATCCTAAACTTCCCCCAACTCCTTGTGTGCAGCTGGAACTTCCCACAGTTGTTCACAACAAAGACCTGAATATAGCAGCTGTTCTGTAGCTTTCCAATATCTTTTGCCACTCTACACACCAAAGTTTTTGAGCCCTTCATTAGACTTCCAAGAGGGAGTCCATTCTCCAGGTTTTAATGACAACCAATCTTGAGCAATTTCGGACACATCTAGTGCCAAATTTGGGGAAGACTCCCATGGCATATCATGGCATCACATTCAAAAGTCGTTCCCCAGGATGGTGAACCAAGGAGATGTATCAAAACATGCATCTTCCATTCCTCCTCCTCCAGAGCGAATTCCCTATGGACTCAGCTGAGCCCACTTCAAGACCTCCGCTCCTACTGAGCTAGGGTCAGACTGAGAGTCTTAAGTCTGGAGTCTCAAAAAGGTATATCATCTTTTTGAAATCATAAAGCTAGCAGATGGGAGAACGTGGGTTCATCTACCTCCAAATGCTCATACTATTTCCTTCACCACCACACAATGCATTCCTTCAGGAAAAATAGAATCTCCCGATGAAGGGCATTCCACATTTTCCCCTAACCCTCCTCCCACAACAGCGCACACACAGACATGGCTGTATGCCTACACACCAAATCAGCAAACGGTGATACTCATCTAAAAACCATATAATGGTTGCCAAGTGGCAAGTACACCCTTATTTAATCCTTACAGTAACCCAGCAGCAAATACTCTTTATTCCTTTTATTTATTTATTTATTTATTTATTTTTAAAAAGATTTTCTTTATTTATTTGACAGACAGATCACAAGTAGGCAGAGAGGCAGGCAGAGAGACAGGAGGAGAGAGGAAAGCAGGCTCCCCGATGAGCAGAGAGCCGGATGCGGGGCTCGATCCCAGGACTCTGGGATCATGACCTGAGCCGAAGGCAGAGGCTTTAACCCACTGAGCCACCCAGGCGCCCCACTCTTTATTCCTTTTAATTGGCAGCTTTCAGAGCTATTTATTTTCCATCAACCTTATTCCCACTTTCTGTTTAGAGTCGCTGGAAGAAAAGCTTCAGACTGGTCAGTAATCCCCACACTCAGGCCTGAGCAGTGGGAGCCGCAGCCCAGGCCTCAGCAGGGAACCAACGGCCAGTAGCGCCCAGAGGGCACCCGTGTGCCTTCAGACCCCGCATCACCTCCAGCTGAGCAGCCGTGAACTCTGGACCTGGGCTGTGCATTCGGCCTGAAATTCGTCCTTGCTCTCGGCCTTTCCAGCAGCAGCCGGCTCTCCCTGGTCACTTCCAGCAGCAGCCGGGTCTTCCCTGTCAGTCTCCTCAGGATCTCTGAGGAAGCAGAGAACTCCTGTGACCTCCCGCGAGAGCTCATGGGAGCCAGGACCGCACATGCGCAGAACTTCCCAGCTCACGTCTGCCTCCTCCGGCCCATCTGGTTAGGTCCCTGTGGTTGCACAGGATGGCCGTGTCCACATCGGCGGACGACAGTCTGTCACATTCAATGACGGTGGGCAGGTTAACATGAGATGGCTCTGGAGAGGCTGGTGGTGAGTATCGGGAGCAGGAGCCACCAGAACTCCCGGCCCTGGAAGGCTGCCTGGATCTGGTTATGGAAGGTTCCAGGAATGAAGCAGCCAGCACCAGGAGTGGCTCCAGGGGCTGCAGCACACTTCAGCACAGCCTGCTGGCTAGTGTTTCTAGAGGACGTGACATGACACCACCGGGTTTTCAATGGCAGCAATGGCACGAGCTGCCTACAGAGCTTCTCCTAGGCTCTCTTAACATTTATGGCGTAGATGCCATTTTCATTTTGTAGATGCACCGATCCATTTGAAAGTCAGCGTTGGTGCCATCTAAGTGGATTCCTGCTGCAAGAAATCTAAGGAGACCCCCTCCTTCACTTGTAGGACATCAAGGGCTCCAGAGAAGTCATGATGAAAACTCAGAACAACTCTGTATGGACCCCGCTCTGGGGATAATGAAGAAAGGCTCTTTATTACTATTTAAAGGTTGAGTAAATGGATGCACAGAGAGGTTCCTGACTTGACCAAGATCACACAGATACTATGAAGCAGGACTGGACAAGTTCTAGAATACTTTAATTACCTGCTAGTCCTTTGGACAGAAAGAAATGAGAGTTTGGTATTAACCAACCAACCAGAGTTGTAACAGAACCAATAGACAGAGGACATATATGTGGAGAGAAAGGAAAAAGAGGAAGAGGGCAGCAGATTTAGTTTACGTTATTGTCCATGCAATTATGGAAGCTAGCAAATTCAAAATGTGTAAGGCATGTCAATGGGTTGGAAATTCAGGATGAGGTTGCTTGCAGTCTTGCCACTGAAAACTGTAGGGCAGGCCAGCAGTCTGGAAACTCAGGCAGAATTTCTATGTTGGAATTTTGACACAAATTTCTTTTTCTTTGGGAAACATATCTTTGCCCTTGCAGCCTTCAGATTGGAGGGAGAATGATCTGCTTTTACTGAAAATCTGATTTAAACATTAGTACATCTAAATACTACCTTCACAGCAACACCCACACTAGCGTTTCACCAAACCCTAGTGTGCTAGTCTAGACAGGGCACAACAACCTATTCAAATTGACACTTAAAATTAACTATCATCACCATAAGAATCAAGAATAAGGTAGCAGTGTTCTTAGTATTCAGTGAATGCTCAAAGGGAAGCTGGCCTTTTCCATTCCAGCAGGAAGGAGGTGCTGTGCTCAATGCATCAAAAACAAGAACAAAGAACAAAGCCAAAGAAAGGCACAGAGAAGATTAGCACAAAATCTAGAAGGAATGCACTGAAAGCCTGAAGCACACTGAGAAAAGGAAGGCAAAATGATGCCCCTGGGCAGTGACAGCCCAAGATGCTGCAGGAAGGAGCAAAACAGTCTGGCTTCCTACCTTGAAATCCCTGCTTGCAAATTAGATTTCACTTGTTTAAGGTAAATCTCCATGTTAACAGATAAGGTGTGGCACAGCCTGGAAATAATGTGGTTTTAAAGAGCTCTGAAAACCTTCTTCCCACCTAAAACTGTTCGGTGATCCCAAATGGCTTTTAAGGGTGTTCATTGAAGGCAAGCACATGAAAATACATGCTGAGCTCTTGCAAATGTTCCATCTAGAGACAAGGCATGTGGGGACTGAGCACAAGTTAAGGAGCTTCCTTTGCAAGAGGGATTTCCACTGCCTACAATCCCTTCTAGTGCTGTCTGCATCCCTGGCTTGGTTTCAGAGATTTTATGTTGTTGAGGTTTTTTTGGTTTTCTTTAATATGTTTTCTCCCTAATAAAAATGATTAGTGGAGAGAGGTCCTGAGTGCTGCAAAAATACATTGTAGGATGTTATGTATTAAAAACTGTCTTGGGATCCAGGTGTCAGTTTCTTCTTACAACTCAGCTCAGAGTTAGTTCCAATTCTCTTTGCTATGTTCAGACTGGCCTCTGGAGAGCAAAATGCCCATGTGTAGTGGTTTTGTGAAATGCTTAAGTGCTACAAGGGGGAAAAAAAAAACCATAAAAGGAGATGATTCAGTTGTTCAAGAGAGAGATCATAGTTCCAAAATATATTCCCATTTCTCTTCCTCCGCTATCTGACTTTGGGCACTTAACTACCTATGCCTCAGTTTATCCACCAGCAATATTCAACATTTGTCCGCATTCTTCCTACCTAATAAGTAATAAATCAGGTTGCTGGAACACTTTGTAATCTTAAAAGAATATAAATCGAACACAGCAAAATATAGAAACCATCAATATCATCACCTTAGGTCAAAAGCAGGATTTAAATTCCAGGCTTCAGTGATGAAAGGCCAGTAGGTGGAAATGATGTCAGTTGGCCCACAGCTCTTGTCTCCATGCTTAACACGTTTGCCTTCAGATCACTGAGTCTTTAGTGAAAGACGCACATTACAGTAGCATTGTTATAATAGCAGATTGACAAAAATGGAGACAGATGGCTGCTCAGTGGCAGGTTTTTAAAATGAATTTATTGTTTATGAAATATGCTAGATTGATGGCGCCAGTGACTGAGTCTGCCACTTAAAAGGAGAGATCGAGGGGGACAAGGACAATGACCTGGGCAGCCTGTCCATAATCCCCCTGACCCAATCCCAGGCAGGAGGCTTGGGCAAGCTGCCAAGTCTCCAAAAGAGAAACAGTATTTGGACTCCTGGCGACACTCACTGTGGATGGAACAAGAGAACAGATGCAGCCCCGTGCATCCCTCACAACGGCGGAGAAAATGCCAGTGAGTGCCAGTTGTGTGAGGATGGGAGAGGGATCAGGCTCTTACTGTCTTGTGTTCATTTCTTGGGAAAGAGCATGGGGCAGGGGTTGAGATAATGCATTCCCCAAAATGGAAGCACCTACTGAATCCGTGATATACATAGTCATTACAGCATAACGCTTAAAGGGCTGGTAACTGTTCTCATCAAATGTCCCAAGGTTTGATAAGTCTTCCAAACACCATTTCTTCCAATTCCACATATTCTTTATTTAGTCCTCCCAGGCTTCAGTGAGTTTATGATGTCCTTCTTTCATCACGTCAGAGGATTTCTGCCAACCCCAAATGGCTGCATTCTGTTTTCTCAGCTGTTTCCTTGAAGGAGGCTCAGGTTTCAGTAAAACACTCCAGGATGGTACTCTCCTCCTTGGCACTTCTGAGGCACCTCTAGCACCTTTTGTCAGGCACAGTGAGTCAGTGACATAAAGAAAAATCACCTCCCTATGAAAGTGACTATAAAGCAAGGGAAGCTAGGTCCTACAAGTGCCAACTGGCTGAGAACAAACACGGTGTTCCCTCTACTGGTTGACCTATTCTACTGTCCATTCACTGATTACACACAAGGTTCCGGACCATACTGGATTTGTATATGGTACCATGAAAGTATTCATAGGATAAGCCACACTGAATGTGTCAGTGTTGAACTGTAACCTTAAAAAACATTCTAGTTTGATACTCAAGACAACAGCAATCCTAGTAAAGCATGTAGGCCATGCACTCTGACCACTCCTGGGAAGTCCTGAATACCTACACCCCCATAGTCTCCGTCTGGAGGGGCCGGCAGTATATGGGGCACTATCCCTGATGCGGCCTAGGACAAGCTCTCTGCACACTGGGCTGGGCCTCTGCTGGATGTGGCCAGCCAATCCAGTTAGACCCTTCCTGAAAAACTGGTAAGTGAGATATACAGAGAGAGCCATCAGAAAGGAAGGACTCCAGAAGCTGAGAGATATCCCAAGACCAGGCACCGAGCAGAAGCTATGAAATTGGAGGAGAACAAGAAGTCATTCAATGGGACAGCAGAGGCAGGCCAAACTTGCTGTCACCACAGTGATGAAGCAGATCCAGGAAGAACCTCCCTGCTCTCCTGAGTAACCTGGCATGAGGCCTTGCTCCATGGCTAATGAGCTGGTTTCCAGTCTCCCTGCCTTTCCCTGTGTACTTTCTACTTCTTAACTGACTTAACCTCAGTATGTTCCTGTCGCTTGCATCTCACCAGAGGTGTTACCCCACTACAGCCCGGGACAACTAAATGTGAGGGTCAGTGTACCCACCTTGATGTGGATTCATAATAGCTACCTTTAGTGCCAGGGTGGCCTGATTTACTTATGCACTTCTTAATTCAGGCATCCAAGAGTCCTGAATGTCTATTATGTGCCAAGCAATGTACCAGGCACTTAAGATACAAAGGAAAATTAGAAATAGACCTCAAGGGGTGCCTGGATGGCTCGGTAGGTTAAGTGACTGCCTTTCACTCAGATCAGGATCCCAGGGTCCTGGGATCAAGCCCCGCATAGGGCACCAGCCCCACACTGGGCTCCTTGCTCAGAGGAGAGCCTGCTCCTCGCTCTCCCTCTGCCTGCTGCCCTGCCTACTTGTGCTATCTCTCTGTCAAATAAATAAATAAAATCTTAAAAAAAAAAGAAAAGAAAAGAAATGGCCCTCAATCTCAAGAATATTCCCAGAACTTGAACTAAGTCCATGGTTTTCTGACTATCTGGCAGCTTGCCCAATCAGAGGTGTCCCATCCTCATGGCTCTGGTTAGAGATTATGGGATGAACTCCACTGTTAAAGAAACACCACCACTGCCAATGAACCAACAGGAGTGTAAAAGGGTTTAGCTGTACAGACAGCTAAGAAGAGAAAATGAGAGTTAAACGTCTAAAGCCAATGGCTGAAAGGTTAGCTCTTCAACTTGCATCCCAATGAAAATAAAGGATCACCAGAAAAAAAGATGCAAGCACTAAAACAGCGCAGGGACACTTGTGAATGGCATGTCTGTGACACAAATGCAATCCCGACCTGCCCAGGTTTGGTCAGCAGGTGGGAGAAGGAGAGCAATGCAGGCTCCTACTGAGACTCGGAGGAAGCCTAGGTCAAAAGAGAAATACAAAGTGACTGCTTTCCCCTGGGAATATTCCAAGGGAGGAAAGAGCTGCTGCTAGCCCCCCAAAAATGCTTTTCTGTAAATTAGAACAAGATGCCTCCTCTGGGCTGACAAAGCCCCACACCAGCGCTTCTGCCTCAGTAAGCAGAGTGTAGGATGCATTTCCACCTTCATTTCTCTTCCTGGCAAGCTGTCCTTGTGCAGTTAACAACCTTCAAACCTTTACATGGCAGAAAGAAGAGAGGAAGCTGAGAAAGAGACAACGAGGGTTAAGGGACTTGTGCAGAGAGAAACCAAGCTTAGAAACAGAGAATGAAATAGAGAAGAAAGGATGAAAAAAGAAGGTAAGAGAAGGAAAGGAAGAAAAAGAAGGGAAAGGAAGATGAAGAGACACTTCCAAGAAAAAGCAAGAGAGAGAGAGACAGGCAGACAGAGGAAGGGGGCCACTTGTTTCTCCATGACCAGTCAAGTCTTGGTAGTGATGGAGAACTCAGTTTAAATCAACAGGCCTGTCTTCAGAACTGACCTGTGAAACACTGTGTTTGAGTCCTGGAAATAAGTCTGGGTGACCAGCTTCCTGTCCCAAGGGGCCTACTGCTGCCTGGGGAGAGCACAGAATAAAAGAAAATCCCAACAGAACCCTTGCCTGCAAGGCACATATTACTGAGATGTATAGTTGCTGGTGACTTCATTAAAATGCCAGCTGTCTCATCAGGCATTTTTAAGCATCCCAGCTCTCTGTTAAAAACAAACAACAGTTGATCTGACCTAACCCCCTCCACTTACAACACCACAAAAAAATTCTCTCTCACCTACCCCCCCATCTGCTATGTATGGCCTGATTTGGGAGAGTCCTTTAACAGTCTGGGGAGAATCTCCTTATAGAACATGACATTTCCTAGATCAGCACCTAGATTACCAATTTAGAATCTCCAAGCAGCTGGAACTTAGAGACATTTTTTAAGATTCTCCAAAAACACCTTAAAATAGCCCTGGACATTGTCAGTTCAGTTCCTTAACTGAGGAAATACCTTACAGCCAACCTAGAGCTAAGCCCTATGCACATGAGCCCAGAATCCAAAGATGTTTGCAGGAACAACAGAGACACCAAGAAAAGAAGAAGGTGTGCTAAAAATAAAACCCATCTGCTACATGCTTTCATCACAGCTAGTGCCCCAAAGGTCATGTGCTCATTTTTTGGGTTCTTTCAAACATATATTCAACACATATTTACTAAGTCCAGGCCTGAATCAGACTGCAGATACTGCAGTGATGAAGAAAGAGGAAAATCCTGCCCTCCAGGAACTTGCAGTCCCATTACACAAAGAATGACACGATTAATGATTCAGTGCGCGCTATTACATAGTAACTGCAAGTGTAACTGAGCTCAAGTACAGGCTCTAGGCAGGGGTGTAACTGGGGTATCTGAGATAGGAGGACAGGAAGAGGAGTTAGCCAAAGAGTTAGGAGAGAGCAGACCAGAAAGAGGGAACAGCAAGGAAGAACGCCTTTTAGCCAGAGGGCTCCCACCCAGATCATGAGGCGCACTGGGGAAGACTTAGGGGTTAAATCATCGGGCTCTGGAAGGCCAGGTTAAAGGTAACTTCTGTTTACTTTCTTTTAGACTGAGGCATGGTTTTTTTCTTGGTCTTAGTTGTCTAGAAATATTGGAAAGAAATACCTGATCTCTAGTGTGTGAGCTGGCTGCAATATGTAGGTCCATTCTAGAAATGTCAACTTAAAGAACTGAACTCTTGAGTTCCAAACCGCAGGATGACAAGGCTCCAGTAGCCCTCTCTACTTCCCAGCTCCAAACAGAAGAGCTGTACCACCCAAGAGACCCCTTTGCTTCTCTTGGCAACAGTTTACATGGCTCCCAGCATCTTCCATTCGCTTGAGCTTCTTGACAGCTCTCCCAGGGCTGCCCTGCTTCTTCAGACCACAACCTCGTCCGTCCCTTCTAAGAAGGTTAAATAGCACAAATGGCTTTATTATATCCTTTCTGGGTCTACACGCTTGCCATGTAATCATTTTAATTCCTTTCCCATTCATTAGAAAAGAGGAATGCTAGGAGAGGAGAATCCCAGAATTCATAAAAGTTTGTGTAATAGCCTTTCAAAAAGTATTTCAATTCTTTTCACTTCTCTTTCTCTAGTCAGATTCAGCTTACGGCACACAATAGAGGGAGACGAGGTGTTGCTCTAACATTTACAATATGCAATTTTGCAGCCAGCATAAGAAAAGGCAGGAATCGTTCTTAAGCTGCTGGAATTTCAGGTACAGTGTAGTCCAGAGATGGGAGATGAGTTCTGCCCTGGATTTCAATTCTGTTTAATTGCCAGTGGTGCCTGGGAGCAGACCGTTGATTCTGAGACTGCACCAGTCTCAGCAGGCAGGTCTGTGTGGTCAGCCCATGACAGGACATGGGAGTAGTGAGTCACAGCAAATGTGCCACACATTTCCCATCCCTTGCAGAGTGCTTAAGAGAGTTCATTGGCTTTTAAGTTTGACAGCCTCTAGTTGAATTCTGGCTTAGCTACTTACCAGGTTATGATCTTGAAATTAAAAGAAGGCCATAGAAGGTCAAACATTAGATCTTCAGGACCTCATCAGATTAAGTTACTACCATCTGCTCTGACCAGGGGAAAATTTTCCCAATCCTCACTATCCTCTGCATATAAACATAGTCACCCAAACAGTAATAACTCATATTTGATTTGTTTGTGGCCCCTCTTCTGCTGCAGGATCACCTGCCCTTTGGAAAGTCTTTGCATCTCGAGTCTTTCCATAGCTCTCTATAGGATAGCTCTGTTCCTGCTAGTGTCATTGGTCTGCCAGAAGTATCTCATTTCCCACCAGACTCTGTCAAGGCTAAACAGTCCCCACCAGTTCCACTATTTGTCTCAGAAGTGCAGTGGGTACCACTGTTCCTCTGTAACACTTTTCAGTACTAAGCTGTGCTGAGATGTGCAGTGAAATGCACACTAGATAGAAGTTTAAGAATGACCCATCATGACCATCACCTTTGCGGCCCTTCCCTTTTGAGTGTGTGTGGAATCTTCAGACATGATGAGATATCACTCCTATGATTGTTACCTTATACAGCAAAGGAAAGGTTATCCAGGTAAGCCTAATTAAACCTACTGAACCCTTTAAAAAGCAGACAGTTTTCTCCAGCTCATGGCAGAGGGAGAAGTGAGGGAGAGATGAAGCACGAGAAGGACTGGTTATAGTGTTGCTGGCATGAAGATGGAGGGACATCAGAGATAGAAATGTGGGTACCCTCTAGAAACTAAAAGTGGCCCCTCTCTAACAGCCAGACAGATAACAAGGACCTCAGACCTTCAACCACAAGGAACTGAATTCGGTCATCAACCTGAATGAACCTGGAAACAGACTCTTCCCCAGAGCCCAGGTAAGAGCCCAGACTAGTCAAGACACATTGACCTCAGCATTGTGAGGCCCTCAGCATAGAACCCAGCCATGCCTGCCTGGACATCTGACCTACGGAAATCTGAGATTATAAATGAATGTTGTTTTAAGCTGCTACGTTTTAGTACTAGATTACAAAGAAATAAAAAACTAATACATGACAAAAAGGAAGAAACGGTTCTCTCTATTCAGTGACCTCACAGCAGTGTTCTTTGGCATCCATAATTTACAGTTCAGGGAAATGAATCTTCCTGATTTCCAAGGATCAGACAGGTATCCAATGGGTACTGGGTCTAAAGATAGTCATTACTCAGTCTTCAGAATTACCCTTCTCAGCTACTGGTTAAAACTCATCAGGTTGTTTGTTTGTTTGTTTTAGATTTTATTTATTTATCTGAGAGAGAGAGAACGCGCACGCATGCACGAGAAGGGGAAGGGACAGAGGGAGAGAGAGAAGCAGACTCCCTGTTGAGCAGAGAGCCCAACATGGAACTTGATCCCAGGACCCTGGGATCATGACCTGAACTGAAGGCAGACATTTGACAAGACTAAGCCACCCAGGCATCCCAAATTCTGCAGGTCTGAGGCTTCCCAATTCCATGATGCAGAAATGTACAGGTCATTTCTATTCATTCACGACATTAAGAGTCAGGTCTTTAACCAAATAACCACCCAAGCACCCCTGAACTGTTTTTAGCTGTATAAAAGATTTTTTAAAAAGATTTACTTATTTGAGAGAGAAAGAGAGAGGGCATGCACAAGCAGGGGGAGGGTCAAATGGAGCTGGAGAAAAAGGCTCTCCACTGAGCAGGGCAGCCCAACATGGGGCTTGATCCCAGGACCTGGGATCATGACCTGCACCAAAGGCAGATGCTTAACTCACTGAGCCATCCAGGCACCTCTAAAAGATTTTCTTTTATTTACACTTATTTATAAAATGGCTACATGCAGAAATATTATGTGATTTTCATGTCCAGAAAACTCCAGGACTTGTTCTCTGCTCATGTACAAAAGCGGTGATTAGGTTGAAATGCTATAGAACCTGGTAAATAATTGTTTGGACCAGTTCTTTAACTGGGACTTAGGATGTCTTAGAACTTGGTTCTAGATTTCATACTCCTACTGAGATTTAACATCATACTCATGATCTGGGCAAAAATGTATAAATCCGCTGGAATTAGGGGCTGGGGAATCAATGCCATATTTCCTGCCCTTTCATGTTAAACAAGGATACATACAGGCTGGCTGCTAGGTCAGGGATCTTTACTGCTTCAAAGATTTTGCCTCTCCTGATTTTTTGCCTCCCAGCACAAACTTGGTTGTGTCCAGAATTCCATTTCCCAAAGCAGGGATCTGAAGTTAAGCCTGGACATCACAACCACTGGGCTTGCACAATGTGTGGTGGCAACTGGAGAACTGATGGAACAGAACTGATAGCATGAGGTATTTCCTGGGAAAGAACTTAAGCCACAGTCACTGCTGGAATTCAGATACAGACATGTATTTTTCTCAACTCTTCTCTTTCCTTCACGTTCCATATCTAACTCATCCACAAATCTTGTCAACACCACCTTCTAAAAAATCCATAATCTAGCAGCTTCTCAATGTTCCCGTCACTGCCTCCCTAGCAAACCCCCCTCACCTCTCAGTCTACTGGCTCACTAAGCGCTCTTCTCCCCCCTCTGGCTCCTCTGCCACAGAAATGCATGTCAGATTATGACTCCTCTGTTTAAATCCCTCCAAATGGGGGCGCCTGGATGGCTCGGTTATTAAGTGACTGTCTTTGGCTAAGGTCATGATCCAGGGTCCTGGAATTCAGCCCCGAATCGAGCCCCGCACAGCGAGCTCCCTGCTCCATGGGGGAGCATGCTTCTCCTTCTCCCACTCTTCCTGCTTGTGTTCCCTCTCTTGCCATGTCTCTGTCAAAAAAATGAATAAAATCTTTAAAAAAATAAATAAAATAAGGGGTGCGTGGCTCAGTGGGTTAAGCCACTGCCTTTGGCTCAGGTCACGACAATCTCAGGGTCCTGGGATCAGGCTCTGCTCAGCAGGGAGCCTGCTTTCCCCCTCTCTCTGCCTGCCTCTCTGCCTACTTGTGATCTCGCTCTCTCTGTCAAATAAATAAATATATAGATAGATAAATAAAAATCTTCTAAAAATAAGTAAATAAATCCCTCTAACCTTTTCCATCTAACTCGGGGCAAAATTCAAAGTTCTTCAGTGGTTTCTAGGGCCCTCCATGATCTGGCTCCTGATATTTCACTCTGACCTCATTTCCTCATGGTCCTTGCTCGCTCCTCTCCAGCAATGTCAGTCCTTAGGCTTACCAAGCACTCCCCACCTCAGCACCTGCACACCTAGAATCCCTTCCGCTTGCAGTGCTCTTCCCCCACATATCTGTGTGGCTCCCTCTGTAACTGCTCAAATGGCTCCCATCAGGTCACTGCGGACCACTGTGTATAAAATGCTTTCTCCACTCTGGGGTTGCTCTCAATCCCTACCTCTTCTATTTTTCTTCACAGACTTGGTCACATGCATGTATAGGAGCATGATATCCATGCTCAGCGGGGAGTCTCAGGTTTCTCTCTCCTTCTGACCCTCCCCCTACTCTCTCTCTAAAATAAATATTAAAAAAAAAAAAGTTCGGGTAAGATGGTGTATACCCATTCTCCTGACACCTCTCTACTAAGCACAAGTATAAAACCTGAAGATCGTATAAGACACACCAAGGAGAGCAAAATGTGTTAAGAAGGAGGCTAGCTGATTTGAGAACCCAGGACCTGAGGCACAGCACAGTGATAAGGCATCTTGCACTCCCCCCAACCCAAAAGAGGAAGGCCACCCTTCCTCTGCGGGTTCCCACAGAACCCCCAATCTCCAACCTAGCAAGAGAAGCCTCCCAGGATATTCCTCCCTCGAAAAGACCAGGAGACCCTCTGACAACAAAGACGGATCACTGGAGGCCCACCAGAAATGGCCAGGAGGCACTCTCCTTCCTCGCAGGCCTCAACTCTCCTTTTCCACCAAGAGGTATCAAGAGATACCAAAGGGCTAACAGGAAAGGGCCAGCTACAACAGGTAGACAGTCCTATATCCTCTCACAGTCTGAAACACTTTTCCCCCACCAGGGGACAAATGCGGTGGGAGAGGAAAGACAGAAAGAGCAGTCCCAGCAACCAAGCTGATGGAAATAACATGAAAAAGGCTCATAAAAACTAAAGAGTTAAAACAAACTTTAGTTCCTAAATGATCCTGGTATTTTCGCAGCTACAGATTAGTAGGATAAACTGGCATATATGGCAGGATTGAGCTGTGGAGCTAATAAAAAGGTCTCTGTAAAAGGTTTTATCTAGAAATTGAGATGCCCAGGTAGGGTTGCCAGCAGAAAACCCTTAACCTTACCTTTATATTTTAAACACAGGCAGATTGAGGTTAAAATGAAATACACAATTTTATTGGAATACAGGAGCAAGAAGGAGACATTGGTCTGTATAAAGCTCTAAACTAAAATTTGATTTTCAGCTAAGGTGCTTTGGGGGAATACACATAAAAAATAAGGTTTCAAATAAAACTGAAATATGCTTTTGAGTGACAGTTCAGAGTAGCAGACCCCCTAACTACATAAAAAAGGCCTTACCCTTACAAGCCAAATTTAAATAAGAAAACAGACCATTTCATTAAGTAGGGCAGAATTCAGGGTTCTGGGGATATCAGGGAAATTTTTAGCCAAAAATGATCACTGAAAAACTTTGGAAAGTTCCCAAATCATCCATATCTGAAGCAATAAACTAAGTAAGTTCTGCAGTTTCCTTAAACTTAGCTAGAGAAAAAAGAGGGGTCATGGGGTAGTTCATCAACATTTGAAAGATAACAGAAGCCAAGTGCTACTGACTGTTTGTGCCCTAGACCCCAAATTCCTATGTTGAAATCCTAACCCCCAATTTGAAGGTAAGGCCTTTGGAAGGTGGAGCCCTCATGCATGGGATTGACGCCTTATGAAGCCAACCCCTGACTGTTCTCTTGCCCCTTCCACTCATGAGGTTGTAGCAAGAAGACAGCCATCTATGAACCAAGAAGGGAGTTCTCACCAGACACAGTATGTGTCAGCACCTTGATCTTAGACTTTCCAGTCTCTAGAACTGTGAGAAATAAATGTTTGTTTTTCAAGCCACCCAGTCTATGGTATTTTTGTCATAGCAACCAAATCTGGACATAGTCCAGCCCATCTGGACTAAGGCGTCAGATAATTCAAGAATGTGAAATGTAACATCTCATATGGAGATGCCGTACAATCAGTCAAGCAATGGAATCATCCTTCTTTAGCCCTCCACAAATGACCCACTCTATAAGTAACAGGGAAAAATTGGTTCTTATCAGAGCTTTCAAGAAGAGAATTCCTGTAATATTACTCATATATTTTTTTATACTTTTGCACTTTTCCTTTGAGCTCCATCAGGTACTTTTAAAAACAAAATATTTAACTAATAGACTCTGGTTGGATTCATTCCTTTCATAATGAAAAAGACAAAAACTCTATTCTACTTCTGTAAAGAACCAATTCAATCACTAGTACTCTGTGCCAACTGCTGAAAAGACAACTGGAAACTGCTGCCAACTACTGAAAAGACAACCGGAGCCAGGAAGCACATTGGTCCCTGGAACATCATGAAGATGCTCAGTATTCCCTCTCCAGCAACCTCTTAGGTGGATGCCTCCAGTGTCTTTGCCTTAATTTCTTGGTGTGAAACACAGGAACTAAATCTCTAAACTGTAAAGAATCTCTAGCTGTAAAGAATTTGTGATAAAGAAAGTTTAGATAATCCATTAGATTAAAGATGACCTTTAGGATTATTTTTTAGTGACTCCTTTTCTTGATTATAAAAATAGTACATACCCCACATAAAAAATTTTTGAGGACACCTAGATGGCGCAGTTAAGGGGTTGCCTTTGGCTTGGATCATGATCCCAGGGTCCTGGGATGGAGCCCTACATCTGGCTCCTTACTCAGCAGGGAGCTCCTTACTCCCTCTGTCTGCTGTTCCCCCTCCTGGTGCTTACTCACTCACGCTCTCTCTGAGAAATAAAATCTTGGAGAAAAAAAGAAAGAAAGAAAGAAAGAAAAAACTTTTGAAAACACAAAGATGTATAAAGAAAAAATAACCCTTCAGATGTAATATACACGATGACTACAGTTAACAGTGCTATGTGGTGTATTCGAAAGTTAAGAGAATAGATACTAAGAGTTATTATAAATTTTTTTTCTTTTTTTATATCTATATGAGATAATGGATATTAACTACATTTACTATGGTAACCAACTGGCAATATATAAAAATCATTATGCTGTAATACTTTAAACTTACACAGTTTTGTATGTCAATATATCTCAAACATGGGAAAAAAATCCATTAAAAAAAAAAACCCTTAATCTTCCAACTCAGAGTTAAGCACATTAAAAACTGCTTTTCATCTTTCTAGCATTTTATCTCTGAAGATATGCCCTTTTAAAAAATTGAAATCATGCCATCTGAAAAGTAAAATACTGTTTTCTCCCTTATGTTTTATTTTCCCGTATCACTAAATACTTTTCAAAACATTATTTTGAATCATCACATACTATTCTTATAGATGTACCATAAATTAATTATTGTCCTTATCACTGGATAGTTTACAACCAATTTTCTCTATTAAATGTTGTACTGAACATCCTTATATACAAATCTTTTTTCTACATCTCTAATAATTTGATTTGTTCACAAAATTGAAATTGCAGGGTGAAAGAATATAATTTGTTTAAAACCATGGGTTTTAACACACAACTTTTTTAGAAAGATACACTAAATTACATTCTATTCAGACATGTGTAGGAAAGTTTGCTTCACCAGATACTTGAGAGAACAGATTCTTAAAAAATTTGTGGTTAAACTTCTGCTTCCACAACTGGCTGACAAGACTATAAAAACCTTCTACCTGAGGATAACCAGAAAAGCTAGATAAAATGTATTAAAAGAAATCTTTTTAAAAACATGAGACCTGGGGCGCCTGGGTGACTCAGTTGGTTGAGTGTGTAGCTCTTGGTTTTGGCTCTGGTCATGATCTCTGGGTCCTAGGATCAAGCACCCTATTGGGCTCTGCGCTCACAGGTGAGTACACTTATCTCCCTCTCCCTTGGTTCTTTCTCTGGATCTCTTCAATCAATCAATCTTTAAGGGAAAAAAAAAAGAAGAGATCTAGTGAGAAAATGAAATTTGCAGGGAAAAGATATGGAATAAAAGTTTTTAAATATAAAGTTAGGTTCATTTTTATAGTTACAGCTATTACTGACATTGAAAGTGAAAGTGTCAGCTATGAGCCTGTCAGCAGTCTCAAGCTGAGGGGTCAAAACTTGGAAATGACTAAGGAAGAGGGACTCTGGTAAATATCCTAGGCTTTCAGGATTGGAAGCCTAAAAGGCCCACAGTTTAAGGGTGAACCAGAAATAGACCATACCTCACAAACACTTAAATCCAGCTTGATTGGATTAAGGTGATCAGTTCCTTAGCCTAAATGCCTTACAGAAGCAAAATAAATCCTCTCTGAAGGAAGACAGCATAATCCAGAGCCACAAATCATCTCTACCATTTTTCACACAAAATGTCTGACACTTAATAAAAATATGACTAAGTATGTAAAACTAGAAAGGAAAAAATGAGAGACAGACCATAAAAACAGAGCAACAACAAAAAAATCCAGAAACTGTAGATATCATAGACTGATAAGCTCATGAAACAAGATAAAAATTAAAACAAGAAAATATTAAAAAGGAACCAAATTAATATCCTATAATTTTAAAATATAATAAATGAAATTTGAAACTCAATAAATTAACAGCCTAAAACAATCCAAACATCTATTAACAGATGATAAAATTTGGTACATTTACACATTATTCAGAAATAAAAAGAAGTACTGATACATGGAACAACATGGGTGAATCTTGAGAACATTAAGCCAGCCACAAAAGACTGCATATTGTTAGATTCCATTTATATGAAAAGTCCAGAACAGGCAAATCTATAAAGGCAAAAAGTAGACTAGTGGTTGCCTGGGGGTAGGCAAGATGGGAGATTATGAGATGCTATGAGCTAGGGAGCACAAGGTGTCTTTGGGGGTTATAAAAATGACCTAAAAGTGATTATGGTATTATTTATGAATCTCAAAGTATGTCCTAGAGGGGTAGGGATAATTGGGAGACTTCTCCAAAACCAAAAGAGCTGACAGGCTCCATTTCCTTCCCCCACCTCCCAGCCTGTGTATCTAGACAACTGCAGCACCCAGCACAGCACCAACACCACCCTCCACCTAACTGAGTAACAGTACACCCTGCCCTGCATTCTGCAGACCCAGCTCCTCCAGCCAGGCTTCAGCTCTGGGCCTCCTACAACAGACCCAGCAGAACTTGTCAACACAGTGTGCCCCACACCCCCTTTCTGTGGATGCGCCGACTCCAGCCTTGCAGCAGCAGTTTTCTAAAGCAGCTCAGGGTCCCCTCTCACAGTAGACCTTCACAAACCTTGCTAACACCACATGCTCCCACATTCTCCTCAGACCTGCCCCCTCTAATATGGCCTTGGCCAAAGCCCATCCAAAGTGGCACCACAAGCCTAATACTGTGTAAGCAGCCCTAACAGGGGCAAGCACCACTCCACAGTGACTACTGCCCCATGGAGAGAAGACAACCACACACACCAGTCCAACAGTAGACCTAGCAGTAGGCTGAGGGCAGATACCTGGTGTGATTGAGACCCCATCCACCAAGGAAAATTTCTCAGGGGACAAGACAGGGAAAGTGCCCTGAAGCTCCAACTACAGCATCTCTGGCAAACACTTGGATGACTCAACTAAAGCCCAAAGCAACCCTAGGGTGGCCCACTAACAACACAGGGACCAAACCCTGCCCACAGCAGGCAAAGAGATCCATTACAGACAACTCGACTGAAGACAGAACATGGCTCAGCCCCAACAGTAAGGTCAGATAACACATACAGGAGACACTCCTGAAGCTCCAGGTTCTGATGAACAGGGAACATTGCACTGCAGTTCATTATAGCGCCTCTTCTTCGTTAAGGCCACTGCTTTCAAGAGGAGGAGACTTAGCTGACTTCTCTATTACACAGAAAGAGACACAAAGACTTAGATAAAATGAGAAGACTGAGGGATATGGCCCAAATGAAAGAACAGAACAAAATCACACAACAGTCATATGCAAAACAGATAAGTAATATGCCCCATAGAGAATTTAAAGTAATGGTCATAAAAATACTCACTGGACTTGAGAAAAGAGTGGAGGACCTCAGTGAGATCTTTACCAAAGAGAAAGCAAACATAATCAGGAGAGATGAAGAACTCAGTAACTGAAATTAAAAATACACTAAATGCAATAAACAGATTAGAGGAAAAACAGATCAGTGACATGGAGGACAAAATAATGAAAAACAAAGCTGAACAGAAGAGGGAAAAAAATAATAAAAAATGAAAACAGAGTTAGAGCAGCCTACAACACCATCGAATGTAATAACATGAAAACTATAGAGATCCCAATAGGAGAACAGAGGAAAAGGAGCAGAAAATTTATTCAAAGAAATAATATCAGAAAATTTCCCAATTCTGGGTAAGGAAACAGAAACCTAGATCCAGGACCCACGAAGAACCCCCAACAAAATCAACCCAAGGAGGTACACAACCAAGACATATAGTAATTAAAATTCCAAAAAACTAATAGTGAAGAAAGACTTTTAAAAGCAGCAAAAGAAAACAGTTACATACAAGGGAAACCCCATAAGCCTATTCAACTGATTTTTCAGCAGGCCAGAAAAAAGAGGCAATATATATTCAAAATGCTAAAAGGAAAAACGCTGCAGCCAGCAATGGTCTATCCAGCAACCCATCTCTCAGAATAGGAGAGATAAGAAGTTTCCCAAACAAAACTTAAAGGAATCCATAACCATTAAACCAGCCCTACAAGAATTATTAAGGCAAACTTTTTGAGAGGGAAGAAGGTAGGAGTAAGAAAAGTTAGGAAGCACAAAAGCAGTAAAAATAAATATTGCTGTAAAAAAAATAGTCAAGAAATTCACAAAAGGATGTTAAAGTATGAAACTTATACCTAAAATGTGTGGTAGAGAGGGAAGGAGTAAAGAATGGATTCAAACTTAAATGACCCACTTAATATAGACTGCTATATACATATTATGTTATATACAAACCTAATGATAACCATAAATCAAAATCCAGTAATAATACATAATGCAAAAAATAAAGAGAAAAGAATCCAAGTACATGACCAAAGAAAGCAACCAAAGCATGAGAGGGAAGAGAAAGAGAAAAAAGGAACAGAGACGAACTACAAAAAAACCATAAAATAAACAACAAAATGTAAGTATATACCTACCAATAGTTACTTTGAATGTTAATGGACTAAACACTTGAATCAAAAGACACTGGGTACCAGAATGGATAAAAAGACAAGACCTATATATATGCTTGCTGCCTACAAAAGATTCAATTCAGACCTAAGACACATGATGAGTTAAAGTAAAAGGATGTAAAAACATTTATAATATAAATGATAGTGAAAAAAAAGTCAGGGTAGCATACTTATATATGAGAAAATAAACATTAAAACAGACTATAACAAGAGACAAAGAAGGACACTATATAATCATAAAAGGAAGAATCCAATGAGAAGACATAACAACTGTAAATATTTATGCACCCAACAAGGGAGCACCCGAATACATTAAGCATCCAATAACAAATGTAAAGGAAGTAACCATTAGAAATACAATGATAGTAAGGGACTTTAACACCACACTAACATCAACAGACAGATCATCCAAACAGAAAATCAACAAGGAAACAGTTCCGAATGAAATAATTGGACCAGACAGATCTGACAGACATATTCAAGACATTCTATCCTAAAGCAACAGAATACATATTTTTTTTCAAGTGCACATGCAACATTTTCTAGAAGATCACATAGTAGGCCACAAAACAAATCTTGACAAATTCAAGAAGACTTAATTCATACTATGCACCTTTTCAGACCACATGCCATGAAACTAGAAATCAACCACAAGAAAAAATCTGGAAAGAACATAAACACATGGAAGTTAAGTAACATGCTACTAAGCAATGGATGGGTCAACCAAAGAATGAAAGAGGAAATGAAAAAAACACATGGAAAGGTACCTAAGTGGCACAGGTGGTTAAGTGTCTGATTCTTGGTTTCAGCTCACGTTGTGATCTCAGGGTTGTGGGATCAAGCTCTGAGTCACGCTCCAAGTTCAGCTTAGAGTCTACTTGGGATTCTCTCTGCCCTCTCCCTCTGCCCCTCCCCACCATGTGTTCTCTCTCTTAAAAATAAACAAATATTTAAAAAAAAAAAAAAACATACAGACACAAATGGAAATGAAAATACAATGGTCCAAGACCTTTGGAATGCAGCAAAAGCTGTTCTAGGAGAAAAGTTTATAGCAATACAGGCCTACCTCAAGAAGCAAGAAAAGTTTTTGGGGTACTTGGATAGTTCAAGTAAAGCGTCTGCCTTTGGCTCAGGTCTTGATCAGAGTTCCAGGATCTTGTCCCATGTTGGGCTCCCTGCTCAGTGGGGAGCCGCTCCCCCTGCTTGTGCTCTTTTGTGTTCACTCTTTCTTAAATAAATAAAATCTTAAAGAAGAAGAAGAAGAAAAAGAAGAAGCTGGAAAAAAAGAACCCAAAATAGAAGATATCAATGAAACCAGGAGATGGTTCTTTGAAAAGATCGACAAAATTGATAGAACTCTAGCACGCCTCTTTAAAAAGGTGGGGAGAGAGTACTCAAATAAACAAAATTACTAACAGAAGAAATAACTTCCAACACCACAGAAATACAAATAATTATAATAGAATATTATGAAAACCTCTATGCCAAAAAATTGGATAAATGCCAAAGAAATAAATTCCTAGAAACATAATATACCAAAACAATCACCAGGAGAGAAATTGAATCAGTAATCAAAAAACTCCCAAAAAACAAAAGTACAGAACCAGAGAAGTTCACAGATAAAGTCCATCAAACACTTATAGAAGAGCTAATACCTATTCTCCTCAAACAATTCCAAAAAAACACAAGGGGAAGAAAAACTTTCAAATTCATTCTATGAAGCCAGTATCACCCTGATGCCAAAATCAGATAAGGCCACCACAATTTAAAAAAAAAAAAAATTTTAAATAAAGAAAAAAAGAGAGAGAGAGAGAGAGAGAGAACTACAGGTCAGTACCTCTCATAACTATCGATGCAAAAATCCTCAACAAAATAGCAAACCAAATACAATTTATTTTAAAAATCATTCACCACAACAAAGTGGGATTTATTCCCTCCATGCAAGGGTGGTTCAATATTCACCAAACAACATGATACCTCACACCAATTAAAAAAAAAAAAAAAGATAAAAACCATATGATCATTTCAACAGATGAAACAGCAGAAAAAGCATCTGACAAAATACATCCATTCACAATAAAAACACTCTGCAAAATAGGTCTAGAGAAAACATATCTCAACATTCCTTATATGAAAATCCACTTAAGATGATGCAAAGAAATCCAAATACATTCTATGCTCATGGGTTGGAAGAACCAAGACTGTTAAAATGTCCATACTACCCAAAGAATCTACAAATTTAATGAAATCCCTATCAAAATATCAACAACATTCTTCAGAAAACTAGAACAAGCAATCCTAAAATCTATAAGGAATCACAGAAGACCCCAAATAGTCAAAACAATCTTGAAAAACAAAACAAAACAAAAAGTTGGAGGTATCATAATTCCAGATAGCAGGTTATACTAAAGCTGTAGTAATCAAAACAGTATGGTACTGGCACAAAAAGACACACAGATCAATGGAATAGAATAGAAAGCCCACAAATAAACTTACGTTTAGGAGGAAAGAAAATATAATGGGAAAAAGACAACCTTTTCAACAATTAGTGCTGGGAGAAAAAGACAGCTATATGCACAAGAATGAACCTGGACCCCTAGCTTATACCATATACCATTCAAATCCAATACAATCCATTAGAAATGGATTAAGGGGCGCCTGGGTGGCTCAGTGGGTTAAAGCCTCTGCTTTCGGCTCAGGTCATGATCCCAGGGTCCTGGGATCGAGCCCCACATCAGGCTCTCTGCTCAGCAGGGGGCCTGCTTCCTCCTCTCTCTCTGTCTGCCTCTCTGCCTACTTGTGATCTCTGTCTGTCAAATAAATAAATACATCTAAAAAAAAAAAAAAAGAAATGGATTAAGGACCTAAATGTGAGACCTGAAACTATAAAAATCCTAGAAGAGACCACAGACAGTAATTTCTCCAACATCAGCTATAACAATTTCTTTCTAAATATATCTCCTGAGGCAAGCAAAATAAAAGCAAAAATAAACCACTAGGACTAAAAATAAAAAGCTTCTACAAAGCAAAGCAAACAATCAAGAAAAAAAGACAAACTACTAAATGGGAGAAGATATTTGCAAATGACATCTCTGATAAAGGGTTAGTATCTAAAATGTATAAAAAACTGATACAACTCGATACCCCAAAAGAAATAATATAATTAAAATATTGGCAGAAGACATGAGCAGACATTTTTCCAAGGAAGACATCCAGATGGCCAACAGATATAAGAAAAGATGCTCAACATCACCAATCATCAGGGAAATGCAAATCTAAACTACACTGTGATATCACCTCTCACCTGTCAGAATGACTAAAATCAAAAACAAGACTTAAACAAATAACAAGATAAATAAAAACAATAAACAAGTACTGGTGAAGATGTGGAGAAAAAGAAACCCTCTTCCACTGTTGGTGGAAATGCAAATTGGTGCAGCCATTATGGAAAACAGTATGGAGGGTCCTCAAAAAAGTTAAAAATAAAACTGTCCTATATTACTTGTATTTACCGCAAAAATACCAAAAAACAAACAAGCAAATAAACAAAAAAGCTTCACTAATTCAAAAGTATACATGCACCCCTATGTTTATAGCAGTATTATTTATAATAGCCAAATTACAGAAGCAGCCCAAATGTCCACCAATTGATGAATGGATTTTAAAAAATGGTATATATATATATACACACACACACACACAATGGAATATTATTCAGCCATGAAATAGAATGAAATCATTTCAGTTGCAACAACATGAATAGAGCTAAAGGCTAAGTGAAATAAACCATTCAGAGAAAAACAAATACCATATGTTCTAACTCATATGTGGAATTTAAGAAAAAAAACAAATGAGCAAAGGAAGAAAGAGAGAGAGACAAACCATAGACCCTTAACTATAGAGAGCAAACTGATGGCTACCAGAGGGGAGTGGAGGCAGGGGGAAGGAATGGGATTAAAGAGTACACTTACCAAGGTAAGAAATAAAATGAAAAAAAAAAAAAAAGAATAAAATGTATTAACTGAACAAAAAGGGGTAAAAAGATGGAAAATACAGATAGATAGCTAAAGAATTATATGGAATTTGGTGAAAGTCTAACATACCTATACTTGTGAGTTTCAGAGGGAGAAAATAGAGCAAAAGTAATAATAGGAAAAATAAAGATCTTGATGTCCAAAATGGGAAAATAATTACCATGAATGTTCCTTCAAAACAGACAAAAAGGTAAGTATTATGCCACAAATTTGAAGGGATTTGGGACAGGTCCCCCAGAATGTGCCACTTTGGCATGCATATTATTTTAAGCTAAATTAAAGGCAGTTGAGACCCTGGGGGCTCAAGAGAAACTTCTGCCTCTCCCTTAACTACATAGAAGAATCTAAAATGAAGGGTCTTTCCAGAATAAGAGTTACCACAAAGAAAAATTTTATCTGCATGACCCATCTGTATGCCAGGGCAAACAGCTAACTGCCAAACATCTGCTCTTCTTTTTACCATCCTGTGAACTGCATTCCTTTCCTCTGAAGTCCCAGACCCCCACTCCCTTCTCCTTAGTTCAGAATGACATATATGCCTCATTTTGTCTAACTTTCTTTGGAATTTCTATGTTTGTGTAGATTCCCTATAGGTATACTATTTAATTTTTCTCTTACCCGTCTCATGTCAAATTTGATTCTTAGTCTGGCTAGAACCACTGAAGGGACAGAATGCTTGATCCTCAACACATTTACAAAGTTACATTAACCATAGAAAGATACACTCAAGGAAGCCATACCTAGTTAAACCACACTAAAACTTCTGAAACCAAAATCAAAGAAGAAATTATAAAAGCAGAAAAAGAAATTCTCCTTATTAAAAAAAAATAAAGACATTTGTAATAAAAAAAATTGAGAGAATTAATCACAGCAGATTCACTCTGTAGGAAATACTGAAAAAGTGTTCTTGGGCTCAATGAAAGAAAGAGATGCCAAAGGTAACAATGACTAGTCTAAGTAACATAAACCAGTGAATAGATGGGTAAATGCAAAGAATCCTGATTCTATGAAATAATATCTTTTAGGATTTCAAGTTTATATAGAAATGAAACATATAACAATATCATAGAAGTTAGTAGAGAGAATAAGTGGCTTTAAAGTATGTTAAAGTCCTTATATTATCTAAGGATGGGTAAAGGCATTAATTTATTTTACTTTTTAGTATGTCATACATACAATCACTAAAGTAATAGTTGAATATGTAAATATTATGGAAAATCTGAATTATCAGAAATAATTCAAAGGAGTCAATAAAGGTTAGAAAAAGAAACAGCAGGCGAGAAAACAGCTTTCACGGACACTATACATCTATACTAAAAACTCAATTAAAATACAAAGATTTATAGAATGAATATCAAACCCAGCCATATGCTGCTTATAAAAAAGTTATTAACTATAATCCCATTTAAATATTGAAAGTAAAGAACAGAAAATAGAAAGGAAAGAATAGAAAAGAATATTGAAAGTAAAGAATAGAAAAGAATAAAAAAGCATTCGAATGCTAAACAAACAAAGCCATGATAGCTCGCTGCACATGAGACAGGTAAGCACTGAGGCAAGAGGCCCCATCAGAAACAAACAAGGATGTTTCAAAGATAAAATGGCCAATTCACCAGGACATATTATACAATCCTAAAAATTTATGTACCTAATCTATATTTGTAGGCAAAATTACATATAAGCAAAAATGACAGAAGTAAAAGTACATGTACAAAATTCACAGTCATAGGGGCGACTGGAGGGCTCAGTTGGTAGAGCATGCAACTCTTAATCTCAAGAGTTGTGAGTTCAAGCCCCGTGGTGGGTGTAGAGATTACTTAAAAATTAAAAAATAAAAAAACTGTAAAAAATAATTCACAGTCATAATGGAGAGATTGCAAAATACCTTTCTCAATAATTGAAGAACAAGCACATAATAAATCAGTAAGGACAGAGATATAAACAAGAGGATTACAAAATTTGGCCCAGTTGACATGTTTAGAACATTGCACATAACAATTTCAAAAGGCACTTTTTTTTAAGGACACACATATTATTTACCAAAACTTATGATATGTTGAGCCATAGAAAGGGTCTCAAAAATAGCAAATAAAATCATGCAGACTATATTGTCAGACCACTGTGAAATTAACCTAGAAATGATTAACAAAAAATAACTGCAAAATATGTCTTGGAATTAAGAAATCCAATTCTCAATAACCCACCAATTAAATAAGGAATTACAATGGAAATTAGAAAATATTTTGAACTAAATGGTATTGGAAACACATCAAAGTTTGTGAACTGCTGTTAAAGCTCTGGGTGGAGGGAAATTTGTTACTTAATAGTAAACGAAGACTGAAAATCAATTTATCTGAGCAAACACTCAAGAAGTTATTTTTAAAAAAGGCAAATGAAGGAAAATAATAAAAGCAAGAAAATAAGTTATTGAAATAAATATGCATATAAAAGATAAACAAAGACAAAAGTTAGTTCTTTCCATAGACTAATAGCAATGATCAAGAGTAGGAGTAAGAAAACCTTTTCTTAAAGGGCCAGGTGATTCTTTTCTCAGTCTTTGCAAGCCTTATGATGTCTTTTTATTTGGCATTGTGGTGGGAAAGCAGCCATAGATAATAAGTGAATAGGTGTGGTTGTGTCACAATAAAACTTAATGTACAAAAACTGACACAAGGTTATATCTGTGCCTGTTATACAAGGCTGTATACAAGGCTACAATCGGCCAGCCTGTTAATGATGAACCCAGAGCAAGACATGTATGGTGTGTGTGCGTGTGCACACGAGAGAGAGAGAGAGAGAGAGAGAGAGAGAAACACAAACAAAAATTAGAAATAAAGACCTCATTATAGGTCCTACATTAGAAAAATCATAACAGTCATAATCGCTTACTATGAATAACTTTAGGCTAATTAATTTAAAATTTTATATAAAATAGACCCTAAGGGAAGCTCAACTTACTAAAACCAAATAGAAACTTCAAATAGCTCCTTACCTATTAAAGGAATAAACCCCGTAATCAAATGTCTCCTCTCAATAAAAATCTTAGATCCAGAATTCACCAGTCACTTCCATCAAATGTTTAAGGAATACATTCTATCTAACTGACCAATTCTGTAGAGCATTAAAACAGAATACTTTGCAACTCATTTTATGGGGAAAGCATAACACTGAAATCAATTGCCAAGAATATTGACAATAAAGGAAAATTAGAGGGCCATCTCTCTCATTTACGTAAAAGCAAAAATCCTACACAAAAATTTTACCAAATCCAACAATATGCAGAAAGGATAATACACCATGAACAAATTATGTTTAAGAAAGAAAATAATGTTTTAACATTCAAGAATCAATGTACTAATAAAGTATAAAATAACTAATTTGAATAAAAACAACCTTGCTTCCAGGTGCATGATCAGCAGCTCAGCTATTTCTAGGTGAAGCACTCATGGCTTAATCCTATTGGTCATTTAACGGACTTACAGCTTTGATTAACAAGTTCATCATGAGCCCACGGGGAAAGAGGTTTAATGAAAATGGGTCCTTTTTTCCATAGTCAAACCTGGATCTGTCAGGCACACCTGAAATGTGCTCAAAGGCAAATTATTTACTCTATCTATCTAGATTGCTGTTAGGTTTTTTCCAATATTTTCTCCCCTCTTAAAATCTCCACATCTTGGAACTTGCTTAGCGGACTGGACATGAGTATTATGAGACAATAATTCTGCTTTCCATCCATTATGCCAGTTCTCACTAGAGAACTGCAGTCAGAGGGTATTTGGATAGGAACATCCTATGCTTATCTTTATGGGTACTGAAAATTGTGGAAGAAACTGGCTGTGCAGAACGTTACAGAAGCTCTCCATGTTCTTCTATTCTTAAAAGAGAGTAGCTTTTTACAGTATTTTTTCTACATGATATTTTGTACCCTGAAGACTATTTTAAAACATTAAATAAGGCTGATTTTGCTGCCTTTTTAAAAGTTTAAAAAACTTTTTTGCACTCTTCAAGTAAGTACATAATATACATTAAAGGTAGAGGAAAATGTACCTTGAATTTACATCTTCCTTCTCACACCAAAGCTGTAAACAATTGGCGGCGTATTTTGTCTTAAAACACTTGGTTCAATATATGCTTATCTGTTTTCAAACCTCACCAAACTCTTTCGATTTAAAATGCTGTTGAATATGTCACTTTTGAAGACAACGTGTACTCCAAACTTAGGATATCCTAAGTGTACCATAAATTTTCTAGTGTTACACCTAAGACACGAGATGTGGTCACTAAAAAACAAAATACATATGTAGGACTCAATGTACTCTTGCTTCGTCAAGCCTTTCGCTAGTTTTCAAGGTCATGTTACTCTAACTCTGAAAAGTGATGTAATGTGGTAGTAATGTATTAGTTCATTTGCATAACTTAAAAAATCAATGTACTGGCAGCTTCCAGAAAAGACAGTCATGGCTGCCACCGAGGAAGTACTCACCCTAGGGGCTGAAGCCTACCTGATCGGGGGCCAGGAGGACTTGAACTGCTTCAGGCTGAGGCGCCTACACCGTCTTTTAAAGGAGCCCAGCCCCACCGGAGGCGGAACTAAGTCCGGAGCATCCACTTCCGCTTCCGGTGCTGCAGCGGCTCTCACCTAACCCTGTGTGCGTGGGCCTGGCCGATGTCCGCGCCTGCGACCGCCGCGTGGTACTGGGCAGCGGGGAGCTGGACCACTCACGGGCTCAGTTCCTGGCAACCTGGCATGGACGGCCTTGGCCTGGCCGACTACCGGTTGATAGCAGGGACCACTAAGGGCTGCACGATGAGGCCTTTCTGGCCCCTGCGTTACATCGGCGTGGAGTGCGTACCCTTTGCGCCGGCCCTGATGCCATGGCAGCCCCAGACCTACTCCATCTCTAGGACCCGCCGACGGAGTGCTCTCGTGCCTGTCTGGTTAATGACCGGTAGGGGCTGACCAGAGTGCCAGCCTCGCACATTGGCCGGTGTCTGGCGCTTCCAGGTCTAAATCATAGCCAGCCGGCCGGCTTGGCGCTTTCTGTGTCTCTCCTAACTTCTCCAGTGCAGACGGTGACTAACGGCAGGGATGATGGGGTGCTCGGTGTAGTAACTCAGGGTCTGGGCTGCCTGCAGCGCCGGAAGTGCTGAAGATCACTGCCCTTCGGAGGCATTTCATCAGTATTCTAATGCAAAGCCACAGACCCAAAGGGACAGCTTTCCAGGAGTGGCCCATTGTGACTGATCTGGAGGACCAGAGAGCCTTCTGTGGCTCCTGAACCACCGACAATGTCCTCCCAGCAGTTGCTGAGCTAGGGGAGCACACTTCTGCATGGGCAGTAATTGACTTCTTGGATTCTGGGCACCCTAGCGGTTGCTGGGTGTCAGGCCTCGAGTGGAGGTGGCTGTCTGTTGTTTACTCCAGTCCTTTGCAATTCTTGGAATGTGGAATGGAGGGATGCAGAAAAGCTGGAAACTCCTCGAAGACTTAATCCAGGAAGAGAAGGGGACATGTAGGAAGTGACGGCTCTCCACATTTATGTGATTTGTAAACTGGGTGATGACTTCCCAAAAAACATAGTCATCCTGTAATCTTTTTTTTTTTTAAATGCCCTGCTGTGCTATTTTGTTTTATTTTATTTTATTTTCTGCTATGCTATTTTAATAGCAAACCAAGAGTTACCCGCTAACAGTTCAGGATGCTGTGAGGGCCTCATGGACTGGGCCGCTGAAATCAATGAAACATCTGCAGTGCTGGGGTGGCTGGTGTAGTGTGACCTGAAAAAGATGTGAATTACCTCATGTTATCTCAAACACAGATTTATTTTCCCTTACAAACTGCTGATATTCAAGTTAGCTTCCGGGTCTACTTTGTGTTGTACACACAGAACATTTTCTGTGGTTTGGCTTGCTTTTGAATCTTAAAAGTCCAAGTTCCAACCCCTCACTTCCCCTTTAATTTACCTTTTCCATTTTGTTGTTATCTATTACAGCATTTTAGAACCGTGTAAAATGTAGATGTTTTTATGTTGTTTACTTACTAAACAACATTTTCATAAAATGGCCAGTAGTCTGCCAAGAATGCAATATGTACAAAAAATTAGAAGTAGACATTTGGTATGTCATTACACGACAACGGCAAATTAAAGAATAAATGCTTTGCCTTGTCAAAAGGGGGTACTCTCCAGCTGATTGTTACATGCAAGCCTATTATTGTCATATATATATGTATATATATATATATATATATATACACACACACATACATACATATATAGATATATATAGATACATGTTTAAGAGAAGGCCGAAACCACAGATGTAATGTAAATCTCTGTATCTCTTGTAAAAAACTGTGTGTGTTGGAGGATAGGGGTGGTTTAAAACTATCATGGGCCAGACAAAACCACTGCAGGCCACATTCTCTCTGTAGACTGTTTGCAACCTCTGGTTTGGACTCTTGTTTTATTAGAAAAGGCTAGTAGTTTAACAGTCAACTTCAAAATTAGGATATCATCATATATTGTAACTTTTTGTAGTTCTTTAAAAAGGTATGCTTAAAGTATGGTATACCCCTCTCTTATAAATATGTAACAGGCCCCATTACTTTTTCCCAAGGGGTTATGGAAATAAATATCCAAGACCTAGAGGGGAGAACAAAACAACCAAAAACCAAAAAAAAACAATGTATTTTACCACATGAACAGAAAAAGACAAAATACTGTCATCTCAACAGGTGCAGAAATCCTTTGGGTAACAAATAATAGAAAATATCCTTTATCTGTCTATCCAAACCTACAGTTATCATCACAGCTAATGGTTAATTGTTTAAAGATGTGGCTTTTAGATTTGAAATGAATCAAAGATGCTTGGTATCACCACTTATATTAATATTTTAAAACACATTCTAGTCAGTACAATGAAGCCAAAAAAGAAACATGAAATACATGAGTTTTAGAAAAGAAGAAATAAAACAAACTTTTTCCTCACATTTTTTCCTTTCTTTTTTTTTCAGAAGTCAAGATCATATGTGTAGAAAGTTCAAAGTATAGATGCATGTTATTAAAAATTAATATTGCATTTATAAGCTACAGTTTTAGTGGCGATTATTCCAATTTTGATAGTTAACTTTACCTGTCAACTTGACTGGGCTAAGGGGTGTCAAAATAGCTTGTAAAACATTATTTATGGGTGTGTCTGTGAAGGTGTTTCCAGAAGAGATTAGCCTTTGAATCAGAAGATTGTTTAAAGATCTCCATTACCAATGAAAGCAGGCATCGTTCAATCATTTGAAGCCCTGAATAGCACAAAAAAGTTGGATAAGAGGCAGATTTGCTCTCTCGGAACTAAGACACCCATGCTCTCCTACCCTTAGACATCAGTGCTTCTGGTTTTCCAGTTTTTGTACTCACACTTTTGTACACCTTTGACCCCCCAATTCTCAGGATTTCAGATTCAAACTGATTACAACACCCATTTCCCTTTTTCTCCAGCTTGCAAACAGCAGACGAAGGGACTTCTTGACCTTCATAACAGCATGAGCAAATTCCCAAAATTTATCTCCTCATGTATACCTCTATATACATCCTATTGGTTCTGTTTCTTTGAAGAACTCTAATAGACCAATTAATCATACTTCTTTATACCAGCCCCAACCCCCAGAAAAAGGAAAATAAAATTTAAAGGGATTTCACTTTCAATAACAACCAAAAGCATAAAAATATCTATGAAAATAATCTAACAAGGATATGCAAGACCTCCACATAGAGAACGATGAAATCATTACCAAAGGAAAATTGAGGAATAGCTAAATAAATGGAGAGATGCACCACATACAGATACTAAGAGACTCAATATTGTCAAGATGTCAATTTCCCTAAACAGATTTAGTAATTCAGTGCAATCTAGGACAAAATCCCAACCATCCTTATTGTGTAAATTGATAAGGTTATTCTAAATACTACATGGAAATATAAAAGTCCAAAAATCAGTCTTGAACAGCAAAAATATTAGAGGCCTACTCTACTCAATACTGAATATTAAGTGTTAAGAGAGTGTGGTATTAGGGCTAGGATAAGCAAATAAACCAGTGAAATAGAATAGGGAGTCTAGAGATAGACCTACATATACATAAGTATACTTGATCTATGATGCTATTCATCTTTCTTCTGTTAGCAGAGAGTTTTTTGTGGGTTTTTTTTTTTTCATTGAAAAAGTGTTGAATTTCTACATCTGTTGAGACAACCATATTTTTCTCTCTTTGAATATGGTAAAATAAGTTGACCTCAACTTTTGTAGGTTTGTATATTTCTTTACTATTGTAAGAATATTTGTCTAAGGTCATGAAGATGTTATCCAATGTTCTAGAATCTTTATGTTATCTTTTTAATGCTTAGATCTATGATCTACCAGGAACTGATTTGTGTGTTTGGCGTGGGAAGATGTGAGTAGAAGTCAAGTTTTATTTTCTACATGTACATCCTACTTCCCCCAGCACCATTTAACTCACAACTAAGCTAACTGAACAGACTTTGTGACCATACATAACAAAAAAATATAGACTTTACGGAACTAGTTCAGAAGTCAGGTAATATATACACAAACAACATCAGTATCAAGTAGCAGGGGGCACCTGGATGGTACAGTTGGTTAAGCATCCGACTCTTGGTTTCAGCTCAGGTCATGATCTCAGGGTCCTGCGATCAAGCCCCACACTGGGCTCCACTGTCTGTGGGGAGTCTGCTTAAGGATTCTCTCTCCCTTTCTCTCTGCCCCTCCCTCCTCTAAAGTAAATAAATAAATCTTTAAAAATAACAAATGCTAACAAGAACAAACTAAATCTCAAGTAGGAAGGAGAAATTGCTTTTCAGACTTGCCACATCATTTTATTTAAAATATCCAATTTTCAACAAATAATTATGAGATATGTACAGAAATAAGGAAGTATGACCCATAAACAGGAGGGAAAAAAGAGGGTGATAAGAAGTGTCCCTGGGGAAGCCTAGATATTGTGCTTAATTAAAAAAAAAACACTTTAAAATTATGTATTTTTTTTTTAAGATTTTATTTATTTATTTGACAGACAGAGACCACAAGTAGGCAGACAAGCAGGCAGAGAGAGAGAGGAGGAAGCAGGCTCCCCGCTGAGCAGAAAGCCCGATGTGGGGCTTGATCCCAGGACCCTGAGATCATGACTTGAGCTGAAGTTAGAGGCTTAACCCACTGAGCCACCCAGGCACCCCTACAATTTTAAATGCATCCGAAGAACTAAAGGAAACCGTGTCTAAAGAATTAAAGGAAAGTATGAGGATGATGTCTCACCAAATAGAGAATAACAATAAGGACAAAAATTATAAAAAGAATAAAATTTTAGAGTTAAAAAATACAAAACCTGAAATGAGATTTCAGTACGGGGCTCAACATCTGATTTGAATAGGCAGAATAAGAATCAGCACACTTGAAGATAAGTCAATGAAGATTACACAGTGTGAATACTAGAAAAATAAAAGAACAGAAAAAAATGAATAGGGGGTGCCTGGGTGGCTCAGATGGTCGAGTATCTGCCTTCTGCTCAATTCATAATCTCTAGGTTCTGGAATTGAGCCCCATGTCAAGCTCCCAGTTTAGCAGGGAGTCTGAATCTCCCCCTCCCTTTGCCTCTCCCCCTGCTTTTGCTCTCTGTCTCTCCCTCTCAAATGAATAAATAAAATCTTTTTAAAAAGAAATGAACAGAGGCGTGTACCTGCATGGCTCAGTGGGTTAAGCCTCTGCCTTCGGCTCAGGTCATGATCTCAGGGTCCTGGGATCGAGTCCCGCATCGGGCTCTCTACTGAGCAGAGAGCCTGCTTCCCCATCTGTCTCTGCCTGCCTCTCTGCCTACTTGTGATCTCTCTGTCTTTGTTGAATAAATAAAATCTTTTAAAAAATAAAGTAAAATAAAATAAATAAATAAAAAGAAATGAATAGAGACTCAGAGAAACATGGTTCACATCAAGCACATCAATATATGCATAATAGGAGACCCAAAAGCAGAAGGGTCTATGTTCATAAGAGAGATTGGCCTGTAGTTTTTTTGTAATATCTTTGTCTAGTTTTGGCCTTAATGTAATTCTGGCCTCATAGCATGAGTTAGGAAGTATTCCCTCTGCTTCTATCCCCTGACAGAAATTACAGAGAACTAGTATAATGCTTCCTTAAATGTTTGGTAGAATTTCCAGTGAACTCATCTTGGCCTGGTGTTTTTTGTTTTGAAAGGTTAATTATTGATTCAAATTTTTAAATAGATATAGGCCTGTTCAAATTGTTTATTTCTTCCTGGGTGTGTTTTAGCAGAATTGTGTCTTTCAAGGAATTGGTCCATTTCATCTAGGCTATCAAATTTGTGAACACAGAGTTGTTCACACTATTCCCTTATTATCCTTTTAATTTCCATGATATCTGTAGTCATATCCTCTATTTAATTTTTTATATTAGTCATTTGTGCTCCATCTTTTTTTCTTAGTTAGCAAGAGCTTATAGATTTTATTGTTCTTTTCAAAGAACCAGCTTTTGGTGTCCTCGAACTTCTCATTGATTTCCTGTTTTCAATTTCAATGATTTCTGCTCTAATGCTTATTTCTTTTCTTCTACTTACTTTGGATTTAATTTTCTCCTCATTTTCTGGTTTCCTAAGGTGGACTGTTAGATGATTGGTTTTAGATCTTTCTTCTCTTCCAACATGTGCATTCAAAACCAGACAAGGACATTACAAGAAAAGAAAATTATGGGTCAGTATTCTTGATGTAGATAGTGCTAGATATCCTCAGCAAAATACTAGCAAGCCAAATTCAAAAAAACATTGAAAGGATTATATAGTGTGATCAAGAGGGATTTATTGCAGTAGTATAAAGATGATTTAACATCCGTAAATCAATCTGTGTGGTACATTAACAAAATGAAAGATAAAAATTATATGATCATTTCAATAGATGCAGAAGAAGCAGTTGATAAAATTCAATATCTATTAATGATAAAAACTATAAAAACTTAGCTATAGAACAAATGTAGCTCAATATCACAAAAGTCATATATGATAAGTCCACAGTTAATATACTCAACAGTGAAAAGCTAAAAGCTGTTTCTCTAAAATCAGGAATGAGACAGGGGTATCCACTCTTACCACTTCCATTCAACATAGTTCTGGAAGTACTAACCAGAGGAATTAGGCAAGAAAAAAAAATAAAAGGCATCCAGATAAGAGGGAAAAAGTAAAATTATCCTTCTTTGCAAATAACATAATCTTATATAAAGAAAAGACACCTGAAGACATCACCAAAACACTTAGAACTAATGAATAAATTTAAGTGGCTTGATTCAAAATCAACATACAACCTACAAAACATACAAAAATCAGTTGCATTCTATATATCTATATATAGATATCTATACAACAATGAACTATCTGAAAAAGAAAGAAAACAATTATAGTCACAGTAATATCAAAAAGAATAAAATAACTTAAATAAATTTAATCAAGGAGATGAAAGATCTATGCACTGAAAACTACAAAACATTGATGGAAGAAATTAAAGAAGAAACAAATAAATGGAGAGATATCCCCTGTTCATGGATTAGAAGATTTAATATTGTTAAAATGCCCATACCACCCAAAGTGATCTATAGATTTAATGCAATCTCTATCAAAATCCCAAAAGCATTTTTCTCAAAAGTAGAAAAAAATTCTAGAAGTCATATGGAACTAAAGACCCTATGTAAGCAAAACAATCTTGAGTTAAGAAGAATACAGCTAGAGGCATCACACTTCTGATTTCAAAATGTATTATAAAATTTACAAAAGCTAGAGTAAACAAAACAGTATGATACTGATTTAAGAACAGACATACAGACCAATGGAATACAACACAGAGCCCAGAAATAAATCTACTCTTTATAGTCACTGATCTTCAAAAAGGGTAACAAGAACACACAAGAGGGAAATGATAGTCCCTTCAATTAATGGTGTTGGAAAAACTGGATATCCACTGGATATCCAGATTGAATCCTTTTCTCACACTATGTACAAAAACCAATTAAAAATAAATACTTAAAGGTAACACCTGAAACTATAAAAGCCTAGAAGAAAACAGAGAGGAAAATCTTCATGACGATGGTTGGGGCAATTTTTTTTTTTTTTTTTTTTTTTTTTTAGATATTACCCCAAAAGCAAAAATGGACAAGTGGGATTTCTTCAATCCAAAAAAATTCCACACCACAAAGGAAGCAATCAACAGAGTGAAAAGATAGCCTAAAGGATAAGAGAAAGTATTAGCAAATCCTATATCTAATAAGGGATTAATAACCAAAATAGGGAATTCAGACAACTCAAGAGCAAAACCAACCAAATAACCTAATTTAAAACTGGGCAAAGGATGGCCATCAAGTATTTAAGAAGGTGCTAATTGTCAGGGAAGTACAAATTAAAACAATGCAATATCTCTTCACACCTCTTAGAATTATTATTATCAAAAAAGTAAAAGGTAAGTGTTGGTGAGAATGTGGAAGAAAGGGAACCCTTATACACTGGCAGTAGAAATATAAGTTGATGCAGCCACTGTGGAAAAAAGATTCCTCAAAAACTTAAAAATAGAACCTCCATATGATCCAGCAATCCCACTTTTTAGTATATGTCCAAAGAACATGAAGTTGCTAACTTAAAGTGATATGTATACGTTCCCAAGTTTATTGCAGCATTTTTCACAGTAACCAAGTTTGAGAAAATTACCTAATGTCAACAGACTAATGGATTAAGAACACGTGGTGTGTGTGTGTGAGAGAGAGAGAGAAAGAGAGAGAGAGAGAGAAATGTTTGTCTTGTTGGTTTATTTGTTATGGAACACAATTCAGCCATTAAAAAGCAGGAAATCCTGCCATTTATGACAACATGAATAAACCTGAAGAACATTATGCTAAATGAAATAAGCCAGACACAGAAAGACCCAACACTGCATGATCTCATTTGTATGAAATTTTTGAAAGTTGAACTGATAAAAGCAGAGAAAAATGGTGCTTGCCGGGGTCTAGGAGATGGGGGAGATGGCGAGATGTTAGTCGAAGGGTGCAAAGTTCAGTTGTGCAAGATGAGTAAGTTCTGGAGATCTGACAGACAACATGGTGATTATAGTTAAGCATACTGTATTGCATACTTAAACTTTGCTCAGAGAGTAGATCTTGTGTTCTACCCTGTGTTAGGTGATGGATATATTAATGAGCTTGATCGTGGTAATCATTTCACAATGTACATGTATACGAAAACATCACATTGTATACCTTAAATACACACCGTTTTTATTTGTCAATTATACTACAATAAAGCTAAGGGAACCCCCCCCCCACAGCTAACCCCATACTTAACAGTGAAGAAAATATCCCCCCCTATAATGAGGAGCAAGAGAAGGATATCCAATCTCACTACTGCTATTCAAAAGCAATCAAAGAGAAAAAAAACAAAACAAAACAAAACACATAGGCCTCCATCAAAATTGAAAACTTTTTTAAAAAGACACTATCAAGAAATTGTAAAGATAACTCACAAGATGGGACAGGATACTGGCAAACTATGTGTCTGATCAGACCCAATGTCCAGAACATAGAAGGACCCATTGTGAGTCAACAATAAAAAGACAACTCAATTTTAAAATGGGAAAGCATCTGAATAGACATTCCTCCAAAGAAGATATACCAGTGGCCAATAAACACATGAAAAGATTCTCAGTATCATTAATCCTTAGGCAAATGCTATCAAGTCAGAGTGAGATACTACTTCATATCCACTAAATGGCTATAATTTAGAAAATGGACAATGATAAGTCAGTTTGTAGAGAAGTTGGAGCTATCATCACTAGTAAGAATATAAAACAATGCAGCTCTTTGGAAAACAGTGTAGCAGTTCCCCAAAACACTGAAAACATATGTCATGAAAAAATTGTAGACCAATGTAGACCAATGTACAAAAAAATTGTAGACCATTGTAGACCATTATTTCCAATGGCCAAATGGTGAGCACAATCTAAATGTATGTCAACTAATGGATAAGCAAATGTATATTTGTATAATGGAATATTATTCAGCCATAAAAAAAGAAGTATTCGTAAATCCTACACAGTGGATGAATTTTGAAAAAATTTTACTAAGTGATAGAAGCCAGACACATCACACAACAAATTGTATTACTCCACTTATATAAAATGCCTGGTAGTGGGTATTGCGGAGGGCACATATTGCATGGAGCACTGGGTGTGGTGCATAAACAATGAATTCTGAAACACTGAAAAGAAATAAAATAAATAAAAATTATAAAAAATAAAATAAAATGTGCAAAATAGTCAAATACATAGAAGCATAGATTGATGCTTGCTAGTGACTACTGGTGGGAAGGAAATAGGGAGTGACTGCTAATGGATATGGAGTTTTCTTCTGGGGTGATGCAAATATTGTGAAATTAGATAGTGGTGATAGTTTCAAAATGTTATAAATATACTAAAAATCACTAAATTAGGTAATTGTTAAAAGTGAGTTTTATCATATATGAATTATATCTCAAAAATGTATATTTTTTACATGGTTAACAGAGTCCCTGTAAGTTTTCTCCAGAGTAAACCTGTCCAGTCTTACCAATCATTCCTCATAGCCTTAACTCAAACTTCTACATAATGGTGACTTTTTTCTTTGGGGATATTCCTAAAATTTAATCTGAGGCAACTAAAGAGTGTAGTATTGATTTGATCAGTATAAAATAGAATGGGACTGATAGCTACAGTTTTAGACTCTGTATTCCTTTTAAGGTAGCTGAAGATTATGTTGTATACTTTCATCACATTAACGCATACTGACCTTACTGTCATGTTAAAAATTGAAGTCGTTTTTCAGATGTCATCCATTCTATACTTGTAAGATTAACTTTTTGGTTATAAGTGTAGGAGTTTCCATTTGGCCCTAAAGAAGTATATCTTTATTTTGGCCCATTATTCTAAATTTTTTAGTTATTTTACAGATTCTTATGTTACCATCAGGTAGACAAGGTATCCTTTCCTGTTGCCTATACGATTTCTAATTTCATCAACATATTATCAGTGTCCCCATCCAGATCTTTTTTTTTTTTTTTTTTAAGGTAGGCTCCATGCCCAATGTGGGACTCAAATTCATGATGCTGAGATCAAGAGCCACATGATCGACTGCCTGAGCCAGCCAGGCGCCACCTCATCCAGACAACTAATAGGTAGAGAGAAAAGCCAGAGACATGTCATATACCACCATACCCTTTTTTTCCCAGATAACAGGCAACAGTTCATTGATTAGTGCTCTTTCAACATTTTTGTACCTAAACT
Source organism: Mustela erminea (assembly GCF_009829155.1). Taxonomy (NCBI): domain Eukaryota; kingdom Metazoa; phylum Chordata; class Mammalia; order Carnivora; family Mustelidae; genus Mustela; species Mustela erminea. The sequence goes on along the minus strand of NC_045628.1, from coordinate 54,549,604 downwards.
AGGATATGCTGTTATAACAAATGAACCCCCAAATATCAGTGACTTAACAGAAATTTAATTCTTATTCATGTCTTGGTCTGATGTAGGTTGGGCAACTCTCCTAGGCACTTTGCCTCATGCACAACCGAGGGAACTGGGCTGATTTCCATTTCTATACCATGCACATGGTGGATAGAACACAGAGAGAGAGAGAGCTAAGTGTCTCATGGGAGATTTTACAAGGTAGGTTTAAAAGTGGCCTTTATTCGGACACCTGGGTGGCTCAGTCGGTTAAGTGGCTGCCTTCGGCTCAGGTCATGATCCCAGCATCCTGGGAGCAAGTCTCACATCGGACTCCTTGTAGGGAGCCTGCTTCTCCCTCTGCCCCTGCCTCCCACTCTGTCTGCCTGTGCTCTCTCTCTCTCTCTATGACAGATAAATAAATAAAGTCTTTTAAAAAAATTATTTAAAAAAAGGGGCCTTTATTACTCCTGACCACATCCTATGGGCTGTATCAGTTACACGGCCTACAATTAACTATTGGGAAATGTAGTCTTTCAGTGTCTCCAGGGAGAGGAAATAGTATTGATGAGCTTGTAGCTATAGTTTCGTAGTAATAAAACCTCCATCATTCAAGGTTGGCACTAACAGGCGACTTCCTGAGTGGGAAAGGGTAAATGAAACTTGCAGCCTTACTCTTCTCCCTGTAGGGTTTTGCCTTCCTTTGGAGCTCTTTCATTGGCATTACTGCCATCACCACCAAGATATCAGGGGCTGCTGAAACCCCTATAATGTGCCCACTGAAGAGAAACTCACTTTCCACCAACCCAAACAATGTGGAAGAGATGCTTTCACCAGTTGAGTTAGATGAAATAGGTGAGCTTGTTCCTTCCACAGTCCAAAGAAATTTGGTGGTGATTCCACCAGTTCCCAAGTCCTCTCTGCTGTGGATTCTCGGCCCCTCCAGGCAACAAAACAATATGACTCCCCCATTGACTCTCTCTTGCAGGTGGTCCCACATCTGTTCGAAGAGGAAACACTCCTAGATGTCTCGTCCCAAGGAAATATGAGAATTTTTCCTGATAAATCAGCTCTTCTCCAAAAAATTGATATCTGGGAAGCCCTTCTCTTTTAGGGGGACATCCCAATTCCAGCTTCAGAAGGAGGGTAGTCTCACCTGTATGATCTTAACAGGACAATCGTAAGATGACCACATGTTCCACTTAGAGGGGGAGGTAGGAGGATTCCAGAAAAATTCTTCCTTGTGTGGAACTGTCCTAACAACTACCATGAAATGCACTAAACAACCCTAGCCACTGTGTCTATCAAAAATGACTCCACTATTTTCATAGGTATCCTAGGATCCACAACTGAGAATCCCTGGGATTTATACGTAAACTTATCCAAACCCAACCCATCAAAGAAGTGGATAACTTTTCCCCCAGTTTCTTTTTCTTTTCTTTTCTTTTTCTTTCTTTATTTCTTTCTTTCTTTTTTTTTTTTTTTTTTTGAGAAATATTTGACGTACAGCATTGCATATATTTCAGGCATACAGCATGATGGTTGCATTTACATATCCTGTGAAATGGTTACCACAGGAAGTTTTACTAACACCCAGCATCTCCTATAGATACCATAAAAAGAACAGAAAAAAAATACCCTTGTGATGAGAATGCTCAGGATTTACTCTTTTAGTAGCTTCTCTGTATATCATGCAGCAGTGTTGGCTATAGTCGTCATGTTGTACATTTTATCCTTAGTAGTTATTTACCACATAACTGGAATTTTATGCCTTAACCACCTTCCTTTGATGCCCCCTCCCCAAATTCCTGATTCCCAGTAAACACAAATCTGATCTCTTTTTCTAAGTTTGCTGGGATTTGTCTTTAGAATCCACATATAAGTGAGATCACACCGTATTTGATAGACACAGATATTTTAACCTTCAATTCCATGCACTTTAAAAAGAAAAAGAGGCTATTTATTTGGTTTCATGCGCAAAGAAGGAAATAGCACCATCAAATGCCTTCCTCCTACTCCTCCCCCTCTGCCTTCCAGGCAAAACAGATTTGCCAGCTGATTGATGTGATGTAAGTGATCCGTTCTTGAACTGTGATATGATACTTCTGGATTCCTATTTTCAATTGCTTATTCTGTAAGAGAAATAAAAGGAGTCCAGGCATGGCATCACCCGAAGAAACAACCCCCACCCCAAAAGAGCCTTCTGAATCAGCAGCACCCCCAAACTGAGACTCCTTACAGAGCCCCTCTTCCTGTCCATCTCTCCAGGATCAGCTCCCCACTGGCCCATATCCCTTAAGGCCCTTACTACTAACTGGGGCCCTTCCTCATGGGCCTTTTCAGAGAACAGGGCTTCGTTATTATTAAATCAATTGATTAAGTGATTGTAACATTTAGTAATTAATTTTTAAAAAATATTTATTTATTTATTTATTTGAGAGAGAGAGTAAAGCAGACTAGAACATGATAGGAGGAGAAGGGCAGAGGGAGAGGGAGAAGCAGGCTCTCCGCTGAGCAGGGAGCCTGATGCGGGGGCTCCATCTTGGGACCCTGGGACCATGACCTGAGCTGAAGGCAGACACTGAACCGATTAAGCCACTCAGGTATCCCACATTTAGTCATTAATTTAGTAACGCTGAGAATGAAAACATTCTTATGGCCAGCATATAGTAACATGTCTGATTCATAAATGCCTAAAAGCTTTTCTAAAGCCAGAGCATATTCAATATGACTTCTACTTTTTTCTTCTTTTGAGGTGAGATAATCATGATAATCAGAACAATATTATGATACTAAAGCATAAGGGCTGGTTTTTATCTTGCATCATTTTACTGATCTGTCGCGGCCGGTGTGACAAATCGACCAGGAAACGTGAGGGTAAGAGGATGGTGAAAAGAAATTAAGAGACAGGGCAGGAGGGACACTGAGGAGGATGTCCAAGAGTGCCGATTTTATTCCACATCTTACAAGCCTTTATAAGGCAGACCATAATAGAAGGAGTAATACATCAGTATCTAGTCAGATGACCGCAAGTTTCTATACTACTATTCTACGTCTATAGAAGTTTCTATACTTCTATTCTACAAGCAAACCTCATGATGCCAGGTAGTCTAGGCTAAAGCCATTAGCAAGACAGTCAACCAGGGAGTGGGTTAAGGGAGGTACAGGAACAACAAGGACCAACTAAGAATTCATGACCCTGACCACATTGTTCCCTTCTGTAGGGACAGTGTGTGGGAAGTCACTTAGGCGAGCACACGACACATAGCACAGACCCTTTCTCAGTGTTACTCAACTTTCCTGTCCTTAACCCCTTGTCAAGGTGTCTGGACTTTAAAGGAGACAAAAGTCAGGGCCTGGTTTGATCCACAACTCCAAACCCAACACTAATCCATGTGACTGTGCCAACAAGCATTATTCCACCAAATGGCCAGCACCTGTGAGGCATTCCCCTAATCTAGCCAATATGCTAACTTCTTCAAGAGCAAATGAAAACAAAGGCCACAACATACAAGCTTAAAGCTCTTTCACATTTAAACGCACACAGTAAAAACCAATCAGATGTGGCTTTCATAAGACCTTCGAGAACTCTTTATATGACCTTTTCATTGCTATTACCTCTAGGGGAGGCAGCACAGGCAGTGGATTTACAGTCAGGAGGCAGGGCTGGGCTTTGTCTCCTGTACCTAGCTGACATTGGGCAAGTCATTTAATTCTTCTCTCCTTATCTCTAAAGATTAAAAAAAATAATTCTTCCTTTCTAATTAGAACCTAGTTAGGAAAACACAACCCTCCTCAAATATTTAGAACCAAGGGATGTTAATGCAAAGAATTGCTTACTCAGGTGCTAGAAGCTCTGAGCCTGAAGTGATGGTAAGGTAAACCAGGTTTGCAGCAGAAGCAAGAGAAAAGGGGGAGGAGGCAGAATTTGCAATCCCAGGTACTGAAGGCATGTCTGGTGGGAGATGGAGCCCCAGAGTAGAAACAGCCACTAGCTGCTTAAATGGAGGAGCCCCCACCTCCCACCGGTGCTTCCCATTAGCCAACCCTGCGTTGGAAGCCTGCTAACAGGGAGAGGGCATGGCCTGCAGGGTCAGGGCTCCAGCAGTACACAGCAGAGCTGAGAACCAATGAGGAATAAATCTGAGGGCAAACTAAGTACCTTTATAGGGTTATTGTGAGGATTAATAAAATCACAAAATATATAGGAGAGACCTTTGTGAACTGTAAAGTTTTATACAACATAACCAGATCTTGATTTATAAGACACATTTCATTGAAAACGTCAGGCACATCTCTTCTGTCCCCTATAACACTTTCCCTTTACTCGCTTTCCAGTTACGGTTTTCTGCCTAGTTCTCTTGTTTTTTGAGAACATGTCATGTCTTCCCTTGCATGACTGTGCTCCCTGAGGCCAAGTCATAATAATGCTCACCAAACATTTCCTGCAGTGGATGTTCAGTAACTATGGGAAGGAGGAAGAGAAGGCAGGAGGGAAGGAAAGAAAGCGTGGAGGAAGAAAAGAAACATCATATCCGGAAATGAAATTAACTTACAATATAAAAGATGACTCCCATCTTGGGCATTAGTAGCATTTGGGCAGAAAATTATTCATCAGAGGGATTGACCCAAGTGTTACAGGATGTTTAGCACCCTTGACCCCCACCCATTAAGAGCCACTTATTCTGAGACCCACCCCAAGATAAAGATGCTTAGACATCTGCATCAAGTCTGGCCTCAGGACAAGCTTAGGCAACCCTTCTCCCACACTCCCAACCCATCATACCTCCCTTTGACCTTTCATTTGATTTTATGTTGGGATTATTCATTGTGTCCCAGTTGCGGGAGAAAGTAAATAAAGTGTTAAGTGTTCTCAGTACTCATTACGTACATGCAACACAAGAGCCATGAAGTGACTCAAAGGAAATTGGGGGGAATTGGGCATTGTCATAGGAGAAACATTAGTTCAAAAGAAAAATATTTCCTTTGTCCTGCTGGCACAAGGCCATTCACTTATTCAATCAACAAACCTAATAATTAATTTGCCAGGTATTGTGCTAGATGCTGGAACTGTGGATAAATAGGGCAGTCTCTGCATGGAATGTTTGATCCAAAGATGGTGACTGAGAAGTGATTCAGCAATTACAATGTTAAATGTGTGTTTAAAAGCTTAGATGGTTCCAAAGACCTTAGGGACGGGCCTGACAAACCACTGTGCTTCTTTTCCATTCAGGACACTTTGGAAAGTCCTCGGCAATGACCAGTCCACATGGTAGGCTTCCAACAACTTCCAGCCGTGGCAGGACCCCAGAGGACAGAAGGAAGCTGGTAAGCTGTCTGAGGTCACAGTGATACCTTGCGTTACAGCCGCAGATAAAATTCGTCCTTGAACTGTGAAACACAGAGACGGCAGGCAGCTTGTGCCAAAGCGCAATCCATTGTATGACTTGACAAGATGATCCTTGTTTGTCTTTCCCACTAGGCTAGCTGACACATTAGCCTCTCTGTTGCTTAATGATGCAGTTGTTATTGTTGTTTTTCAGAATGAAGCATCACGCAGATACAGACACACGTGTGGAAAATATTTATGGCCTATCCCAGTGAAATACATGTCAAGGCAAGCTCTTCCACTGAATGCATTCACTTGTAAGTGTCACTCCATCCCCCATTTGCTAAGAAATAAGGGTCCAGGAATGGCAACATAACACTATAAAGATGTATAAAATGCACACTGTGAATTAGTCCTTAAAGATGAAAGGCTATGTACTTGGAAGTACTCAAATCTTTGTTCAAACTCCAGATTTCTCCTGCTTGAACTGTAGATGCTGAGTGTGATTCATCAGAGCCTCACTCTTGTTCAGGCTGCAGACATGCTGAGAAATGACCCAATAATCTCGGCGGAAGATGAGCCTATCTGTTCTCTGAATTTTTGGAAACTCAATACGTGTAGCCGCTAATAGAGCAGAGTTTAATAGTTCCTTGTGGTGGACCACGGTGTCAGGGGGTCCCAGCCTTGGACTTGGAATCAATAAAAACTGCACCAATGACTTTGTCTATCTATTGATCAGGGACCTCGTCCCTCATGGAGCTCTATGCGAGCCTCGCAGAGTCCCCATGTGCACAGATGATTGTGTTTATGGTACTGGTGTGTGTTCCTCCTCTGGTATGAAGCTCTTATCCATAAGCCTTCCAGGCATAAACAGAATAGGAAATTTATTCAAATGAGACAATAAAGAATTCGAAAGTGCTTTGTAAACTGTAAAACACATGCTAATGATAGTGGTTTGTTGCCATTTTGTTATTAGTGCCCATTTAAATCTTTGCTTGTCACAATTAGTTATCATCATCAACATATAAAGAGGGAATTTTTGATGTTTAAAAAGCTGCAACTTGAGTTCCTCTTAGGACAACAGAACTATCTTTGTTCAAGATAAAGCTGGCAGTTTTTTGGTGCAGGAAGTAAAACCCAAGGACTTTGCCCTAAGCACACAGAGAAACGAAGTGAAGGAAAGAGGCAGTCAGTAAAGAGACAGGGAGAGTGTTGGAGGCTGGGAACTTGCTCTCTGATATTTATATCTAGGTTGTGTAGCACTGTGTTATATATCCCCCTCACTGCCCTAACACTTCAAGAAGCCTCCTGCATATACAGCCTTATAGATTAGACATTAGCGGGCACAAAAGAAATCCGGGTGGCATGGAGCATAGAAGTGGTAATGTACAAGACACCCAGAGAGCATGAGATGGCTAGACACTCCCTGGCAGTGAGCTCTTGTAGCTGCAGCAGAAATTTGGAATCAGAGTTACTAGAAGAAAGGTGACCTCACCCACAAGGTCTTTCCATCTCATGAGGCAGAACTAACAGTAACAGTGTGAGCCATATTTTTTTCACCATGCTTTAAAGTCAATGTCATTTGAATCTCAAAGGCATAAGGATCCTAGTTGACATCTGAGCTGGAAATTCCTTGGGATTCACCGTTTCAAACTAATGGATTCAGGGCTGTGCGGTTTTGATGGTATTGTGAGTCTCCTGGTACCCTTGGAAACCAGGTATCAAGTCACAGCTCACAAATAAGCCCTAGCACCCCAAGGAGGTGAGAGCCCATTGGGATGCTACCCTTCATGCAGCATTTCTATTTCTGGGAGCCAGAACAGCACTGGCTAGGGTATGAGTAGGGAGCAGAGAAACTGGCCATGGTTCAGGAAGAAGGTAGACCAAATCCAGCAAAACCTTGTTCTAGTTCCAAGATCCGGGAAGTGGTCACAACTCAGATCCTACTTCTTGGTTTGGAATGATTGGCTTGGGGAAGCTGATAGGCTGACCAGAGCAGTATGTATCCCTAGGAGCCTGGAGTGGTCACTTGGTGGGGGTCCCTGCCTGGGCCCACTCCCCAGGCATCAGGGAGCAAGAAACACATTGTGTCAGAGAAATACAGTTGAGCCAGATCAACAAAGCTAGGAGTAGCTGAGGAGGTAAAGGGAAAACAAGAGGGGTAGGTTGGCCACGTGAGAGAGAAGTGCAGGGGTACAGAGATATAGCTCTTGCCTGCACGGTTGCAGCCCCTTGGCATAGGAAGTCTGGGTGGACTGTGAGAACTCAGGCCAGAGGTGACAGTAATGATTACATGACTGCATCTGATTCTTCAGGGTGCCCCTGAAGGCCTCTTACATGTTCCAGCTTTCTAGTTTAGCCTTGTGGGTCCATAATCAGTCATCAGCCAGGCCTACTGCCAAAGGAAATGTCTTCTGAAAAAGAATGGATTTTTTTGGGGGGAGGGGGGCTAGTTACCTTTATTTTTTCTTAATTAAGAATAAGAGGCGAGTACAAAGGCATCTGGCTTTGGACCCTCCACTACCATCCTGAAATAAAAGAGATTGGGCTGGCCGGGGGTGGGGAAGAGCCATCCTGACCGCTGGAGACTACACCCCAGATAAGAAGAGCCAGTTTTCTAAGTAAAAGATTACAAGGTAAGACAAAACAAACCACAAATTAAATATGTAACACTGTGAAATCACTTTGATAAGAAAATAACATAAAGATATTTTAAACTATAAATAAATATGGTCAGCCATTTTCATTCAAGAAAGCCAGAGAACTGCTTTCAATCCCTTTTAAGAATGCTGAGATTTAAAAAAAAAAAAAAAATCCAAAGGTTAAGAAAACCGGGAAGATGATTTTTGAGAGACCTGAGAATAGTGTTGTGGGCAGGAAGGTGGAGGGGTGCTTTACGAAGGTATCATTTCAGGGACACCTAATGACACAGTGCTCCCTAATAACCCACCTTTGTCACTGGTGGCTAAATTCACTCCTTTGATAATGTATCCCTCTCCAATGGCCTTCTTAGGACTCAAAAGACCAACAGATTTCTGGAACATGTCAATCCCTTAGCTCGCTGTTTACACAGAAATGACTGAGGATGTGGGGATCCCATGATTATTCAGCACTGGGGAGAGGTGGGCGTTGGTAGAGTAGATTTGAGGTAATTTTCTCCTTTCTCCTATATTGCCAGTACTTCTTATCCTGGGGAACAATCAGATGCCATCAAACGAGCAATAGAGACTAATATAGGCTTAATGAAATGAGGGCCTTGGATTGACAATACTTTGTTTTAAGGACTCTCTGGGGCTCTGGTTGCATAATTTATTCATAACTTGCTACTCCCCAGAAAGCGAAAACAGATGGTTCATCCCTATTTTCAAATTGGAGGTTGAAGGACGAAGATCAATAGGCATGATCCCATGGTAAACGCTGTCGTCTGGCTATCCTCCAAATCCCCCTTCCCTTTTGCCCTTCTCCCGCTCTAAAGAGTGAAAATGCCAGAGACTCATGTTCTAAACCTCCTTTGCTACAGAAGTAGTGCTAACAGAACTATACTGGGAGGTCTCTGGGAGGAAATTTTCCTCCTCAACTGAAGATGGGAGGCACACAAGGGGAACACTTTTATGTGACCCTCCTGTCTGTCCTTTGGACATGGTTAGGTGAGGATATAGGGCCTGGAGCAGTGGCAACAATCTTGTGAACATGAGGAAGAGGCCAAAAACTGAATGAGATGACAATCTGGTGTCTTGACATCATAAAAATGCGAACTTTACCCAGCAACCACTTACCTCCAGACTTCTTATTAAGTAAATTAAAAAATATTTATTTTTAAGGCCCCACATTTCAGGTTTTTCTGTTACTTGTAGCCAAACACTTTTTTAAAAAAAAATTTAGTTGAAATAATCAGAGCAGCACAAATAATACAGCTGAAAATACAGAATGATGGAGTCAAGGCGGTGGTACAGGGGACAGTGTGGCCTTCTGTTAGAGGCTGGGACTTTGGTAACACTTACTAGGTGGTGACAAGGCATATGTTTCAGACTCTTGATTTTCATGCCTTGAGATTCAAATTGCAACAGGGAAACGAAAGGGACCCCATGGAAAACTGCTTTATTCCCTCCTTATCCTGCTTCCATTCTCGCTAGGACCTATACTTCCACCTTACACATGCCTTATAAGACAGATAAAGTAAGTCCTCCTTGTAAAGGTCAAGGAATTGAAAATTTCTTTGGAGTCTTCCCACAGTAGATAACAACACCTAAGGAATGACCTGACAGGGTCACCATGAACATTTTTCAAGAAAACTGACTCATCAAGACCCCTGATTTGAGGGCATAAGTAACATATGGAAAACACCCAAACACTTGACTTTGTTCCTGGATGTCTGAGAGGACATGTATACCGGACTACTATCCTCAATAAAAACCCCAGCCTCTGCGCAAAGATGAGAATTACTTTCCTTTCCAAGTCTTTCAGAATCCCTGTCTGTATCCATACTCTCTTTCTATATCCTCAATAAATTCTGCTCTCACTTCCTCTTAGCTCATGTTTGATTTCCATCCTGCACGAAGCCAAGGATCCTCTTGACTGGTCCTGCAGGACCTCCTCTGGGCCCTTGGACCCAGCCAGCCAGCAACATAATCATGTGCCTACTGAGGCTATAGAGTGAAGGGAAGTAGTGAGGAACATTGAAGATGTTGGGTGATGTTGGCTACCTCTTTCAGCTTTTGGTAATGTCCCACAAGAAGATAAACATAGGTTAGAGAAGATCTGTCATTAGTATGGGAAGATCTGTCATTAGTATGGGAACATCCCTTCTGGGATGTTCTCTGCTGGTAACCAGCAATCTAAATTGACTGAGAATTCCACAATTCAGAGACTTGCTGGAGTCAGAAGCAGCGGCATGTAGACAGAGCAAGAGATAAGACCGGCAAAATTAGAGCCCAACCACTCAAACTCCTACCATTTCTGTTTTCTTTGTCAGGCAAAGCAGACATGCCTGCCACAAATGTTCTGATAAAGATGGAGCCGCCTCACCCAACCCTCTTGTTTTGAGCTGCTTCGTGGCAGCCACCATTAAACTAATATAAAGAGAGGACCCCAAAGCTGGTCAACCATATCCCTGGCCCGGGCTGCTGAGGAGGTGCCCCACTTGGGCAAGAAAGAACATACAGTGAAGATAGTTCGCTGATAGCCTCCAGCTGTTAGCCCCCTTGGGCTCCAGCCCAGCTTTACACTGGAAGCCGCGCTCTGAGAAGCCTCTGGTCAATGACTAAGTACAGCAGGAGTAAACAAGGCTGGTTATTTCTTTGCTCTGAAGCTCTCTATTGAGTTAGCAAAGACTTTGTCAGATTTGTAGCACAGTAGGAGGCTCTTCCTACCCAATTATAGTTCACCATTTTCTCTCTCACAGGTGTTCTTTGATCGACAACATAGGCCTTCCTTGCCTTGCGTCTTATTTTCCTCGCCTCGTGTCGTATCTCCTTGTTCTGTATTATAGGTTGCCAGATAGGCCGATGAAGTAATGGAATCCTCTCTCATTCTTACCATTAAAGAGCAATAGTACTGGGTATGTGCTAAAAACCAGGGACTGTTGTAGGCTTCCCATTACACCCTTTTCCAAATGCAAGATTTTACTGAAGGCATCTTCTTTCTACATCATTGTGTTTGAAATGGTTACATTGTTTTTTAGTTAGAGGCTGTTGCACTTGAATCTACATTGAGACATGATGGAGAAGATTACCAACCAGCCAGAGATTCGAGATTTGGTGGCAGCTACGGTAACTGGGTGATTCTCCCATTGAAAATGGGTGACAGCACTCCACCCACAGTGGCTACTGGGGAAGAATGAGGCCTAGAGATGGTGAGCGGCCAAGGAGATGAATTCTGGTAAACACTCTGGCAGGCCATCCACAGCCATGCCCAATCTTCCTTTCCCTTGTATACCTTCCAAAGTAGAAGCTGAAAACAACAATGGATATTTTCTTTGTCAGCTTCCTTTGCTGCTGAAATAAAAGGGAAGTCTGCAGGGAGGGCTTCTGGGAAGGTGATTTTCTGTCTAATACATGGAGAGGTACACTGGGCCAGGGCTATTCTGCTTCCCTACTTTCTTCTTGTAGTTACAGTTATGCGGGGAGTTGATATCTGGAGCTATTGTGGCCTTTTTATAATGGAGAAAGCAAGAAAGTGGCAGAGATAGAAATCCAGGTGCTGACACCTGGAATCACCCACCTCCAGACATCTTGCTGGGTGAACAACAAATGTTCTCATGATTTCAGTCATTGGGTTTTCAGTTATCTGGAACTGACTGTGTGTAATTGATCTGATCTCAGACTTCTTTGAAAGAAGCACCTCCAGTATCTCCAGTAGTTGGGTTATCTACGTCCATCTTTCCAAAATTTAAAAAAATAATAATAATAATTAAACCAAAAAGCTGTATTTTGCCTTCCAGCTCTAGTTACTGGCGAGAGCCATCTGGCTCAATGATTTTCTAATCCCTACTATTGTTCAGGTATCAGTCTGCCGCCGTAATTTTACAGATAACAGACTGAGGTCCCGAGCTGTGGGAGTGACTTGCTAAGTCCATTTTGCTTCTTAGTGACAGGGGTGGGAATTAACCCCAGGTCTCTTGCTCTCAGTCAGATGCCTTATCGACTGAACTTTTCTTTCCAAGGGCAAGGACAAGCGTGATCTCTTCTTTTGTCTCACTCCTTCCGAAATATCTAATCCAGAGCTGTCACGACCATATCTAACAGATGGTCAACAAAGTCTGGTGGAAGGAAGGAAGGGATCAGGGGCGGGAAGGAGAAGAGCCGCCGTGTAAACACGCGAGAATCACTTGGTGCTGCTCGAGTCAGACTCGGGAGCCCAAAATTGTTCAGAGATATATATTTTTTTAATCTCAAATCATCCTGCTGAAATGAAACACTGTACTCCCACACCATGAGCCTCGGACATCAGAGGCATCTAATTAACACTTACTCAATGGAATGGAAGGAGTGGGGTCGATTCTTTACGGGGTCAAAAGTAGCACAGACATACATATTTAGATAAACCTCTTTTCTTTTAAATTATGTATTAACAGCGACATCGGGAATTACGTTTACTAACAATATTGTTGAGGGGAGAAGATGAAGATTCTTATGTTTCTCAGAAATGTACGAGAAAAGAAAATGCTTTCAAAAATCATTTGAATATGACTTAATTCAAAATTTATAGAGCACCTACTATCTATAAGTGCATGGTTAGGCATTGTGGGATACTCAGGGGTGAAACAGATATAGTATCTTCCTAATTGACAAGAGTTTATAATCTGGAAATATGGATAAGACATTGATGTCTATACCTAACAAATCATGGGGTTACAAGAGCTATATAGGACCATAAAAGAAACATATGTATTTGTGAGTTCCCAAGAGAAGGCAGGGTCCTCCCAAGCCATGTTAATGATTGAGCTTTATCAGAAGAGAGGCAGAAAAGCCACTGAAGAATTTAAATGAAGTGGTGTTTTGATGTGTATTTTTAAGTGCATATTAGTGAGTTAAGGCTCAGATTATATTTCAGTACCTTGGCCAGCTAGCAATAGCACTGGGATACTGGCGATAGACTTTTGCAAACTGTTCTTAGACGAGATTCCTTCTCCAGATTTGATGGTTGTGAAAAGCCTCAGGTCCCCTTTGCTGTTCATCATCAGCAAGCACTTGAGGAGCCCTGACAGTGATCTGGTTGCTGATCTGGGCTGGATAAAAGTCTAGTGCTGTGTTTGTATAATGATAGATTTAATATATGCTGGCTCACAGCATCAACGCTTTATCAGAGGAATAAATGGAAAGTTATTCTGGGCTGAGAGGGTAAAGAGATCAGTTTATGGAAAAGAGAGCCTCCTTACACACATATTCTGTAAACTACAGATCAAAAGCCACAAGAGGAGCTCCAGCCATGAATAATGAAATCATACATCCAAAGGTCTGGATGGAGTCAGACATCCTGATGATTTCTTTTTAAGGAAAAATCAAGACTTTTGCCTAGTGTTGAATGCTTTGAAGATAAGTGCTCTGAAGGCAGAGCAAGAGAGCTATCATATTCAGGAGAGATGGGCAAAATTTCAAAAATGGGTTCATTTAAATAGCATGCCCTAGAGTATCCTGCCAGACAAGAAAGGTCAGAGTGTCTTTCACTGCATTGGAGGGGCACTCTGATCTCCAGTAATATGGCTGTTCCATGATGTCAGGTGGTTAGAGACTAAGCTGACCTTTCCGAAAGGCTTCACTTTGGACTAAATACCCAGGCCCTACATCCTAACCAATGAAATTCCCAGTGTAGTGAAATTGTCAGAAAAACACAGCACAACCATGAAAGCCACAATCATGTACCCCCAACAGGTACATTTCTTAACTCCCACTCACTCCCCAATCTGTTAAATTTCGACCCTGTTGTCTCTCCACCCTCAGTGACAAGTAACCGCTGATGCTGAGGGAGGAAGAGCAACCATCCAGGGGGTCCTGGCCCTGTGCTGAACGGCCTGCATCTAAGGCAGTCCCCACCGCCCCCCGCAGCCATGGGCAACCTAGTGAGGTTCCCAGCGCATGTGCAGTGACCTGTCTGCACCCCTCACACTTGACCTCTCAACAGCTGTGGATGTGAGTTCGTCCTTGTACTTTCAGAAGACTCTTTATTCCCCTGGTTTCCTTGCCTCCTCCCTCTCTCATTCTTACTTTCCCTATCTTTCCTCTCAATTCTCCGCTGACACTTCCCTTCTAACCTCTAGAATGTTAGTGTCTCTCAGGATTCTGCCCTTAGCTTTCTTTCCTTTTTTCTTCGCCTTTGCACTGCATTGAATAGTGACCCCCTCAAATTCATGTTCACTCAGAACTGCAGAATGTGAGCTTCTTTGAACTAGGGTCTTGGAGGACACAATTAGCTAAATTGAGGTCATGCCAGATTGGTCCAGGTCCTAAATCTAGCATAACTGATATCCTTACAAGAAAAGCATAGGACCCACAAAAATAGACCCATACGGAGGAAAGGCCATGTGACAATGGAGGCAGAGATTGAACTGATGTAAGCCAAGGAACACTAACAATTGCCAGGAGCTCCCAGAAAGTAGGAAGGGGCCAGGAAGGATTCTTCTCCAGGGCATGGACCAGGTGACAACCTGGTGCCTTTCATGCACTATCTCTGCACAAGGTCCAACTCTGAATGTATCTCTTACATACCTGCTCTCCCCTCAATAATTTTTTATCTAGGCCAGCGCCATCACCAAACACCTCCCTTCTCAACCTTAAATCTTGATGTTACCTTTGATTATTTTTCCTCCTTTTTCCTCTTTCTCCTCCTTCCCCACTTACCTGACCATTGAAACCTCACAATTCTCCCTTAGCAACTTCTCTCTGTTCAGTACAGACGGTGTGTCCAGCCAGAGCCCACGTGATCTCCAGGGCTAGGTTTCTAACCTGGGTCTGAGCTTGTCTGATACATCTGGGCACTGGGCCAGGGGGGGAGATCTAGCCAGGAGCCAGTTTGGTGAAGAGATTTGTGTGAACTTGTGAGAGTATAACCTACATTTTTCCTGGCTTCTCCAGCCTATGATTACAAAACAAGGTCCTTCTTCCCTTTTACAATCCAAATTATTATGGCAGGAGGCCTCATCCTGCGTGCCTGCGGGAAACGAGTCTTCCTCACAGTGTCTTCGTGTTATTTCCAGAAGTCCCTAGAGGGATGTCTCAACTGTATTCACAAATCAAACTGGCACCTGCTGGCATCACAAAGTGCATTAGTCAGGCCCATTTTGCCACGTGTGTTCAAGGCCATCCACAAACTAGCTTATGGAAGACGAGAAAATAACTGGCTCCCTTTGTTCAGAAAAAAAGGCTGAAGATTTTCATGTAATTCAAGTAGCAGTGGAGGGGACCAGGGCCCCGGGACTAGAACCAGTGCCCGGTACCTCCACACTACTTCTCTCTCCTCCTGTTTCTCATTGTGGCTCTCTTTGCTCTTCTTTATGTACTGGCTTCATTTTCTGTCCTTACCCACATGGCACAGATCATGGCAGTGATGTGAATGGATCCCAGGGACAGACTCTGATGAACTCTATGGGTTCTCATGCCCTTGCCCGGACACATCACTGTGCCCGGGAAAAGGGAAATAATGATTAGTGAGCCTGGGTCACTTGCCTATTTCTGCAGCTGGGGGACAAAGTCCATTACTAGGAGAAAGAGAGTGTCAGACAAAATCAAAGGCTACCTCAGGCCACGACACATGTGCTCCCTCTGTAATCCATTCTTGCTCATCTGTGTCTACGCTTCTGAAGCCTCCTGGTAAGACTTCATCACTGCCAATGCCATCAGGAGACTCAGAACACAAGCAACATTATTTAAGGCCCAAGGGACACAATGTATCCCCAAGAAGAGAAGAAGGGCATTCTTTCATGTGAAAACTCATAGTCTGATGCCCAGTGTCCCCACATGAAATCAGCAATTATATCTAGATAGGAGGAAGTAAAATGAAGTAAGATGGTGACAATATCCAGGGTGTGAATCTATAGGAAGAGTAGGTGAACATTTCAGAATCAAGAACAGTGTCCCAGGGCTGGCTTTCTGGATAGCTGTTCAGTGAGCAAGAAATGAGAGATTTGGGAACTCAGAGATCAAACCAACAAGTGGAGACTTACTGGCTCTGGGGGTTTCTTTTAAAGGGGTGTGTGTGTGTGTGTGTGTATACCTGTTGGCCGAATAACCCAAGTGAAAAAAGCCGGTTGTTCTACACGGGCCCAAGATTTGGTACCTCAGCATCCCTCACTATGTCTTTCACCAAACAGGGTCATGGAGGCTCTTCTGGATTCCCACTGCAAGGGCTCGCCTTCTGTTTTCAGTGCTCGTGGCGTCCTCTTCTCAGTAACCACAGCACGGCCAATAGAGCCCACAGTTAGCAGCCCAAACTGATTTAAAGACACCTGTTCGACTGAGTCTCACTTGCGGTGTGAAACACAAATGATTGTGCTTATACAGAGAGAGGCTTGGGGAATAGAAGTTTGTGGCTTGACAGAATATAATTAACACATCATCTACACAAAGCCCAAAGATGGACTCCACAGTACCACCGTGATTACTCCCAGGAAACACACTGTAATTGTATCATCCCTTCCAAATACACTCGGACAAGCATTTTGTGTCTGGATGAAAGTCAAGGCAGATTAAGAAGTGCTTATGCCAAAAGCAGCTTCCCTGACCAGCAGGAAGAGGCAAGAGGTGAAAGGAGCTAAGGCTGGTTAAGTAAATAATTCCACCACCGTACAATAGAATACGCTGCATAATTAGGAATTACATTGCAAAAGAACACAGAGTAACATGGGAAATTTCCACAATAAAATGTAAAAAGAGAAGAATATGAAAGTGGAAGAAACCATAGAATTGCCAAGATCCTCAAATGTTTATGATTTTTGTATGCTTTTTATGTATCTCTAAAATTTTTCTTTGGACTGGGTTATTTATAGAAAGAGTAAATCTCAATTGGCATTATTTGAAACAACAACAATGGCAATAAAATTCAGAAAAACCCTTTCTCAAACTAGAAATTTTTTTAAAATTATTATTCCCGACCTTCTCTTCCTCTTCCCTGGCCTGAATCCTACCCAGGAGTCTTGTCTGAGATGTTGAAACCTCCTGTCCCCTTTCCTGCCTCTACTCATAGTTGGAGCCACTAGGGAGCAAAGTCCCGGGTCTAATCTGATATGGAACACACACACACACACACACACACACACACACACGCACACTAAATAGACAGCCTTTCTAATGGGAACTTGAAAAATAAACTCTTTAAGTTAATGATGTTCTATAAAAACCAATTACTAAAGAAAATAAATTATAACAAAGGCAACACCACAAAGGATGACCATCTGCTGAGAATGTTATAAAAAAGATTTCCGCATGGGGAAGGAGGTTGAGGCAAATTATCTCTTAGGACTCCTCTGAACCTCAAAGTCCGTAAACCAAATAGTGAGCCCATCATAAAAGGAAGTATGGGGAAAAAAGAAAAAGAGGAACCCCCCACCCCCAACTTTGACATATCTTCTGTGACTTCTGGCACAGCTGCCCGCTTAGCCTTAGATTGGTAACCCAGCCTTTGTTCCGTGTTCCCAAAAATCTCACCCTATAGGTGGTCTGTTTCCCCTTAAAGGAAACCTGGGGATCACCATGCTCTAGTCCGCTTTTATCTCCCTGTCTCTTGGGCAGTTCTGATGACAACCCCTACTTTCCCTCTGTCAGCCCGCACAGCATCCTCTCTGCAAACTTCTCAACTCCAAACCTTCTCATGGCTCTTTCCTCCTCCGTCTGTCTGGCTGAGGCATCAATCCCTAGCACGCCCTGGGGTGGTTTCTCACTGTGCTGAGTGACGAAGAAGAAACAGGCAGGGCTCCCACCGGAAGGGCTAGTGCTTCGTGCCCTATATTGTATGCCAGTGTGTTTCTGTATAGTAAGTGTGGGTTTGTGGAGTTAACAGAGCTAAAATGGATTCCCTCCCCACCTCAGCCACCCCCAACACCCCGTGTTTATGAGATCAGAAGGGTAAAGGTAGAGCGAATATAGGCTGAGCGCCGAGAGAATGCAGGCTGAGCACCGAGAGGCACACATTAGGTGCTTATCTGAGCTCATTTTACGGAGTAGGAGCTGTGAATCCCAGAGTACTCAAATATCCTGCCTGGGGCTACGCAGCCAATAAGTGGCAAAGGAAGGGTTTGAACTGGTTTTTCTGTATCTTCCTGTTTATTTAGGGGGTTGAAAACATCAGATTTTGTTAACTTCTTCTGAGTGTCACATCATTTGAAAAAAAAAGTAAGGAGTGGATGTAAAGGTCACGCTTGTTCCTCAACAATACTTCAGTTTAAATTTCAAGTTACATGTAATTAAATTGTATAATTTAGAATATAATGATGCCACTGTATTAGCAAGATAGACACACTTAGTGATGCTTACTACTGAACACAAAAGAGCCATTTAATTTAAACAAGATAATTCAAACATTTGCTTTGCCTAAAGCTCATAAAACGCCATTTCATTAAATCATGTTTTCATTTATGTAAGATGACTGTCGTATCAAAGCTATTTTATTGTTATAGAAGTTAAAAACAGTATGGCGCATTGTTATTAAATTATGAACATATAATGAAAAACACTTTCTAGAATAAAATACACTTGCCTATATTAATTTATTTAGTCCCTTGGTAGATAGCAGCTAAGAATCTCTCTGTTGTGAGCATGGTTCTAGGTGCCTGGGGTGGAGCGGATTTCCCCCACGGAGCCATTGAGGGAGACAGACATTGCGGGAAGCAGGATAATGGTCCCCAAAAGATATCAGGCCCTAATCCCTGGAACCTGTGAGTCCCATCTTGCCCAGAAATGCTACCTTGCACAGAAATGCCACCTTGCCCGGAAATGCCACCTTGTCTGGAAATGCCACCTTGCATGGAAATGCCACCTTGCCCGGAAATGTCATCTTGCATGGAAAGAGGTGCTTGGTAGGTATGATTAAGGGGAGGCTCTTGGTATGGGAGCTGATCAGAGCGGGCCTCCAGTGCAATTACACATGTTCTTCTAAGAGGGAGGCAGAGGGAGGTCTTGACACAGATGAACAGAGAAGATAATGCGAAAATGGAGCTGAGAGAAGATGCCGGCCTTGGAGTCTGGAGGTTCGCAGCCACGAACCAAGGAGTGCTGCTGGGAGAGGCAAGAGTGAATTCACCTCAAGGGCCTCCAGAGGGAGAATGGCCCTGCTGACTGACACCTTGATTTTGGCCCAGGGACGCTGACCTCAGACTTCCGGCCTGCATTAACTGTGGGAGGAAACACTTGTGTTGTTTCAGGTCAGCAAGTGTGTGGTGATGGGTTTCCGCAGCCACAGGGAGTGAACACATACGTGCACAGGGAAACACGAGTACGCTGCTGGTGATGGATACACCCGGGTCTGCAGCAGGTGGTGACTAGAGGCTCCACCTTGGGCGCCACAACCTTCTCTGCCTTGAGAAGGTCCGTGGGAGCCTGTGTATCCCGGAGCAAGGCAGGACCAGAAAGGCGGGCTCTGGGCAGTGGGCAGGAGGGGCAGGCGGGGCTCCATGCGCGTCGGGAGCCAGCTGTGAGATTATGTCGGATGGACCGGCCAGAGCCACAACTGGGAGGCTTTGTCGGCCGGAGTCCGTAGCCTGGACTATCTACTGGTGTGCCACGAAGACACTGCAGGGATCTACCAGGGCATAAGAGGCCCTGCTTTACATCAGGTAGAGCTCAGCAATGAGAGAGGGGTTGTAAGACAGCAGAAAGGAGGGAGGTGGTCCAAAAGCCACTGCAGGCTGTGGCAGTGGCACATCTCGGAACCGAGAGGCCGGTGTCCGACACCATCGCTCCGTCTTGCTCTGCAAACCAGCTCCTCCTCTAGGCGCCCCTATCCCGGTGATAGTACTGCTAATTCCTGGAGACCTACAGCAAGAAGCTGGGCAATCCTTTTCACATTTTCTTCTCCAATCCCTCCCACTCCCTCCTGCCATCACACATCACACATCCCGGTGGCCCCTGATTCCATGAGATCACACCGTGCCTCCGCCGCCCCTCACTTTTGCTCAGGCCCTCATTGTGTTTTGCCTGGATAAACAGATTAGTGCCCCTAGCTGTATCCTGGGTCTTTCACCTATGACCTGGGGGAGCCTGAACTAGTGACTTAACCTCTCTGTCCCTTCGTTCGCTTATCCGTAAAACGGTGAAAACAGCAGCCTCCCTCACCGTGGTGTTGTGGGGATGGATTCAAAGTGCCAGAAGCCGTGAATGCCATTAGAAGGCTTACTTTCCGTCATCATCTTCCTCCTCCTCATCCTGACCGGCTGGCCCTTCCCCCTTCTTCCTGGCCCTCTCTCTCCCCAGGCCCTGACGACACCACAGGCGGATTGACTTCCGGGAGCCTGCTCGGATCTGATCACTCTCTTCAGACACCTTCGGGAGCTGCGGACGCCTCTGGTATGCAGTCTGGACCCCGCAGCCTGCACGGTCCGCTGCCCTTGCCCATCTTCCCGCCTCCGATCTGACGGCCCCCACCACAGCCAGACGTAAGCCTCATTTTTCTCGAACATGCGGTGGGCCACTTCCTCAGCTCCAGGCCTCTGCTCTCACCGTCTCTTCTGCTTGCACTTCTCTCCCCGAGAGCCGCCTCCGGGTGCCTCCTCGGCTGCCGGCCTGCATTTAAGCTTTTTAATCTTTGAAACCTTCGAAAGTTTCTCAGCATTTCCCATGGAGTCCTTGCCCTCTCTTCCCGGAATAAGCTCATTTATCCACATGTCTGTTTGGGGGTGAACTGGAGACCCTGCTTCCGACCTCCTTTTTATTAAAGAAGACTGGGATCAAGACAATGTAATCCGAGGCAGGGCACCAGTCTCCCTCTGCATCCGTGAGCCCCTCCTGCTGACCTCAGGAAGGCTCTGGGGCCTGGGAGGGTGGGGCAGGGCGGCGCCCACCATTCCTGAGATAAGACCAAAAGCCGGTAAATTGGAAACAGGCCCTTTTTCCCTGTAGATTCTAGGATTAGGTGGTGTGGTCTCTGAGGAAAGTCTGTGCTAGAATCATGAGGAACAACGTCACAGGTGACCCAATAAGGCAATTGGCCGGTCCACAGGCTCCTAGGGCCTGTCAGCCGTCCTCAGCCCACCCTGTCCGGCAGCTGGGATGACTGAGTGGGAAACATCATTGCATGTGAGAGGCAAAGGTTACAGAATACTTGAAGGAAACTTCGGAAAAGCATAGCATTTTCCCAGTGCAGGTGTGGGGTCCCTGCACTGGGATCTGGGGAAGCAGATGTAGGGTGGGTGACCAGAGAAAAGAAATCCAAGAACCAGAGCTGGGGAAGGGGCTATGTGAGGGGACAACCTCCATGTATGGGCCCAAGTCTGGAAGGTGTGGCACAAGGAAATGCCTACCTGGGATTTCAGTTCTAATTCTCCCTACTTATTGGCAAATACTCTTCAGAGATTTTGTCCGGCAGACGTTCGTCTTGTATCACTGCTGGGAACGTTCCCGGCTGCCTCTTCCACTCAGGGCGCACACACATTTTCATGCAGGAAAAGGATTTCCACCTCAAGATCAGAAAGAAGTATTGGGACGCACATTGTGTCCTCTCTTCTCACCCTCTCTTCCCTCTTCCCAAAGGAGGAGGAATTGGTCTGATTGATGAGTTGACAGAGGACAGATTCCTGGGATCACATCCCCTATTCCAGCAGGTAGGGGTACTTGGCCTTAAAGGTGGGGAATAGGTTCAGCCCTTTCCTTGCTCTCCTGGCCTATCTGTGCTCAGGCTGAGGGGTCCCTTGTATTCCCAGGCTGCAAGGGGAGGAGGTCACAAACCAGACGGGCCTGCTGTGGGGAGGCTGGGCCAGGTGTCTGTCCCTTAGTTCCTCTTCCTTCATCTGTGACTCACTGGGGAGATCAGCGGGCCTTCACTGGGGGCCTTATAACTTCAGTTCTGGGGAAGGGAGTAAGAAAGGACAATTTGACCCTGGGTAGCCCCCCCCCCCCCCCGCCAGTGCTATAGTCCAGAGTTGCCCGGAAGACCTATACTCTCAAGGTCATTTAGCACTTGCTGGGCCCACAATGAAGTGGACCCAAACTTTTTATTCCCAAGGTGGCAACTTGTACCATTTCTGGATTAGGTAGAACCTCCAAATCAATAAGCATCCAGTAAGGAATTTCATGCACCTACGCTGTGGTCTGAAGTAGTGGACGGGGTCAAGGACGAAGCACAGGGTAGCCCAGGGAGAGAGAGAGACCCGGTGCAGCCCTTTGGATGAGTTCCTTCTGGGATAAACTATAGAGCCAGCTGCAGAGGGGAGACTCATGACCCAGGAGATGCTAGATAAGCTCCAGATTTGGGAAGCAATGTGACTTAACCTCTTGACTCTCCTCTAAGGGTTGGCAAAAGTTACCTTTATGAACAGAAAATGAAGGGACTCTACCACATTGATGCAACGCATCTACTCCCCCCTCCAGATTATAACTGCCTCATGATCTACAGCTATGTTTAACTTATCTTTGTAGTCAACTGTCAAGCATTGAATTTGGCATAAGGTCAGCAAATCTCTCATGCTTATTGGACTGAATTAAAACCAGATTGAAGAAAATGTGCTTCTGGGTGATAGATTTAAAGAGGACGTTGGAGGGCATGGCCTCTGTCAGGATCAGAACCGGAAGTCCCCCAAAAGATCACGGCTCATCTCATTTCAACAGGAAGTAAATGACATCACCAATGGAAGTGGAATCTTTAGATACAAAGAACCAGCAGTTGTGAAAAGAGAAACAAAATCATTACAGGAATTGAGAACCTCTCTAATTAGTTCCATTTTTCTTTCTCTTGTCTCCCGTATATGTTCTTCCACATTCTCTGTAAGATTGCAGTGTGGGTCCTCCCCGGACCTTTACCTCTACTGGCTCTGGTTCTTGGATGAACACACACACACACACACACATGCCATTGTCCCTGTCAACTTGAGTATCTGCTAAGTTGCTATTCAGAAAAGGAATCCATGAAGAAATAAAGACCCAGTGAGACGAACCTCACAAATTCCTCCAAGGCACTGGGTCCCTCTTGTCACGGCCTCCTAGGCACACAGCAGTCATCCAGATGTCGGCTACTTCTTAACGATTACAAACCAGGTAAGTTAAATTGATGATCTGAGATTCTGCCTTGGGGCATTAATGTCAGTCAATTATTGAAGTTACTGCTGGTTCTAAAATAGTGTTTGCTTTAAATCTCCGATAATGTAAATCTCATAGGCAGGAAGAGTCCCCCAGCAGCCATTCCAGCTCCAGTGAGAAACCGGAGAAGATGCTAAGAAGTTAAGAGGGGGTAAAGACCAGGGTCTGTAATTTGACTAACACAACAATTATCTTTAACACCAGAGGGGAGAAGAAGACTTCTGTTCTGTTTTCTTCAAGTAGCAGGGAGAAGCCACAGGCGGGAGTTTCAAATGACAGCATAATAATTCACTTGTGCAAATCGTAAGTGAGATTATGTAATGCTGTTATGAATAAAATACACACACCAATGCAATTGAAGCAGCCATCTCTCCCTTGTTAATTCTTATATTTTAGTCGTATTAAATAAACCGTTAAGATCTAAGCTCCTAAAATGTGTTCATTCAGCCAATATTTATGAGCAAGCACTGTGATCTGTGTTAGGAAGTGGGCTGTAGGGAGTCTTCGGAGCTTCGGGTCTACTCAGTGAGATCGCAAGTCAATGAGATTACCTGCTCTAAGGACTGTAAGAGGTCGTACTGGTTTGCTAGGGCCGCTTAACAAACTGGGTGGCTTAACACAACAGAAATTTTTTTCACTTACACTTCTGGAGGCTAGAAGTCTGAAATCAAGGCATCCGCAGGGAGCCAGCTTTCTCTGAAGGCTCCACGGGAGGATCCTTCTTTTTCTCTTCCTAGTTTCTGTTTGTTGTCAGCATGCTTTGGGACTCCTCACTCTTAAGGTGCATCAGTCCAATGTCTGATCAGTCCAACGTCTTTGTGGTCCTAGGGTGTTCTGAGTGTTTCTGTGTATACATAGCCCTCTTCTTACAAGGACCCCAATCATATCGGATTTAGGGGCCCACCGTATTCCAATATGACCTCAGTTGAACTGATTATATCTGTTATGACCCTATTTCCTCATAAGGTCATATCCGAGGTTGGAGGTTTAAGACTTCAACTCCCATCTTTTCTGAATGTGTGTGTGGGGGGAAACATAAGAAGTCAACTCATATCAGAAGGATCTTTTAAAAACTTGATGCCTTCTTGTGAATGAGAACAAAATTAAGGATTAACTCTTACTCTGTATGCAGGACTGTAGCATGAACAAAATCTGACTTTTCTGGCCAAAGGGTCAACACTTGACACTGTTCCCAGTCAGGCATTTGTCCTTTGGGTGTCAGGGCTGCCCTGCCAGTATAGGGTTGACCCACTCAGAGCCACTGATGTCGACCCACTGGGGAACATGGGCCCCCTCTTCTCTCTCTTTTTTTATTCTCTTCCCATGGTATCTTATTCTGAATGCTAGAATATACTATTTCGACATGATCCAACCAATTCTTACCAGGGGGACTTGAAATTTTTCAATTCCAACCACCACCAATTGTCTATGTGTTTTGAGGAAAGGTGTGGGGAGAAGCCTGTCCTGAGCAGACTTCTTGGCCAGGCAACTGAGAGACCAAGAACTTTCTTATGAAGTGAAGAGCCATCTGGACAGGGTCACCCAGGGAAATGCCTCAGGCCTGCCTACTAGTCTCCTAAGTGAGACCCACTTTTAGGGTTGGAACTAGAGCTTTCCTTGAGGAAGAACAGCTTATGAAATCAAGGAGAAAAGCACTTTGCAAACCCTGAATAACAACAGTGGGTTATTTTGATGACCTTCATTTCCCACAGACACAAAACAAAAAACAGTGCCATCAACATTACTGAGTCAATGCTGTTATTGAAATTACTGTCAGGGAACAGCTCAATTAAGCCCAGGCCACGCAGAGGGTACTAATGGCAGATTCCATGGGCTCAGGTAGAAAAGATCTTTACCTCCCTTTGTTGCTCCTCTCCCCAAACTCAGTCCAGCTGGAACCCAAAGCAAAAGAGCAGGAGGGAGGGGAGGAAATTGTTTTTATCTTCCTTCCCTGCAAGTTTCTGAATCTGGCTTGAGCTAGAGGGAGGAGAACAGCTTAAAGAAGATGAGAGAGAACAATTTTGATATCAGATTGTTTTGGAGTTTTTAATGTCTGCTAATAAGAATGGACATTTTCACCTGGAAATAACCAGAAGAGTTATGCATTCCGCCCTAGGTATTGTCCAAGGGCAGGGAAGAGCAGGACTGAAAGAGAATGATAAGTAAAAACTAGGAGGTACCCCATTGTGTGCAGCTGAAACATGTATGATAGTAAGAGGATTATGATAGAACTAGTAAAAAGGTCTTTTTTTTTTTTTTTTTTAAAGTAGTCTCCATGCCCAGTGTGGAGCCCAATGTGGGGCTTGAACTCATGACCTTGAGATGAAGGCTTGAGCTGAGATCAAGAGTCAGACACTTAACTAACTGAGCCATCCAGGTGCCCCAAACTAGTAAAAAGGTCTTTATTAAAGGGTCAGGTATCGCTCACAGTAACATTACCATATGGAGAAACAGAAGTTCTTCGTGGATTTCATTTGAGCACCGACTGGTTATGGAAGGAAGGACTAGACTCGGGCCTGTCAAACATGCTGGTGGCACAGGCATTTCTCACAGTCACCTTTCTTCCTCTCTCCTGAACCTCACTCTCCTTGTGGTACCTACACAGCTCCCTCT
Source organism: Mustela erminea (assembly GCF_009829155.1). Taxonomy (NCBI): domain Eukaryota; kingdom Metazoa; phylum Chordata; class Mammalia; order Carnivora; family Mustelidae; genus Mustela; species Mustela erminea. The sequence goes on along the minus strand of NC_045628.1, from coordinate 54,523,948 downwards.
TTCTAGCTCCCCAGTGTCCACATCTCCCCCATTCTACCTCGGTAAACCCTATCCCTCTCCAAACGAGTTTCAACCCTTTGGTTTCTTCCCTTGTGTTGCAAACTTGAGTAGCCAAGGTTCAGCCAGACCCTAAAGGAGATGCCCATCTCGGGCCTGTTGACAGCAGACAGAAAGGTTGTGTTTCTAAGTGTGAGGGAGAAGGTGGATCCTGGGTATGCAGCTTGAGTACCACCTGGGAGCTTGCTGGGAAGGAAGAATCTTGGGTCTCACCTAAACCTACTGAACCCAAATCTGAACTTTAACAAGCTCCTGTGGCTTGTTACATGCAAATTAGCATTTGAGAAAAAAAAATTTAAAAAGTGCTGATATCTGGTTTTAACACATACCCTGGATAATGTCCATGACATTGGGAGATGAGCCCTAGGCCAGACACCACTTCCTACATCCCACATGCTGAGTAAGAGGCTGTGCATTCAAAAGAGTCTTGCCCCTCTGGGTCGTTCTCTGAAGAGCAACTTCTCAAAATCCATGTGGTGATGATGATGATGATGTTCTGTGGGGGTGGGGTGGGGGTGTATCATTTTTATTTAAACATCTAAGGTTTCTGTAGTCAAATGCCCTCCTCCAACTTTGACAAAGTTCACGGCTGCAACAGATGTGTAATCAAGTCCCTAGCAGGGACCATAGCCCATATTACCTCACAATGGGCTGACTTCACTTCTAGTGAAGTCCTCATATACCTCTCAGTCAGCTGCCTTCCAAGATCAGTAATTTGGAAGCGGCAGGTTGTAAGGAAGAAATTTCTGGGCACGGTTGGTGCCCCAGAAGCAGCAGAAACTGAAAATATTGATTGGACGTTTCTTCAACATTCCTTAGAGAATGCATTTCACAGAGTGACTAGTTTAAAAAACAAAACAGAACCTCTGGAGGGCTAAGTAACATTCTTTCAAACTCTAAATGTATACAAAGTATAAATCTGACTAATTTTTGGAGGGTTTTTTTTTTTTCTCAGTAAATATCCATAAAGCCCTCAAGATAGCAATTGAGAAATGTTCTCCATTTCCTCCCAGCATATTTTAGCACTTTATTTTAGAATTCTGAACTTTACTGGGGCCTCCTCCCTAGTAACAAACAGCATTAAATCAACTGTATCAGAAGTCCCAGCCCCGAATCCCTCATACAGGATGGGGAGCAGAATATATCCAAAATCTACTCCAAGATAGATCATTCACGAGCATCCTTGAATCATCTTTGCTCTTGCTTTCAAGATGGCCTCTAACAAAATGTATGCCCAGAAGTAATGAGTTCATTTTTTTCTTATCCAAATTGCAATTCAAGTCTAAGAAGTGTATTTGTTTTGCATGAAATATTCTTTCCAAGAAGTTCTTCCCAGGTGAGGATGTTTAAACGTGCTTGCCTTGACAGGGAAGGCAGACAAATGGCTTTAGCTGGTCAAGGGTTGTATTTCTCACAGCCAAGGTATTTCAAATGGTTTCTTATTCCATGGGATCAATAAACAGCCAGGATCATATGCATAAAACTGTCTTAGCTTCACTGATGCTAATACAGACCATTTCTTGAGCTTCTCCCAAGGTAGAGCCTTAAAAAATCCTGACATCACTGAAATATATGTACAGTAACAAAAACAATAAAAGGTTGAAGATGAGCAAGACAAACTCAGCTCTGGACATGCCCTCAAGACAGTTGTTCAGTGCCATTCAGGCTTTCTTCTTATGCAGAAGAAACACAGACCAAATTTAACTCTGTCAGCAAGAACAAGTCCAGATTTCTGTCACAGTCGTCTTCGCCCCAGATAGGATCTATAAAAAACCAGCCGATGTGAAATGAATTAATGTGACAGGGCAATCACTGTGAGTCATAAAACCCCTTGAAGGACCTCAGACCTGCAGAGGACCACAGAGATGGAAAATGTTTAAATGCCATGATCTCCATTTATAGGCCTCCTTCGTGCTTGAGCGTCCGGTGGCCAGGCTCGAGATCCACGCCACCCCCTCAGCTTGTCCGTGAACAACTACCAGTCCCACAGCCTGTTCATCCCTGAAGGGCCATCCTACACATGGGATCACATGTTTCCTTTTATACCCATACTTCCTTCTGCAGAACCATGATAAAATTTGTTCATCTACTTCCTAGAAGGTTTTGTGGGAACATAGGTTCTTTTCAAAACTAGGGTGACTTTTTCTTGTGAAGTTTTTGGGAGGAGGAAGAATCAGAACTAATCTGTCATCCTCTTTCCTCAGTGTGTTCTATCCCCTTCTCTTGATACTCCCTCCCTATATCACTGTGACTGAATGCAGATTGGTCTTAAGATCCTAAGTCCAGGAAGTTTGGTTTCTCATTGGGTTTGCTTCTTTCCAAACCCTCCCACCAATGGCAGAGACGAACAACTGAGAAGACTAGCTTGGGCTTCTGCAAATACAGCCATCTGGCAACCATGCTTTTCCAGTCTTTCAACCATGGAGGAACCTTCTTTCAGTATTGGTATTGACCAGTGAGTTGAGTCCTCAGTGAGAACAGGAAAATATAAAACCCATTATGAAAAAACCAACCAACCAACCAAACAAACAAACGGTAAATGAGAATGCAGAAGACCAGCAGTCACAAATGAAACACATCAACACGACAGCATCCTTAGAGATCCCTACACACATGGAAAAGAGAATTAGAAATAATAGTATCCAACAGCAGATATTTCTTGAGTCTACTGTATGCCAAGCAGTATTCTAGGCCCCGCAGGTAGAAAAGGACACACTTAATAGAAAAAGGCTGATGCTGACCTTGAAGACCTCAGGCATAAATGGAGATGCAGAAAGGTGAATGTATTCATAGCACAAAGGGGCCGGGAGGGGTTATTTAACAACACCAATGGGAAGGAAATCACCTGAGAGCAGAGAGGTACCTGACCTTTTTAAAAGCAACCAGCAATAGTAAGAGGAATTTTTTCTATCATGTAGGAATATTCAGGGACAAACTAGCCTACCAAACCACTGGTTTGGTAGCATAGAGGGTCTGTGAGCGGGCAGTAGTGTTAAGTCAAATTGACCCGAGTTTGAACCCAGGTTCTGACCTACTAGCAGGATGCCCTGAGCAGATCACTTAGACTTGCTGAGTCTCTATTTCTGAATCTGTGAAATGGCGAGAGTATTATCTATCTCCTAGAATTCCTAAGGGACAAAACACCATAATCCATTAAAAAAAAAAAAATGCTCGTGACATTCTAGACTTTCAAAGCAACTTCTCTTCATTTTTCTCTTTTTGGCTTTGGTGCCTATGTGAATGAAGGACCACATTTAAGAGACAAGAGTCCTGAAGGAGAGAAGACCTGGGTGGGTGTTTAACCCTCAACTTTGTATTTAAAAAAGAAACGGGGCAAAAAAGAATATAATGTAATTCCCCCAGGCATTGCATTAGTGAATGGAAAGAAGTTGCTGGTTCTCCCTTCGAGGCTGTCAGACCTTCAGGGATATCTGAAGAGTCTTACCCATGAAAGTCAAGGCTGCTGACACCATCCCCTTTCAGCATGCCTGCTTGGTTTATGGACAGCCTGCCTGCGCATTCAATACTGGCTCAGGGTAGCCCCTTGGACCCCAGCCCACTCCGCACGTCGGGGCTTCCTATCGATTCTCTGTGCTGTGACTGCTCTGTGGGCCAAAGTCAGGATGGCTATGCTCTGCTCAACTCCAGAGAGGCGGATCTGGGGAGCTGCTGCTGTCCTTTGGGGAGACAGCTGGGTGTCCAGCAGATCTCATAGGTAATTCACAGCTGGAGTCATCGGAGAGCTGGGCCAGCACCCAAGGTGGTTGAGAAATGGGCTCCTTGGGGGCAAAGCTCTCCAGGCTTGTTCATGTAACAGAAGGGGACCCTGCCCTGGAGTTCATAGGGTCAAAAATCAGCACTTCTCAGCACCATACAACAGGGTTCCCAAACTTAACACAGAAAAATACCCAATGTCCAGCTAAATTTGAACTTCTTATAAACCATGGATTTTTTTTTTTTCCAGTCTTGGTAGGTCCCAGGTAACTTTTTGACTTAGAGTGAAAAGAAAAAAAAATTGTCCATTGTTTATCTGAAATACAAATTTACCTGGGTGTCCTGTATTTGTGTCTCAAATATTTCATGGGATGTACTTATGCTGAAAAATGATCCGTTGTTTATCCGAAATCCAAATTTAACTGGGTCTCCTGCATTTGATATCTGGCGTAGCTACAACATACATAAATAGATGCATAAAGGGAACAGACATGGTTCCATCTGCTATAACCCTGATGTCCAAAGCAGAGAGTCGCCCTTAGGACAAGTCCAAACTTCTCTGTCTGGCATGCCAGGACTTCCACGATTTGCCCTATTCTTTGCCAGCTCCTTTCTCTTCTTTCCCAGTACAGCCATTCTGTTCTAGACTGGACAGTCTTCCTCAACCCTGAACATGTCCAAAATAGCCTACTGTCCATCACACAAAGACATATATTTGTAGTGTTCTTTCTCCACATGGATCCACATCTTAGCCATGTTTCATGACCTACTCAAATCTCCCCCTCCTCTATGTGTTCCACAATAACTCCTCATCAACACACAACCCCCGCCCAAGTCACCCTGAGATCACCCTCTCTTGCTTGGAACTCAGGGAGTGTCTGCTTTCTTCCTCACTCATTTGGTGTTCAGTTGCCTCGTGAGGTAATTTTCATGATTCTTGGTCAGGTATGAACTGATGACTCTAACTCTACACGGCAAGAAATGACTCAGCCCTTTATTCTTCTACATCTGTTTTGAGCCCCCATTTGCCCAGCTGGTGGGAAAAGTCATGCCAGTGAGAGTAGAGCGTAGGTTCCCGCCACAGGACCACACGTGATACCCAGGCTTGCAGCGTGGATGCACTTAGGGACAGGGTGGGTGAGGCGTAGGGCAGGGAGTAGATGCTAACTTCAGTCAGTCTTCAAGTCTGACAATACACCCTGATACACACAAATGTCAACTCCCAAATTACATGGTAGGTCTGGCAACACCTCTTTCCATGGGAGAATGTATTAACACGACTCAGCCTTTAAGATCCAGCTCCAAAGTATTATCTTTGACGAACTGTTTTCTGATTTCTTCAGAAATCAAAAAGTGCTGAGAAGTGCTGCTTTTTGACCCTACAAGGACTTACAAGTGCTTGTAGACCCTCCCTGACTCTTCAGCCTCCCTTCCTTCTTGCTGCCTCTCCCATCGCTTCCCCTTTGCTCACTCTGCTTCAGCCACACTGACCCCTTCGCTCTTCTTCAAACATGTTGTGCATGCTCCCCCCTCATGGTCTCTACCTTTGCCGTTCCCTCTGACTGGAACGTTCTCCCGCCTCTTATTCACACAGCTATCTCTCCCTTGTCAGGTCCTTGCCGTAATGTCACTCCTCCGTGAGGTAACTGTTGACCGCCATCTTTATAAACACCTAATCCTTCCCAGCCACCTCCATTCCTGCTCCTGCTTTAATTTTCTCCTTAGCACTTATCATCAGGTAACACACTGGTTTTTTACTAGCTTTTCTATTTATTGTTTATTGACCCCCACACTATAACTGCCATAGCTCTAGTCTCAAAACCCGTTACAAAATCTCTAACTCCACCTAGTTTTATTTTCTGATGTCCACAGACTGCTCTCCCCACCTCCCGCACCAGAGCCTTTGGTGTACTCTAGTAAGTGAAAAACAAACATGCCAGGGAATTGAGGCAAAAGAAGTGTGTAACAGTCCTTATTGTGTGGCAGGTAACTGCCAAATAAAATACTTGCTCATTTAATGAAAATTGAACGCTCCAAAAACACGTGCACAATCACCTTCGAGAGGATGTCATCTCCCAAATGTCACCTCCCAGGATCTAATAGGTAATCTTAGAGCAAACCAGTGTGGACCTTTGCAGAGGGTAGAGGAATTATGGGGCATTGCTGTTTCTCCAGGAGAGGTGGAGTCAGCGTGTGGAGCCATTTATTTCCTGCCACTCCCTCCTTTCTGTTGGTGTGCCCTTCGCCCAGGACACACGCACAGGCTCCAACCAGAGTGGCTGGGTGCAGTCCTGGGCAGTGGAGCAGAGTGAAGTTAACTGGTCCCTGCAGGGATTGAACCCAGACTTTGGCCTCATTAGCACCAGCTGCCACCCACCAGTCACACACAGACTCCGAGAAACAAAGAGAGGACACAGGATGGCTGGGGCAGACACATGAATAAACCAACACACTCGTAAATAATGAAATATTTACATGAACCACAGAGTTTAGCAAGACTTCGTGAGGAGCGCATTGAGTGGGAAAGCAGGAGCATCGGTGTTCTTTCCTCTCAACCAGGAAAGGCGATGCCACCTCTGTGCATTTCAAAAGGAGGCCTTAAGTCTCCTCAGTCTGCTAACACCAGCAATTTGTGATGGGGTTTTGCGGCTGTTGCTACTGTTCTTTGGATTACTAAAATACATTTCTTTCTGTTTTAAAAGAAACTAATTGCAAACACCTTGGATGCAAAGAGGCTTAATTTTCTCCCAGCTCAATACCTTTGTTGATGAATAAGAAAGGCCCATAACGCTATTTCTTAAAAGCAAATAGCCAACTCTTTCTCCTGCCTCAGTCTGTAGGAAACTCGTGGCTTCCAGAGCTGGCTGTGGGTCACGAATCATTCAACGAGCGAAAGGGAGGGTCTTTGGACGCACTCAGAGGGAAGGGCTATACTTTTCACTACCCATTTATTTGCCTAAAAGCTGTTCAGAGAACATTGCCAGAGCCCTGAGTAGGACTCTTAGCGGTGATTTTCTCAGCCACATCCTGCTTGCAGAGACTGAGGCAAAGACAGAGGACAGCTACTGTGTTTGGAAAGTCAAACCCTAGAGTGGGGAGGATGAGAAGAACATGGGCAGAAAGGCAGGGAAGACAAGTAGCAATGTGATATGATGGTGCTGCCCCAGCACTGCTTCTTGGTGGGTGGATGAAGACACAGGCTGCTCTGCGTTTGTGTCCCCTCAGCCCAAGGAACCGCTGTAGGTTTGCCAGCAGAAGCTGTACCCCAGGTTAGAGACAGAATAGGTTCTCCATCTCCAGTGACCTGAGCCCAGGTTCACTCCCAGGGAGGCAACACCCTGCTCTTCTGGGTGTCATCTGGTCCCTCAGCAGCCACTCAGGAAACCAGGTCCCATGTCCCATGGCTGTGGCATTACATCTAACTCTCAGGGTGGAGAGCAACTTGGAATGAATGAGCTCGTCAGTGAGGCTATGAGGCTTACAGCCTCCGCTTGGCATCTGGGCAATTCCAGAGCTTGGCAAAGGCAACAGCGCTGTCAGTGGGGGCTGAGGGAATGGGCAGCACCTTCAGAAGTAAGGAGGTCATAGAAGGGAATCTGAGATCTTCAGCGCTTGGGTCCAATACAATGGGTTTCTCAAAAAATTCTTCCTGCTTCCAAACTTAGTACAAAGTTGTATCACAGAATCATTTTTTTGAAATCTGTTGCCATTCCTTTTTGGCTCACTGGTTTGCTTAAATCCAAATCAGGTCAGAGCTTTGCCTGGAAGGATTCTGCTACCTTCTCCCTCTTTCAGCCCCTGCTGTACTGCTCGTTTTCAATCCCATATTCCTGGATTCCTTTCACTGTAGCCCAGGTGACACCTTTTGTCCTTTCTCACCTAGTCCTGTCCCTCAGCAGAGGATGGAAATTCTCCGAGATTACCACTGGGGACTCTGGTTGCAAGACTGTGACTTTGAATGATACACAAGCCTCAAGAAAGATTGCTCAACCTGTCAAGGTAGCAATTGCAATTAAGCGGACTCCCTTGGGAAATGATTCTGAGCCAGGATATGAGATGGGGAGAACGAGACTCGGCGGAGGCCCATCCAGGTTTATGGTCTGTCTCTGCTCATCACCGTCCAAGTGTTCCTTGCGGCTGGAGGGCTTCGCTTTTCACTTGCAGAGTCGGGTGGTAGGAGGAGGCCCCGAGTAACGGCATGGGAGCTGAGCGAGATGCTGCCCGAGTGCCTCAGTGACATTTTAATGCACTGACGTCTAAGACTTCCACAGACCTCCAGATGTAAGATGAAAAAGGGTTAGGATCCATTTAGCAATGTCGTTCAAAAAAGTGATAGCATATGCATATTTTCCCAGATAGAAGATGCATTTCCCACCATTTTCCACAGACCATTTATTATTCAGTACTTGAACACAGCTAAGGGAGGGGCATGTGGGGTGTGTGTGTGTGTGTGTGTGTGTGCGCGCGCGAGCATGTGCACATGTATTAGGAGTTAGGAGGCCAAAGAATGAGGCAGGAATACGATCTGAAAAAAGTCTCCAGCCTAGCCCCACAAATGCCCAAAGCAAATCAGTACAATGCAGTAGGCTATTTTAAAGATGATGGAGGAACAGGAATCTCCCTGCCATCATTCTTCCTGCCCTTTAACCGTTCTACCCACAAGACCCATTGACGTGCTTTTTCTAGGAGAAATTTGAAATTCATTTGGATCCCCCGCCTATTTTATCTACATGCTAACTGTTCACTCAAAAATAAAAATAAAGGATCACGCAGGATGCATGCAACTGCCTTTTATACTTAAGGATGAAAAACTGGCTATGAAGGAGGTTAATGTTGTTATTCCAGAGAGATAACCCCGGTTGCTATGGCGAGGAATCTTCTGTCAATCACTCTCATGAAGTTGGCTCTTCTTGCGAGAACAGCTTCTGTTACAACTGCGGTTTGAATACATTTGCCACTGAGCTTTGACTCAAACGTGTAACTTAGTGGACAGGTCTCTGTTTTATCAATTGGAATATTGTAGACTTTACAGGTGGTGCCTATAGAAACGCAGCTGTGTGAAATTGTCTGCCTTCGGAGTGGGCCAATTTCACCACCAGGCTAGATACTCTTCCATCTCTGAAAGAATGAGTAAGGATTCGGGCAAGAATAGAGCTAACCGTGACCACCGAAAGGAGAGGATCCAAAGAATATGTTAGGATACGTGGTATGTATGATTCGGTTGGTAAAACAGGAGTTCTTCTTCATGGATTAGTTGATTGATTGATTTTTTTTTTTTTAAATTTCCGTAGTTTTGATCTGTGGTGTTCACAGCTTAATGATCTGCCTTTCCTGCTGAAATTTATTCAGGCAATAATCCACAAGAAATTGGTTGTTTTCAGCAGTTTATGACTTGTTATTTAACATTTAACAGAATGGCTATTTATTTTGGAAACAACCAATTGTGAGAGGTTTATTGCTATTGTAAACCATAATCAACTGCTTGTATCATTACTAGTTTTGCAAGAGATAAAATGGGCAGCTGCAAGGGGAAAATTGTTGAGTAGCTTTAAACATTTGCATTTACCATCATACCGGGGAGCTACTTCACCTTGAACTTTGCCTTGCATTTGCAGCGACTATGCACTTGCCTTCAGTATGAAATATTTCGCATTCTGGTTAAAATCGGATCTAAATAAGATAATGCTCCAGAAGGTCTCTGCAATTTTTCCCCCCAATTACTTACATGGAAAAAGAAGATACAATTTGGATGAGCTAGGACAATGCTGTAGATTACATTCCATTTATCCCAGTATCATACCACAAATTAAGTTTCATCGCTCTTAGAGAAACCCAAGTGTTTGAGTAATATATTCCACCAAACCCTCCGAGACTTCCTTCTGTCACTGGGGTTTCTGCTTTGGCTCTTACAGCTCCGCTGTAAGATTCACTGCGATGACTAAAACCGAGAACGTGATTAGATCTCTGAGCGGCGCTCAGCCTGGAGCCCCAGCCAGCTCCTGTGGCCCTAGACCAGGATTTATAGAAGACACCATGTGCATACAAGCCACACCAACTCTCTGGGGCAAGTTCGGTCTGAGATGTTTGGAATTTCTGGAGGGAACCATACAGTCCAAGAACTGAGGCCATGGAGGGGAGTGAGGGTCTCAAGGTCCCCGGGGGGGGGGCCCGGACAATGAAACTTTGTGACAGCGGGCAAATCATTGTGTCTCTCTGAACCTCAGTTCCCATTCTTAAAAATGGAGACAATAATAATAATGCCACCTTGGGGCGCCTGGTGGCTCAGTTGCTTAAGTGTCTGTCTGACTCTTGGTTTCCATTCAGGTCATGATCTCATGGTGGTGGGACTGTGGCCTGTGCTGGGCTGCCAGGCTCAGTGGGGAGTCTGCTGCCTCTTCCTTTGCCCCTCCCTCCACTCTCTCTCCCTCAAAAACATATACATAAATTAAAAAAAAAAATACCACCTCTCCTACTATGAAAAGTTTTTCCTGAGACACAAAGAGTGGGATAATATATCAAAAAATCCATTATGAAAGGGTTAAGATACAGCACACTGCTATAATTATAAACATTTTATTTTTAGATATTCTGTATGTCTGCAAGTAGACTAAACCAGTTAAACAGCCACGAAGATTTCGTTTCAATACATCTGATATTTAAAGGTTTGTTTTGCAACAGGACTTCCTCAACCAGAAGTTTTTCCAGGCAGGAACCGTGTACAGTAATTTCTATTTCAGAGAGAGGGCGGTAAGAAGAGGGGTGAATTTTGATCTCCTGCCTAGGAAGGAGGAATCCATTTTCTTTCTTTCTTTGTTTCTTTCTTTCTCTCTTTCTTTCTTTCTTCTTTCTTTCCTTCCTTCCTTCCTTCCTTCCTTCCTTCCTTCCTTCCTTTCTTTCTTTCTTCCTTCCTTTCTTTCTTTTCTTAATATTTTATTTGTTTATTTGACAGAAAGAGAGAGACAGTGAGAGAGGGAACACAAGCAGGGAGAGTGGCAGAGGGAGAAGCAGGCTTCCCGCTGAGCAGGGAGCGCAATGCAGGGCTGGAGCAGAATGAAGGGCTTGATCCTGGAACCCTTGGATCATGACCGGAGCTGAAGGCAGATGCTTAATGACTGAGCCACCCAGGCACCCTAGGAATCCATTTTCTGATGGTCAGCCCCCTTCCTGCTCTTCCAACATATGTCTGCTGAGGGTGTGTTAGAGCTTGGGGAGGGGGGCATGGTTTTTATTAGTAGTACCTGCATTCCAAACCACAGCCCCCAGAGGGGTTTTGAAGATTCAAGGGACACAGAGAGCAGAAGGGTGACAGGCAAGGGACAAGGGACAGAAACAGATGCACAGAGAAAGACACAAATACGCATAGAGACAGAAAGAGGGAGGGAGGAGGAGGTGGCTCTGTGGGTCTTCCCAGGTTGTCGACTGAGCCCTCATTAATAGCCTTAGGATGTGAACAGAAGGGAGGAGACAGGCTAATGGAAAGAAAACTGGAGAGTGTATTTTTTGGGGGTGGAATTGTTGCAAAAAGCAAAAATCATTTGCAAAAATGACAGACTTGTAATTAAAAAAAAAAAAAAATCCCTCCAAACCCCCATGGCTTAAACCAAGAAGTGTAAAGCGGTGTGAGGAGGTTGGCAGCATCCTCCTGGAGAGACTGGGCAACGGAGACTTAGCAGGGCTGCCCTGTGGGCAGAGGGCTGGGGCTGATGGGATCCAGAAACCACCCCCAGGCTCCGCCCCTTCTCAGCCCTGTCCCACTGGAAAGGGAACCAAAACCATACTGTGATAGGGATGCCAAGGATCCTTGATCTTTTATTATCCTGCAGATTTCTAGAGCAAAATCACAGTAACAGCTATCTTGTACTTAGCATTTATCATGTGCCAAGGGCTGTCCTAAATGTTTTTCATGCATTATCTCATTTATTCCTCATCCAACCCAATGAGTAGGCACTATTACTGCTCTCATTTCACAGAAGGGATCATAGCTATCTGACCATATTCATAACCATCCTGATATACATCATATTTAAGGAATTTTAAAAGAAAAAAAATCCCAGAACTCTAAACATCTTCACACATGCAACCTAATTTTTCCATAGTTCCAATTATAATGAACTTATCCCTAAACTCCCATTTATTTTATACACCATCATGTCATCATTATTATACTGTTTTCCTTATCCCCTGAGTGAAAAGTATTTGGCGTGAAAATTACCTGACTGTCCTACATCAGGTCCCTGGGGGTCTGCATTAGATCTGTGTCAACCCAATGAACGCTTGCTGGGTACTTCAGTAAGCCAAGCACTGCACCAGTCCTGGGTAAGCACAGAGCCCCCACCACTAACATGTGTCTCCGCTTGAGGCAGCCTCTGTCCCTCCCTGGGTTGCAAAGCACAGTCCAGGTCCTAGAACCATGAGAATGATGGGGATACTAGATTCAAAGTTGCTTTTATGTTTGTTTCCCTCTGAGGCAGCCAACAACACGCAGCATATGGGATGTAAACAAGACAAAGAAGCAGGAGGGTAGTCGGGGGGTTCCCCATACCTCCACTATTTCTCACAGAATACACCTAATGTTTCCTGGTCCTGCCTGCTGGTATGGATTTGTGGTTCCCCAGGATGGAGAAACATAGAACTGCTGGCCCATTGCCCTTGTACATCTAGGCTCATCAGCCACCAGAAAGATGGATGTGGCCAAACAAGGCAGTAATCCTACCACTCAACCCTGGAATCTCAAGGTCGTAGGCTGGCATGGTTTAATGGAGCTTTCTGCAATGTTGAAACTATTCTGTATCTTTGCTGTGCAAAATGGTAGCCACTAGGTTCAGGTGGCTATTGATTACTTGATATGGAGATAGCACACCTGAGAAAACAAATTTATAATTATATTTAATTTTAACTAAATTCACATTTTAACTGCCAATATGGCCACTGGCTACCATATTGGTCAGCACAATTCTCGGGTTTGAGATTCAGGGTGGGCCAGCGCTGGAGCAGTCTCCCCTCACGTGTTCAGTTCTCTCATTCACACATCTAGGGACTCTCTGTGGGCAGACCTGGGTTGTGTCCTTATGTTCTTACACAGCCCTGATTTTCACAGTCATTTGACTTTCCTTTGCTCCATGTGCCAGTAGCAGGAGTCAGGAGAGAAGAGCTGCATGAATCACACAGGCTTTTTCTTGCAAGAGACAGGAACTAACTCAGGCTGATTTTAGCAGAAAATAAACTCATTACAAGGATACTTAGAGGTGCACAGAATCACCAGGAGGGTATGGGAACCAGGTTCAGGGTCCTGCAGCCAGGACAGTGACTTCAGCCAAATGGGGAGTTCACAATCTCCACTACAGTGACATCAGTCACTGAGTGCCACCAGTCAAGGTGGGGGCCGGTGCTACCCTCAAAAGATCATCTTTCTGCAGCCCCTGCCAGGACCTATGTTGTCACCGTAACTCCGGGGCAAGTTGGTGCTGTCCGGGTCACCTGCCTACCTCCCAGTCGCAAAGGAGGCTGGCAGAGCAAGGAGCTGCCCTTTTCAGCTTCTATAATGGTAGGGAGGATCCATGTCAGCTCAGGAATTCCACAAAGCTAGGAAGGGGTTCTGATGCTCAGTAATGAAAAGAATGGATATCATGACCGCTGCATTGTCCTTCTCCAAATCTCCAGGGAGGCCAGCAAGACCTGCAGTTCCTCTGATTCAGTAAAGCCTGTCTGTGAATCTAGCCAGGCCAAGCAAAGACTGTGTAGCCAGATCTCCTTGAATGGGCCACCGTGCAGAATGGCTTACCCCGAAGGGCACTCAGATGTGATGCCGTAGGTGGACAGTCAAGTATGTTTCCTAGCACAGCCCCATGAGCTGTACTACGTCCATTCCAAGGATGCTGCTGAGGACATTGCTGACAGCCACTCAAAGGGTTGGGTGGGCCGCTATAAAGCTTAGGGTTGAAGCTGGGGCCCATCCGAAGCCTGAGTAGAAGACCCCAGAATGTGGATTCTATGCATAAACCTCATTCTTTATTATTTTTTATGTTTTAAACCTTTTCCCCCATGCCCTGACTTTTCACCTACTTTAAAGTATGTGGTTTATTTTACATTTTAATTGTACATTTGCAATCCACTGTAAGCTCCCTCTCGGAGCATGTCAAAATTAAAAATATTCAATAATATGAACTCACAACTATGCCAAGAGGTTGTTTCAATATGCACAAACAAGCATGGCGGGCTCTGTCTGGGGAGGTGGGGAGAGGAGGCAGTGCTGGGGAGAGCTCCCGGGAGGAGACGACCTTTGAAGGATAGAGAGGTAGACATTTATTCACAAAGAGGACAAGGCAAGAGAGAGCCTTCCAGGAACCATGAGCAAAACCAATATTTAATTTTGGTTTTCAGCTTTTTCCCCTCCCTAAAGAATTACTGCTGTGGTTTGGAGGTGAGTTTTTAACGCACAGGCTCCTGGGTGGTTTTTTCTGACTCAGGTTCTTGCCTTCCATGGATTTCCTCTTTCCAGGGGCACTCAGAGCAGAGTGGGAAAGGACTCTGAGGCCAAATTAAGAGGCTATCTGTTGGCCTTGGTCCGATCCCATCTGCCCTATTTGGCTGCCATCCTTTTGACAGGTGGGCCTGGCACAGCAGCTCAGGCCTTTTGGCTAATTGTGGGCAGCTCTGAAGAGGCCTGTTCACTCACTTCGGAAAGGAACACCCAAATAAATCCACCCTTTTTGGTAGATTTAGCAGCCAAAATAGCTTTCTGGAGAGCAAATGGTGCCAGACCTATTTAATTTCCTTGTCTGATAGAATGAAAGAACACACAGATAAGGAAGCAGAAATAGATGCAATCTCCCAGGGCTGCAGAAGAGCTCTCAACTCTGCCCAATGTAACATTCTCATCAGCAGAGCAAGATGGCAGGGATGCAGTAGAGCACGACCCAGAGCAAGGTCAAGTGGAGCTTGATGCCCAACATGCCTGAGGCCCAGAGAGTCCGGGGTGAGCCCAAGCTCTGCAGCAAGACCAAAGTGGGATGTGTCAAAGTCTGCTGAGACTCCAGGTCTTCTTTCTTTGACAACTTGGTGGTCCTGGTGGGCTTCAAGCAGGGCACAGAGTAATCTCTCACGTAGGGGTTGGCGTGACTGTGGGGGGGCCCATTGGTGGTAGGAAGTGCCTTCTGTGAGAAGGTACACCTGGGTTTTAAAGAGCCTGGCCTCGACTGTCTTGGGCATCAGGCAGACACACTGCAGTTTGGATGCTAGCTCTGATCCTTCCTGCTAGCTGGGTGATGCAGGAAAGTCATTTACCCTCTCTAGACGTTAGTTTTCTTGTCTGTCAAATGGACAGAATTCTTTTTTGTAAATACCTTTGTGTGCACTAATAACTAGAGATTAAAATGAATGTAAAATGCATAGTGCCAAGCACTCAATAAATGTTATTTCCTTCCTCCCTAACCCCAGACTTCTCAGTGCTCCCTAAATGGTCTGTGTCTAGTAAACCAGCGCAATTTCCAGGAGTCAAGATACAACATTGTTGCCAAGGATCTTTAATGGAAATAAAGATCTCTCAGAGGCCCAGAACCCTTGAACCTCAGGCCAGGAGCCCTGTAATAAAACAGAACCAAACAAAAAGTAAAGCACATGGGTACATAATCACAAATGGATAGAGCCAATTGGACTTAACAGGATTTTTTTGTAGTTATTTCCTTAAATTTTATTTTTGTTCCACCTTTACTGAGATATAACTGACATAAAGCGTTGTACACATTTAAGATATACAAGCTGATAATTTGGTCTCTTTACATAATCATTGCAAAATAATTACAATAGGCTTTAGTTAACACTTCTATCACATTATATAATTATCATTTTTTGTGTGTGGTAAGAACATTTAAGATCTACTCTCTCAGCAACTTTGATGTGTATAATACGGTATTGTTAACTATGAACCTGTGCTGTGTGTGCATTGGATCCCCTGAACTTATGCATCTTATTACTGAAAGTTAATGCCCCCCCTTTTAAAAGATTTTATTTATTTAACACAGAGAGAGATCACAAGTAGGCAGAGAGGCAGGCAGAGAGAGAGGGGGAAGCCAGCTCCCCCGCTGAGCAGAGACCCTAATGTGGGGCTTGATCCCAGGACCCTGGGATGATGAACTGGGCCGAAGGCAGAGGTTTAACCCACTGAGCCACCCAGGTGCCCCAAGTTAATGTCCTTTGACCAACACCTTTATCCCATGCCCTAGCCTGTGGCAACCATTCTACTCTTTGTTTGCGTGATTTGGCTTTTTCAGATTCTACATGTGTAAGATCATACAATATTTGTCTTTGACTTAGTTCACTTAGCATAATGCCTCAAGGTTCATCCATGCTGTTATAAATGGCGGGATTTCCTTCTTCCTCGTAGTTAAATGATATTCCATCATATATCTGTACCAGATCTTCTCAATCATTCATCTGTTGTAGACGTTAAGGTTGTTTCTGTACGTATCTTGGTTATTGTGAATAAAGCTGCCACGAACATGGGAGTGCAGATATTTCTTCAATATCCTGACTTCATTTCCTCTGGATACATATCCAGAAATGGGATTGCTGGTTATGTGGTAGTTCTCTTTTCAATTTTTTTATGAGCCTCCACATTGTGTTCCTTCCTTGCTGCATTGATTTACACTCCCACCAACAGTGCACAAGGATTTCCTTTTTTCCACATCCTCATCAACACTTGCTATCTCTTATCTTTTGAGGTTAGACTTACAGGTGTGAGGTGATAGCTCATTGTGGTTTTTATGGGTTTGATGTGGTGTGATTTGCATTTCCTTGATGAACCTCTTGGCTAGCTGTATGTCTTTTTTGGAAGAATGTCTATTTAGATCCTCTGCCATTTTTTTTTTATCACGTTGTTGTTGTTGTTGTTTTGTTATTGAGTTATACGAGTTTTTTAATATACTTGGGACATTAACCTCTTATCAGATATACGCCTTGCAAATATTTCTCCAGTTTGTTAGGCTGCCTTTTCATTTTGTTAATGTTTTCCTTTGTTGTCCAGAAGCTCTTTGGTTTATGTAGTCCCACTTGTTTATTTTTGCTTTTGGTATCGAATCCAAAAAGTCGTCGCCAAGACCTATGTCAAGGAACCTTCTCCCTAAGTGTTCTTCTATAAATGTTCGTTGAATGTACAAGAACTGAGAGATTGTAGGTGTTCAGTGAGCCAGATGATACCACCTCTATGATAGTCTTTTTGAATCAGGAGGATGCAGGAACCCTTAATCTAGTCCCCTAGATCTATATCTATACCTAGATCTATCTAGATCTATATCTACATCTAGATATAGGAATATACAATGCAATGTGAAGGTTGAATGTCTTCTTTCCCAACACTAGCTAGTGTGATTCTAGAGAGCTCACTTCACCTCTCTGACACAGAGCAGACACTCAGTAAGGAATAACTTTCATTCCATAAAACCAGAATTAACCAGAAAGATGCCTACAGGGAATGTTGACCAGACACAGTACATGTGGAAAGACTGGAGGAGCCTATGGTCCAGGTGTAGGACAAAGCATGATGTTGTTGAGAACGGTCAGGGTGTTGTTATTTACATCTCTGCTAAGTGTTAGAGACACTGGCTTCCCTTGTTTAATCATTACAACTTGCAAGCAGGAGAGGGGTTTCTTAAACTTTTTTGTGCCCCGGGGCACTGAACCCCTTTTCAGAATAAAGTTTTCAAATGCACACATAAAATAAATAAATAAATAAGTAAGTAAATAAAATTACAAAGAAAACCAATTAGTTTAAAACACAATCTTCATAAAGATTTAAAACATTTATGATGGAGTAAGTGCCTCATTATTAAACATTAAATATTGAGATCCAGCAGCAAGTCTGAAGCTATAATTTTGAAGTAGATGAATACAAATGTATGTAGAGATATCTGCAACTGTAACGTGATATGCAAACTTCTGTGACTTCCACTATCACCAAAGTCGTAATTTGTTGGGGACATTCATAATTAAACAGGATACTAAATTTCAGTTTAAGATTGTTGAGAATGAAAATGTTTTCATTCCCATCCTGTCCATACCCACCCCCCTGGATTCCATCCACAATCCCCTTGGCAGTCTGTTATTAAGGTAAATGTTTGTATCCCCAGTTTTCAGAAAAGGAAACCAGACCTCAGAGAAGTTAACTTTTCTAAGATCACAGAGTAAGTGAAAGAGGCAGGATTCAAACTTAGAAGCACTGCTCACCTCTAAAACTTGTTCTGTTTTCACTATAGTTGTGCTTCTCAATCTTTAATGAGCATCAGACTCACTTGGGAACCTCGTTAATTGCATAGTCCTAGGCCCCAACCCTAAGGATTCTGGTTCAGGTTCAGGTTGGCCTGAACCCTAAGGATTCTGGTTCAGGTGAGGGTCTGAGATTCTGCATTTCTCACTGGCTTCCAGTGATACTGCTGGTCCCAGGACTAACCACACTGCGCTTCCCAACAATGATATGGGGAGACTTCATTCAAAGTAATGAGTCCATTGGTCTTTGACTCTGGAGAGACAAGGAGAGGGTAACTCTGGGCACCTTACACTAAAAGTCAGAGCGCCTTCATGGTCAGGACCTGCGAGTACAGGCTTGCTCTCACTATCTCCTTCTGCTGCCTCTTCTCCCCCTTTACATGCCATCTCCCCTTAAGCGTTCTGTTTTGGCCCTGGTTCTTTCCCAAGATGCCCTCAAATTCCATTTTAAGCTGGTTTCACTTGGATTGAAAATTCTTCCAGGGGTGGGGGGATGGGGAAGGAGTGGCCCCAGGGTGATTAACTTTAGCTGGGCCCTGGGGACAGCTCTGCTCACAGCTCCCAGGGAGAGCTGAGAGTCCCCCCAACATGGCCCTGTGGCCCTCAGTCCCTGATGCTTGGTCCACTGTGCTCCTGCAGAGTCTGTGCAAAAAGGCTCAGCCCTGTGCACCTGCTGGGTCACTCACACTGTACCCGGTCCCAGGATGCCCAACCTTGGCTGGACATGGACATACGGAGGGGTTTTGGAAAAACCCGTGGCCTGGATCCCGCCCCAGAAACTCTGAGAGTCTGGGGCACTGCCTGGACATTAAGAGTTGTAAAAGCTACACAGGTGATCTCAAGGAATAGTCAAAGTAGAGAGGCCCTGGCTTTGTGAAAGGAAATCAGTCATGTGCACAGTGAGGGACTATTGGCTATGCACTGGACTGTATATCTGGTATTTGACTTACATCACTTTATTTCATCCTCACAGCAATTCTGTGAAGTGGTGACATGATCCCCATTTTTCAGAGAAGAAAACTGAGGGTTTATAGAATTAAGTAACTTCTTATTACGATGAGCACTGAATAATGTATGGAACTGTTGAATCACTATATATTGTACACATGAAACTAATACAACACTGTCTGTTAACTATACAGGAATTAAAATTTTTTAAACAGATAAATAAATAAGAACCAGTTGATAAAACAAGAGTGATATAATGGTTACTGTATCTAGCAAAGCAATAATTTGTGCCCCATTTTTATTTTAAAAAGAAATAATTCCTTAAAAATAAATATAGACTCACATCTTAAAAAAAAAAAAAGGAGTAGTTAAGTAACTTGTCTAAAGCCACAAGTGTATGAGCCAGAATTTAAACCCTCATCAGTCCACCTCTGAAGCCTGAGTTCTTGGAAGCCTGCCGGTTCCCAATGGAGGGGACATGAAAGAGGTAACATTCTCTTTTGCCCCCAGGCCTGATGCTATCCCTTTTAACTCGCAGTGTTTATCCTCTTTGCTGTGATCAAATGCTTAGAAAATGCCATGGATCTGGAAATCCATCAGACAGCGCCTGAAGGAGGCCTGCAGATCTGCAAGTTCTTTTCCAGCTCCAACTCCGGCTTTGTAAGTCTATTCGTCACAAAAGGACCTCCGTTCATTTTGCTGGATGCCTCCTCTGGCATCCTGAATGCAACATGACAAGTGACAAATGTCTTCAGAGGTAGGGAGGTCCTTGGACTGCGATCATGTTGGAATGAATGACCACACCGAGGAGACTTAATAAAATCCCCAGCATCCACTCTAAGGCAGGAGTGAAGTTTTTAGGAACTTAGGCTAAAAATCTTAAGGGCAAGGAGTTTTGTACGTGGCTGAGAACACTCCCTGGGAGGCAGCAGGAAAAGGGAAAGAGGATGGACTTTGAGGTTAGTCAACCTGGGAGCAGATCTAACTCCACGCCTTCCTAACTGGGATTCTGAGCAAGGTGCTTAAGCTCTTGAACTCCCCACTTTGTGGATGAAATGGGCATAAAAATACCTAGATAACTGGGTTGTTTTGGGAGTAAAGACATCATGTGTATAAAGAATGTCTGGCACAAACATGAGGCACCCAATAATTGTCCGTTGCCATACCTTGCTTTGCCGTAAAGCTGGCCAAAGGATCTAGAATCTCTAGATTCTCTTGGATCAATTTTTCTTTTTTTTTACATTTTTAAAAATTTATATATATATGTGTATATATATATATATATATATATATATATATATGCATTTTTCTCTTTTAGATTTTTATTTATTTATTTGACAGAGAGAGATCAAAAGTAGGCAGAGAGGCAAGCGGAGAGAGAGGAGGAAGCAGGCTCCCTGCTGAGCAAAGAGCCCGATGCGGGACTTGATCCCAGGAGCCTGAGATCATGACCTGAGCCGAAGGCAGAGGCTTAACTCACTGAGCCACCCAGGTGCCCTGGATCAATTTTTCAGCTGTTAAATAAATAAGAGAAAATATTCTTATTTAGTCACTAGCATTGATAAAAGTATTCATTCTAGTAAAAGTATTTTAATTTGAGATAATATTGTAAAATATTATAGCTTGATTTCCAATCTAGAGATCTGTGTATTTGTCCAGAGGCATTTTCTGCAAGATAAATTCCCAAGATCTATATTAAGAGGCACAGGAAGGGGCCCCAGAAAAAAAGAAAATGGTTGATGTTAGGATATTGGCATTATTGGTATATGTTATTCATTGTTTTAAAAATCCTTTAATTGCTGTTATATTTGTGCAGTACTTGAGAGAGGAAAAAAAAGTAAAGCCAAATTGATAAGCAGTAAAAATGAACATTTGTGGAGAAGCTACCATGTACAGGCACTGGTAAACAGGCACATCTTTGTCTATGAAATTATTAAACTCCTGAAATCACCCTCTGAGGTACATATTATTATACCCATTTTATGGGTCAGGAAGCCCAGAGAGGCTACAAAACTTCCACAAGACCACTCTAATCGAAGGTGGTTCAGACACTTACACTTAGGTCTGTGTGACTTGGGAACAAGTGCTTCTTCAACAGACTGCTTGACTCTTAGAAAACCGCAAATTCAAGTGGCTCAAAGAAGGCTGCATCCTGCCCAGAGTCAGAGAGTTGATGAGTTGCAGAGCTAGGGGATTAGAACCCACGTGTCCAGTCCCCAAAGTTACAGGAACTCAGGTGTGTTGTCCCTTTGAGGAGTAGTGCTATCTTTAAACTTATTGTTAAAAAAAGAAAACACAAGATACTCAAATAAATCATTACTGGTTAATTTAGGTTAGACATGCAAGATTATGAGAAAAATGCCTTGATAATAACATAAGATTTGTTGTCCCCTCCCCTCTGAAAGCACTTGGGATGGGAAGTTTTCCAAGAGGCATCTGCACAAATAGTAGCATCAGGAAGAGAAAATCCAGGCACCATCCTCCTCAGAAAGCAAATCAAATCGGTAACATGTGTAGGTGTGTCTACTTAATGGAGTGGGTGGAGAACAAGACCAAAGATGACTCTGTGTCAAGTGAAAAACATCTTCATATAGGGCTGAACATATGCAGATCCCATTAGAGCAATCCAAGTCACTTACAGATGTTACCTGGCAGCTTTGCACCTGGCTCTGTGAAAAATACTAATTGGCTTCAAGGTATAGTCGGACACCTGATTGGCTGGGTTGCAAAGGAAAATTTCAAATCCATCCGTGTGCTAACTTTGCTGCACAGAGCCTGCACTGAGCATTCTTGGCACGATGGAGTATGTGCTCGACACTGGCTAACTCATACACTGAGCTCCAGGTAGAAAACGGAAAAGAATGCAGTATTATCTCCCAGCCACTGACAAAATGGAGCAGAGATGCATACGTGGAACCGGAATAAGAAATACTGACTTCAAAGTCTGTGCTATTAGGCTGTGGGTGAGGCATTTCGCCCATTTACAAGAGAACGTTTCCTTCTTTCTTTCCTTCCATCTTTCCTTCCTTCCTTCTTTTCTTTCTTGAAGATTTTATTTATTTATTTGACAGAGAGAGAGCTTAAGTAGGGGAGCAGCAGGCAGAGAGAGAGAGAGAAGCAGTTCTCCACTGAGCAGGGAACCCAACGCAGGGCTCAATCCCAGGACCCTGGGCTCATGACCAGAGCTGAAGGCAGATGCTTAACCAACTGCCCCTACAAGAAGAAGTATGAACATCCCAACTCTGTACACATGCAGAATGGTTCTCAGATGAAAAAATCAGTGTTGCCGTTCCTTGCAAAGATTCCTTCAAGGTTCCTTGAACCTCTCTTGAAGGTGTCCAGAACATTCCCTGTGGTTCTCATTATTTCATTATTTCCCAATCCTTTCTCATTTGTCTCACTGTCTCACTCTATGGGCAGGTAGGTGGATGGTATTCCCGGGAGCAAACACGGTGAGGTGGGCTGGGGTGCTGGGCTGTGGGCCCAGAGCTCACGGATGGCAAAGCAGGAAACATGCCCCAGCGCCCTGACGCTGGGGAGTCTCCCAGCCTGATGAAGTTGTGGCTGGTGTTGAAGTGAAAAAGAGGCCAGCAGTAGAAGAGGACAAAGGCAGATGGGCTTATTAGGACAGAGGAAAACTCCGGCTGCCATATGGTGGACTTCTAACTCCCAGAGAGCAAACACACACCAGAATCTCGGCCTCAGGCTAGGCCGCCTTAGGAACAAGAAATGCTTGCTGTTGGGGTTTGGAAGGGGACACAAAACCTAAAGATACACAGTCAGCTGCTATGAATTTCTCCACTGGGTCAGAACATCAGAACCTTTGTTGTAACACCAACACTAAAAATCTTCAAACCTCTTTTGTTGATCAAATTGTCCCCTACAGTCACATTATGCCATGGTAATTCCACCACGGGCCACAAAGGAGGCTCTGAACACAGACTGCCTGGCTTCCAGCTGATGTCCACTTACTACGCGTGTAGGACTCCTATACATTTCTTTCAGGCTGGTGACAGATTGGTCAGCCAAGTTCTTTTTCTGTCCCCAGGAGTAACTTTCAGCCTGGCTTTGGGGAAAAAATGCACGAGGACAAAAGGCCCTCGGACCTCCTGACACCAGATACTCTACTTGGAGTCCTGAGGGCTGAAGCTGCTGTTGAACCCGCTGTCACCAAGCCATCCTAACTGCCCGTTAGGCATTCTTGCTGTTAAAAAATTCAATCCGAAAAGGAAGAAGGTAACACATTGATAATTTATTTGTCTTTGTATTTCTACAGAGAATGTGTGTACTTCGCATATATCTTGAGCAAAAACTTCAAGTTAATAATTTCATTAGCTGCGTCGTTTTCAGGTTTGATTTTCCTCTTTGTTACATTTCTTAAAATTTAACAGCCTACACAACCATATGTATGCTTCCAGTTTTTCATATCATGGTAATATGTACTCAATTATGTCTGTACAGAAAATTGATGTTCCATACATAAATCCTATAAACAGAGTCAAATAGAACATGTTCCCTGTAGGACTCAGTATATTGTTCTTAATTCACCAGACTGCTGTGGAAAACATATTCCTCTCTGACAAAACAAAACTCAAGCTCATATTTTATGGTAGACACACCCTTCATGTTATGTTATCCCAATACTGTCAGTCCTCTTTCCCCTTCCTGTCTGCAAACACATCACAGGACGGTGTCTCATGACAACACGAGACCCTTCCAGGCCAGGTGACTATGGCGTGCACTGTCCTACTGGCCTTGGGAGAGAATTACGAAGTGACCACTACGCCGCATGGTGTCTGTGTGGGACTGGCCAGATGATGAAGGGCGAGAGAGAAGAAACACAGGGCATGCCTATTTGTACTCCCCTCAGCGAGAAGTTGGCGACAGAACAGTAGCCTATCCGTCATTTACACTAAGTATGGAATCCAGGCATTTGTGCAGACATATTCAGTAATACCCAGGGTAACGGTTTTGTTGCATCAGCATTTCGAATACCAATGTCTCTGTTTAGAGTTTTTTAAGCAGCAGCAGGCCAAAAGCTGCTAGGGATACACCTGAGGCAAGAAAGAAATAAACCAAGGAAATAGGTACTTTCTTTGGTATCTGTTACGAGATAAATACACAAATCAATTTTAAAGTATCATTGGGCTCATTTCTATTTTTTCCCCTTGCTTATTTTGGTATGAAGGGTAAAAACTCAAGTTTCACCAAGGGCTTCTAAGAAAATCCACGTGTCTACAGTTCCAGTTTCTGATAGTAGCCCTTAGAAGTGAACCAATCAATACTGTGTCCTGAGAGGCAGCCGGGCCCAGCATCTCCTGAAACAGAGGTATAAAAGAAGTAAAAGCAGTGCCTGCAAAAGCGATCATAATGTAAACGAAGTTACATAACACATACGATTAGTGTATTTTCTTCAAGAGTTGTATGACAGAAAAAATTTAGTGTAAATTCAATTTTACCAAGTCAGATTTAATTTTAACTGTGTTGGAAAACGAGACAGAAGTATCTTAGTTTACCCTTTACAATTTTAAAGCAAAACAAACACAGTAGTATAAATGTATAAATGTAACTATGTATATAATTTTTTCATATTGGGCTAAAAAAAATGTTTGCAAGGGGGAAAAAGCCCAAATGAGTATATAGTGTAAGAGTGTAAAAGAGTAGAATACTTAAGTAAAAGACTGAATACTTAAGTACCCAGAAGCTGAGGAACAAAGCATACCATCAGATCTGAGTGGGGCTGATTAGGGAGGGCTGCATTTCTGTACATGCTGCTCTCTGCCACGCTGTGCTACAACAGCCCAGGACAGCCTAAGAGATGCAGATGATGCAGATATCGTCTGACTTCCCACCACCACGGGACAAACATTATTAGATAATTTCGTCCCACTCCAGAGGCATAGAAGCCGAGATGTAAATACTTCGAACATGAATTCTTGATGGTCCACGTTTACAGGAGGAAAGAGCAAAGGGCCTGGGAATCTAAGAGAAGATAGATGGAAAGACCAGGCTGTGGCTTTGGAATGAACTTATTCATGAATATAGGGGCATCTGACATTCAAAGAACTCACAAATCCATTATCAATATTAGAGTTATTCAGAGTTATAAATCTCTGGAAGTTAGAAACCTTTTCACCAGTTGAGTAGAGCAGCTGAGAACACAGAAAATTAAGTGGTAACCTAAAGACACATTCTTAGATTGGCAACTTAAGAACTATGGGTTCTACTAGACAAGGCTTTAGCTGTGTAAAATGTAATTCTGGAATTTGGCATAAAAGCATGGCATGAGCAAATAAGCCAGTCTACAATTGGGAATATTGCAAAGTTTTCAAGAAATCTACTGTGCTCTGTCAATTCTCTTTCAAATGCTGTGAGTGGTCTCTTCTTGGTTTGGTTGTCTCTCTTGTTAACCTTAATTTTTTCACTACCCCGTTCCTTTCAATAAGTTCAGCCTTCTTATTCTCATCTTTATTATATCGAGCAATTTCTTCATTTCTCTCCTAATGCCTGCTGCTTCAGTTTCACAAGCCGTCTTCTGAACTTTGCTCTAGATGTTTTCCTAGGAAACTTTGGCCCATGAAAGTTTCACATAAAATCTCTTCTAAGTTTCAGCGATTACCCCTCAAGTCAGAGAAACCCAGCTGCTACTCTACCAAGTGAACTTTGTTCACAAGTGCAGCTGGATGGGCGTCACAAGTTTCCAGGGCAGAAATCAAGACAGTAGGCAGTCCTCATTCATAGTGCCAAACGACATGACCCTTCCATAAACATTTTACAACCTATCACCCGACATTCAGGGTTATCGATGAATGAGTACAGGGCCATGTGAGCCCCTTCATTTTGCAATGACTCCCACATGTCTAGAATCAGTGCAATATAATGGGAAGGTAAAGAGTATGTGCTTCAGAATCAAGCCAAACTGATTTGGATCCTAGTCCCACCGCTTATTAATTACATAATTTTGATAAAGTTCCTAAACTCCTCTGACCTTACCTTTCTTTATCTGTAAAATGGGGATATAAATAGTACCTATTTCTTAGGGGTACTGTGAAAATTAAAAAAGAGATGATGTAGGCAGGACGCTTGGCACAAGGTGCTCAACAACTATTAGCTAGTATTAATAAAATCTCTTGGACTTATGATAACGAGCTGATTCTAATTTCTTAGTCTTTAGCACTACAGCTTAGATGTCAATACTGAACTAGTATTTTCAATGTGATTTTCATCTTGTCAAAACTGAATTAAATTTCCCACTGTTGATTTAACTTTCCAGGGGCTTCTTGCCCCTCTAAGTTGAGGTACTTATGTGAAATTTATAGCTAACATCTAGCCTGTGTGATCGTATTCTGCCCACATGAAATAAAACTCTCTCTTGATGTTGGAGATTGCATATCTCCATCTATATTATAGTCTGTTCAGACTTAAAATGTTGACCAGGGCTGCTAGGCACTCCTGAATTGAGCAGAGGGGGAAAGGGTTATTATGGCAGGAAGAGAGATGAATAGTACTTAATGAACTTGCATTTCAATTGAGCAGGGTTTTTAATAAAAAAAAAAAAAGCTTTTTATAAATTCTTTTGCTCAGCAACAATAAAAAAAGGAAAAGAGCACTCAACTGGGAACAATAGCTACTCAGCTCATAAAAATCATTAGAAGGAACATTTTCTTTGTCTACCATGCCCAGCAATTTCACTGGTGGGCAATGATCCAGATCAGTTAGATTCTACCTAAAAAAAATGAGTCCAGAGAGCTTCTCAACTTTTCCAGCTAATAAATTAAAATTCTAATTTTCTAATGTGTCTAACTCTACCATAAATAAAATTCGGCCCATAATTCATGGAATGCTTTTGACAAGTAGATGATACCGATGTAGTGTTAATGGGATATGCTCTTTGGGTTGCCCTTCTGATAGGAGGGAGGCACACTGCTGACAGTCCCTCACTGCCATCAAATCCCCGTTGGAGCCAGAGGCCTTTAAGGAGGTGACTGTGAGCGAGGAGCTGAGTGCCTGTGGAGGGTATGGTTCCCAATGTGCCAAATAAGCTGGCCTACCTAGATATTTAACTTTGCACTGCAGCCTCTACAGCTCATCTTCAGTGAATTGAGTCAGAGAAACTTCAGTATTTTTGATTCATCTTCTCCCACAAATGTCAGTAAACTACCTTAAGCTAATTGCCAAATGTGTTGAAGATATATCACTAAAGGCTCTTTTTTGTATTCAAGATTCTCCATGACAACCAAAGGATTTCTGTCCTTGGATAAAATATGTTATGTCTAGGGGCGCCTGGGTGGCTCAGTGGGTTAGGCTGCTGCCTTCGGCTCGGGTCATGATCGCAGGGTCCTGGGATCGAGCCCCGCATCGGGCTCTCTGCTCAGCCGGGAGCCTGCTTCCTTCTCTCTCTCTCTGCCTGCCTCTCTGCCTGCTTGTGATCTCTCTCTGTCAAATAAATAAATAAAATCTTTAAAAAAAAAAAATATGTTATGTCTAATGACCATGCTGGGTAATCACAAGTGTACCCAGTAATAAAATTCAGAATTTCTTAATTCAGTAGTATCAGGGAAAAAAAAGTAAGAATCTGTTTTTTTACTTATCTTGAGCATATTACGCATTTTAAGAATATACTTATATCTGTACTGCTTGACACAGTATTTAATATTAACTAAATCACTGAAATGCATTTCAAACCAAATAAAGGGAATGGTCTGAAGACTAAATAAAACTATGTCTTCTGCAATCACCATAGCTTTTTCCTTACTGAACAACTCTCCACCTTTGACTTTATGCTGGAGATCAGCGCCATCAACTATGGTCTAAATGGCATCCTGTGCTCCCTTTAATTAACTGTCCATTTGACTTACACTTTCTCTGGATCTGGGAAGTAACTGTTTTATTTTTAAAAGGTCTTTTCTGCTTTCTCAGATTGTATCTAAGTTGTAAGAATAAACAGAAACTGCAATATCAACAAAGAACTTAATTAAGAAGAATATGCAATAACAGCAAATATTTAAAAGCCATCTTTACTGAGGATAGGTAACAATTCAAATAAGCTTTTTACAGATACTAAGGAGTTGAGTGAGGGTGGGTAGCTTTTAAAAACCCAATTGCATAAGTATAACGCCATTTACAGAATGACTACTGAATTAATATCTACCTAGAGTTGTACTTGTGTCATCTGAAACTACTCTAGTTTACTTGAATTCTATTCTTCTGACAAAATTTTTAAAGCAATGCCTTAACTGATTTGAGTAAGCAGGGGAAAAAATCTAAACCCTGCCCTGCTACATGTTAAAAATGGCTATTAGTTCTTTCACGATCCCCTGTACCCTCTGCCTTTGAGTCTAGGCAGGCTCAGTGCTTATGGGAACCACTACCAGAGCCAGCTTGAGTTTGCAGCTTCTACTTCCTGTCTCTTCACCTTCTCTCATTACACAGCCGCTATAGTGTGCTGATGCTTCTCGCCACAGCCCTGGGGAGAAGCCTATGTGGAGAGCAACTGAGGCTCCTCATGGCTGATGGCCCTGGTCTACCTCCCAGCCAAAGCCGATACTCACTCGCCAGCAACCTGAAGAGGCTCTTCCACAGTATTTAAAATGTAATTTTAAGATAGTTGAAATATAGTGGTTCAGTTTACCTGGGATGACCCAGGATTTATAAAGGAGTACTGGAAAATGATGCTGCTGGGACTAAGTCACCTGGATGGCTCAGTCGTTACGTGTCTGCCTTCGGCTCAGGTCCTGATCCCAGAGTCCTGGGATCAAGCCCCACATTGGGCTTTGTGCTTGGCAGGAAGCCTGCTTCTCCCTCCTCGCCCACTCCCCCTACTTGTGTTTCCTCTTTTGCTGTGTCTCTCTCTGTCAAATCAATAACTAAAATGTTTTTAAGAAAAAAAGGAAAGAAAAGAAAAGAAAATGATGTTGTTACTCTGTATTTGAATCTGTTTTCTCACCTTTGGGACAGTAAAGTGATGATGACTGAGGGCTATTGGAGATAATAATTTCATGCAGTATAAATTAAAGGGCTGGTCCTTCAAGATTATGTGTCTGTCCATTGTTTCTGAGAAACCCTGTACTCTAATCACACTAATAAATCCTATTTCTGCTATTTGTGAGTGATCTCAGGGGAAACAACACTGACTCACTAATCATATGATTTATCTCTAAAGCCCAGCTTTCATGCCACTTATTCTATGAAGCTCCTCCTTTATGCTCTCAGTTTAAAATATTCTTTTCTTCTTTGCACCTTGTTAGCATATCACCTGTACTTCTCTAATAGTGTGATTTACCTTTTCTCTAAATGTAACTTCTTTGGGGTCATGATCCATGGTTGGTTCACAACTATAACTCTCAGAGGACCCACTACAGAGCCTTACACATTATAGGTGGTCAATAAATATCTGCAGAACGAATAACTGAATAAATATACAGTACTGGAAGGCTGTAATTAAAGACAAATTCCTCAGACTTCTCCTACCACTTTTTCAACTTTTCCTCACTGGGCTCATTTTGCAAATCTTTAATCATTTTAGTAGCTCTCCAAGTTCCCATGCTTCAGTTATAGGGTCTCAAAGAGAGCACAGATCTTTAACAAGTCCTAACCACTATTTTACAAAACACCATTTAGTAAATTTGATTGAGTTTTCAATCTTTTTCTCATGGGATGGCAGTCAGTGTTTGATCTCAAACCCTTACATAGGCAGAGTAGTAAAGTCCTCTAAGGAAACAAGGGATATTGTGAATATTAGTATCAGCAGTAAGAAAATTTCTACTTATTGCTCATAATTCCCACATTACTGATGATGATAACTGAGTGAGGGTGGGGAGCCAAGAGAACTTAGGACTAAAGCAAAAAAACTTCAAATGTATGACTACCACAGAGAAAGGAAGGGAAAAAAAGAAAGAAGATCAATCATTGAATTTTAAGGTGTTCCTTTAAAAGATAATAAAAAGATAGGGGCATCTGGGTGACTCAATAAGTTAAACGTCTGCCTTCAGCTCATGTCACGATTTCAGGGTCCTGGGATCATGCCCCACATCAGGCTCCCTGCTCAGCTCTCCCTCTCCCACTGCTGTTCCCCCTGCTTGTGCTCTCTCTCTCAAATAAATAAAATCTTTAAAAAGAAAGATAATAAAAGATAGATTATTAATCTTTTATTATTATATACCTTAATAGTGGAATAAATGATTGTGGTCAGTACATGTATGAAAATTATGAACACCGTGGTTTAGATTAATTTGGACTTTTTTTATATTCTCTCTTCTTTTCCTTCAGAATGATTCTTAAGTATCGATCAATGTTTGGTGGTTGCTTCTAATAAGTCTTTTGCTTCATTTATTTTGGTTGCTAAGTAAGGAGATCCACCTGAAAGGACAAAGAAAAAATAAATGGATTAAAACATACTTCATTATTGATATTTTCTAAAGTCTCAAATAAAGAAAAACACTCTTAATTAGAATTCTCTGATACTTTCCCACATATTCATCTTCTTGACAAAATTATTTTATAAGCTAAGTAGAAATCACAATAGCATAAATTAAATTTGTTTAGCAAAGCACTACAGATACCCAACAATCAAAGATAACCTCTGAAAAAAATAATGAAAGACAGCTATGATCAGGAATAATTTGAAAAACACTCAAATATTTCACTGGTCAGATGTTGCCATTCAAATACTTGATCAGAGATTAAGTGGATGGTTAGGTATATAAAATAATGGTCTCACTCCAAAACTTTTTTTCTGTAAAGGGAAGAATATTCAACTATGAAGGAAGGTATCTTTCTGAAGGAGGTAAAGCAATTCAAGGGAACTTTCAGAGTCATATCAAGCCTTACATTTCCACACACACAAAATATTAGAAAAAGCAACTTATGTACTATCCAGTTCTAAAAATCATACTTATTCATACAGGTGAATGAACTAATAAATGAAAATAATAAAAATAACGTTAAAGGAAATGCTCCCTATTCTCTAAAATGATCCTAATTAGAATACAGTCTTAGATTCACTGTGCCCTAAAATAAAATTACATCAGTTCTTTTTTTAGAATTCTTTGCAATGAATTCTTTCTAATGCAAACAGCAAGATGGAAGGAAACTGAGCTGAATTTTAAATTCAGAATCATCATGAATCACAAACAGAATCTGACATACAAAAATACTAGCCCCAAAAAGTCACATTAAAGCTATTTAAGCATTATATGCCTTCTAACTTCTAGTCCTGAATATTTTCACTGCTTAATGCTTGAGCTAACAATCATATTACGGTTCACCAGTCTCTTTGTGTTTGTTTTATTTTTTCATTCTCCCCCTGAGTACAAACCATCTATGGCTTGTGAAAACCTCAGAAAACCTCAGTAGCTTACAACAAACCAAAACATATCTAGATAGCACTGGTGTATAAACTGTCCAGACCATAACCAAGCCTTTTATTAGTATCATAACACCAACTTATACAGGAAGAAGAAAGCAGGGAAAACAGATCAACAAACACGGTGCTGTTGTAGAAAGGGCAACGCTAGAGGAAGCTATATATAGCTTTTTGCCCTTGAGGATCCTACTGACATTTCCATATCAAGATCTCAATTGCTATGCACAGTTATGGGATATATTATGGAGTGTCCTTGACTATATAGCAAGAATTACAAATGAAGTTAATGAAAGTTTCCATATGCACTTGGTTATGAAATAAATTGATTTCATGATTATCTTTGAAAATAATCTTGAATTAGGTAGTGTCAATCTTGGTAAGATGTTTGAATGTTTAGAGTTTCCAAGGTGATGCCAAGCATTTTGTATGTCTTCAACAAATATTAAAATATTAATTGAACTCAAATATAACCTGTAATTGATTGATATGCACTCTGGATATTTAAATCATAGACCATAATATGCTCATTTAGCAGCTAGAAAAAAACAGAGACACTTAAATTAAAAGATGCATTAAAGGGGCGCCTGGGTGGCTCAATGGGTTAAAGCCTCTGCCTTTGGCTCAGGTCATGATCTCAGGGTCCTGGGATCAAGCCTCACATCGGGATCTCTGCTCAGCAGGGAGCCTGCTTCCTCCTCTCTCTCGCTCCGCCTGCCTCTCTGCCTACTTGTGATCTCTGTCAAATAAATAAATAAAATCTTTTTTTAAAAAGTTGCATTAAACACTACATTTACTGATGGCAGAGTTACAGAAAAAGAACTGACAATTTAGAATATGGCTGGATTACCACTCACCGTCTGTAAGTCAGAGGCACACTGCACTTTCAATTTATGTGCATGGTAGGAACTTTGGTCAGCTCTCATTCTACCCTCATTCTGTCTTCCTAAAACTTGGAAAACTACAACTCCTATATTCTTTATAAGTAGTGTGTGATTCTAATTCGGATCTCTCAGTGAAGGGCAATCTTGCAAGATCTGGAAGGCTCAAACGATAGCAAGGCTTTCTTGATGGTCCTCTTTGTTCTTGCTGCTATCAGTGAGATCATGGTATGGCAGTGGCAGCAACCGTGCTTCTTGTGCAGCGCTAGTGGCAGTCCACAACGTAGCAGTTTCCCTGACAAAGCAGCTCTAGCATTATTTTGGGAGTCATTTTTGTAGGCCAAGTCTAGAATTTACACCTTCAAACCTTCCAACAATCTGTAAACACTAACTCATTGTATTTAACGCTCTCCTGTTTAGAACATCCAGTTTCTGGCACTGAATCTTGACTGATATAATGATATATAGCCTATATTTAATGGACACAATCTACTTTTGGATCTTTCAATCCTGCTCAGATTTCTTGGGAGAGTCATCTGAATTCCATTTACTTAGAACACTCACCCTCACATCTGATCTCTATACCACTGTACCTTCACTAAATACTGCCAGAGCTCTTCTGCCTTTGGCTACCATGAACTATTGTTTTAGACCAACCATCCCACTGACACCAACTACAAGAGCTGAAAAAACACGTTAGTAGGAAAGCACTGGAGTTCTACCAAGTCAGCCAGGTCTTGAGGGTCAAGATCTTAGAGATAAGGAAAATGCATTGCAATGAGCGCAACATTCTGCACTATTTATATCCTTCAAGAAATCAGACACAAAATAGCACATACTACACAATTCTGCTTATATGAAATGTTAGAAAAGACATTTCTAGGGGTGCCTAGGTGGCTCAGTCAGTTAAGCATCTGACTCTTGATTTCAGCTTGGGTCATGATCTCAGGAATGTGAGATTAAGACCCACATCGGCCTCTGTACTAGGTTCTGTCTCTCCCTCTCCTTCTGGGCCTCCTTCCCCATTAAAAAAAACAAAAAACAAAAAAACAAAAAAAAAAACAGAAAAAACCTCCAAATCTATCTAATCAAACCCATAGCTGCAGAACGTAGAATGGTGATTGCCTGAGTTAAGGTTAGGGACTGGCACTGAGTTTTAAAATGTTCTGTATTAATTGTGTTAGTGGTTACTTGGGTGTCTACATTTGTCAAAATCCATCAAACAGTGCATTTAAATTGATATATTTTATTGCATGTAAATTATGTCTCAATATAGTTAAGTTAAAAAACATGATTAAAAAAAAAAAGATAAAGAAAAAAAAAAAAGATAAAGAAACAATCTAAGTAACATACATAAAACATTCCACTCTGCAAGTATAGAATATGCCTTCTTTTAAAACTGCATGAGGAACATTTACTGAAGTTGACCATGTGGAAAGTTATAGAGCAAGTCTCAACAAACTCTGAAGACTAAAATCACAACAAGCAGTGCAACATGAAGTGTGTCCCATGGACTAGTGCTGGTTCACAGGTGTTAATGGACCACAACTATATAGGTTCAGATACTGAGAATAAGTGTTTAGAAAATATAGCCATTTGATATAGTAGTGCATCTCTGTAGAACCTAATAATAAAAAATAAACCTGGGTCTTTGCTCTTATATATCTTTTTATTTTGATTTTCTAATAAATTCATTTTTATTGTATTTTTTTAAAGTTGCTAGTCCAACATAGATTGGGAAAAAGGAACAAGTCCTCTATCACAGTTTGAGAAGTGCTATATGAAATATGCTAATTGACTTCAGTAGAATTAAGGTGGACAACAATAATAAACACACCTAGGGGATCCTAATGCTTGGAAATTAAGCACTATATTTGTAAATAACCCATGCACCAAGGAAAATGTAACAGAAATTAGCATTCAAGAGAATTAACAGAGTTAAAGTTTAGTTCTCTGAAAAAACTGATTAGATTCATAGCAAAGCATTTGAAATTTAAATGAAATAAACTCCAGGAAATGGGGAGCCTGGGTGGCTTAGTGGGTTAAAGCCTCTGCCTTTGGCTCAGGTCATGATCCCAGGGTCCTGGGATCGAGCCCCCGCATGGAGCTCTCTCCTCTCAGGGAGCCTGCTTCCTCCTTTCTCTCTCTCTGCCTGCCTCTCTGCCTACTTGAGATCTCTGTCTGTCAAATAAATTAAAAAAAAAAAAATCTTAAAAAAAAGAAAGAAACTCCAGGAAAAATGTAATATATCAAAACGGATACAAGAAGAAATAGAATACCAAAAGGATACTCTCTTTTTGAGAAACTGGATCTATAATCAAAATCTTCCCACAAACTAAAAGCCTGGTCAGGATGGTTTCATCAGTGAATTTTTCCAAAAACTAAAAGAAAAAAAACCTCCCCCACCCCACATTTCAACTCTTTTTATGAGGCTAGCATCTCTTTGATAACAAACCCTGAGAGAAGTATCATAAGATGAACATAAATGCAAAAACAAACAAAATATTAGCTTATCAAATCAGGCTAAATATCATGACTGAGAATCTAAGACTGGCTTCAACATTAGAAAATGAATTCATGTAATTCACCACATTAATAGAAAAAAGAATAAATATCCTATAATCATCTCAATAGATGTAGAAAACTCAATGCATATTCATAACAAAAAGTTTTAGTAAACTAGGAACAGAAGGGAAGTTCTTTTATGTAATAGAAGTCATCAAAAAATATAGCAAACATAAAAATATATATATAGCAAACATAGTAAAATGATGAGACCTTTGGCTCTGAGATCAGCAACAAGAAAAAAGATACCTACTATCATAATTTCTATTTAACATTATATTCAAGGGTCTAGCCATTTTAATAAATGCTCCCCTCCTTTCCCAATTTAAAAAAAAAATGATTAGAATGAAACTGTCATTCTTCACAAATGACACGACTGAGTATGTAGAAAATCCAAAAGGATCTAAAGACAAAAATCATAGAATTAAATGAATTTAACAAGCTGTTGGATACACAACAGCAAATATACAAACTCAATAGTTATGTCTTAGAAAAAAATGACTATACAATATAAACTTTTGAAACACCACAATCTATAGTAGCATTTAAAAAACTGACGCCTAAGGATAAATTAAACAAATTAAGTATATGACTACAACCCAGAACACGGAAAAGTCTTATTGAAACAAATTAAAGATCCCATACATAAACAGAATGATATGTCTTGCTCCTGGATTGGAAAAGTCAGTATTGTAAAGATGTCAATTCTCCTGAAATGGATCTACAGATTCATGGCAATCCCGATCATAACCCCAGAAGGTTTGTGTATGAATGTGTATGTGTGCACTTGCACATGTTCACATGCAAATCGATACGATAATTCCTACTTTATATTAAAGTGCAAAGGGCCAAACATAGTAAAAAAATCTTAAGTAGGATTTACACTACCAAAAATAAAGATTTGTTATGAAGCTACACAAATTAAAATAGTATGGTATTGGCATAAAGACACGAATTTAGCAATCAGAAGAAGAGAGAAAATACAAAAAGGTCTCCATAAGTATCAAGTTACTTGACTTATAACAAAGTAATACTGTAGATCACCAGGTGAAAGAACATTCTTTTTAGTAAATAATGCTGGACCACTTGGATATCTATATTAATATCTCACATGATATACAAAAATTGATTCTAGTTTATTATAAGTATAATTATGCAAGATAATAAAGGTTTCAGAAGTTATCTTCATGACCTTGAGACAGGCAAAAATTTCCTAGGCAAAATAAAACACACTAAGTATAAAGGAAAAATTGGATAAACTGGAATATATTAAAATTTAAAATTTCTGTACAATGAATGGATACCATTAAGAGGCAAAAGCAAGACACAGAGAGAAGATACCTACAACACAAAGACTCATGTCTAGAATACCAAAATATATGATTTTCTCAGAAGTCAATAAGAAAAGGAGATGACACAACAGAAAAAAAATGAATAAATGCAGGATAGTCTTACCATGGAATATTATATAGCAATAAAAATGAGGGAATCATTACTACTGCATTCACTGCTACATAAATGAATATCACAAAGATAATAAATGAAAGAAGACAAATACAGAAGACTGCATACTATATAATTCTACCCACAAAGTTCAGAAAACAGGCAAAGCTGATCTATGGCAATAAAAGCTAGGACAGTGATCACTTTTGGGGAGTGGGGAACGACAGGAGAGGAGAGGTTTTTTTTTTTAAAAATATTTTATTTATTTATTTGACAGAGATCCCAACTAGGCAGAGAGACAGGTGTGGGGCGGTGGGGGGTGGGGGGGGAGGCTCCCTGCTAATCAGAAAGCCCAATGCAGGGCTTGATCCCAGGACCCCGAGATCATGACCAGAGCCCAAGGCAGAAGTCCAATCCACTGAGCCACCTAGGCGCCTCATGAGGAGAGGTTTTGTCTGGTTTTCTTAATCTGGGTGATAGCTACATAAATTGGTTCACTTTGTGACAATTCATTGAGTTGTATATCTTTGATCTGTGTACCTTTATAAATATATATATTTCAATTTTTTAAAGTTTATTAAAAAATTTACTATAAGGGAACCTGGGTGGCTCAGATGGTTAAGTGTCTGCCTTTGGCTCAGGTCATGATCCCAGGGTCCTGGGATTGAGTCCTGCATCTGGCTCCCTGCTTTGCAAAGAGCCTCCTTCTCCCTCTCCCTCTGTGTCTGCTCTCCCTGCTGGTGCTTTCTCTCTCTCTGTCAAATAAATACATAAATAAAATCTTTTAAAAAAATTTACTAAGATATGTTGACTTCCTGCAGTCAATGACACTATAAATTTATACTTTCCCCAAATCACTGGGGCTCAACAAACCTATGATCAAGACCACGACGATGAGGACAGTGACTAGGCATTAGTCTACTTTTTTATATAATCTCATCCCAGGTTCCCTTCTTCCTGGAGAAGATTGAAATCATGACTGTGATTTATCATTTAAATATGTCTATTTACCTATTAGATAATAAATACCTTGAAGAGCATTCTTGCCTTAGATATTTATGTATTATCAACACAGTTCTGAGTATACAGATGGGACTTGAGATACTCTTTGTGGAGGAGTAGGAAAAGTGATCAGTCACTATTCCATTATTTTCATGCATCATGTACCAGCTTCATAGAAGTAAAACTACTCCAAAGACTCAGAAAACAAGTAAACAAGAGTATTACAAGTAGGTGCTTTAAAAAATAAATAAATTCTGCAATACATCTGAGTAAGAAATCTAACCAGCACAAGAGAAAATAAGCAAATATT
Organism: Mustela erminea; assembly: GCF_009829155.1. Classification (NCBI taxonomy): domain Eukaryota; kingdom Metazoa; phylum Chordata; class Mammalia; order Carnivora; family Mustelidae; genus Mustela; species Mustela erminea. Next base: position 54,486,408 of record NC_045628.1, on the reverse strand, counting down.
CTATAAATAACAAGAATTTCAAAGCTAGGTACAATTATTAATAATTAAATGTAACTAATAATAGCTATAATTTGATGACAATAATTATATCTAATCAAGTATAATAATTGTTACTAATGTGAGTTTCATAACAAGCACACCAATCTGAGGAATAAGAAGATACAAGTTGCCTTATATCCTTGGGTCTTTCTTAGATCTTTTCATGGGTTTTTATATATTCTTTAACTTTGATGATAACTTATGAATATCTACATACCAAATCTGTAAGACAGAAGTAAAAAGTATTATCATTATCATCTACTGTCTGAAGGGTTCTTAAACGCCACCCACATTTCTTAAAAGAAAGATGGTAAAATCATGTGGAGGCAGACAGTTTGACTTCTGACATAAGGAGTTCCACTGATCTGCTCCCCACTGGAACTGGTGAAAATTATGTAAAAAACCCCAATCACTTAAAACCTCTGAAAATGGTCTTAAAAGTAAAAGTGAAGAAGAAACATCCATTCAAGAAAACCTATGAAAAATTCAGTAAGAAAGGCAGGAAACTGGTATTTGAACCAAAACAGCTTCTTCCTTCTCTCCTCCCAGCTCAGGCACTGGACTGCTGCAGCCAAAAAAACAGGGCTCCTTTTCTCCCCAGCTCCTGCACAAAGGACTTTCTTCTTGGGAGGAGGAGGCTCTCCATATTTCCCTTCCTGCTTCTAGCTGCCTGACACCGAGGCTAAGTCCTAAGGAAGTGATACAGAAGTTATACCTTAATTGTGGCTCCCTCAGAATAATGGTCTCAAGAGCCCTTTTCCTAGTCCATCAGGCATGGTAGTCTCACACAGAAGAGGCAAGCCAAGACTACTGCTCCCTGCATTGCATGCTTGGATCCAACAGTGGGGGTTTCACTTGGAGAGAAGACTGCCATAGTTTCCACCCTCTGCTCCAGAGTCCCGGCAGAGATTTTGCCTGTGAAGTACACAGGCCATAAAACAGAGAGCCCCTAATTTCTTTCCACAGGAACAGAATTCATTTGCAACATAGCATGGAGGGTGCTCACAGGGACAAAAAAACAAATGAAAGAAGATTCATGAATCTAGTTAACATATAGCATAGATTATAGGCCAGTTCACAGGACAGAACCAGGGAACAAACAGGCAGAGAGGAGCCCCTCTGGGGTCAGAACAAATATCAAACACTGACCTCAGAAACTGTTCCATCAAAGGAGCAACTATTTGATAGTATTAGTTTGTAGAGAAATTTATATCTCAGGGCATTGTTGAGAATGACTGAGTAACTGGTCAGAAATTAGGTTAGTTTACAGTTGGGTGTGATCAAGAAAAGAGAGGAAGAGTGCCCTACTAGTACCACTGTCATCCCATGGTAAATGATGGCATACCCAAAGCTATACCTCCTTGGGAAACAGTGTAAGAAGCTGAACATTTCAAGGTGGGGGTATCGATTTCATTAAAATAATACTGACAGATACTAAACAAATAAAAATAATAAGCCCTCCCTGGGGTGGACAAGTACCCAGAGCTGCTATGACACATAATATAAAATGTTCAGTTTCCAACAAAATATGCAAGGCATGCAATAAAAAAGCAAAGTATGACAGTATGAGCCATGCATATGTAATGAAAAAAGCAGCAACAGAAACTACTGTGAAAGTGATCAGATGCATTTATGGGAAAAAAAGATTCCAAAATAGTCGTTACAGATCTACAGAAGAAAATTTTTTAAAAAACCACTAGAGGTGCTGAAGAGTAGATCTGAACAGGCATAAGAAAGAATTAGTGAACTTGAAGATAGAACAATCGAGATTAAGGAAGCCAAAGATCTAAAAGAAAAAAAGTAAGAAAAAAGAACAGAGCCTTAGAAAGATGTGGGACATCATTAAATTCACAAATATACATGTAATGGGAGTACTAGAAGAAGAGGAGAGAAAGAAAATCAAAGAAAACTTTGAAGAAAAAAATAGTTAAAAACTTCCATAGTTTACTGAAAAACAAAAACCTACACATCTAATGAGGTCAACACATTCCAAGTAGGATAAATAAAAAGAAATCTAAAGACACAGTAAATCTAAAAACATAGTAAATCTAAATCATAGTAAAAATGCGGAAAGTCAAAGACAAGGAGAAAATCTATAAAGTAGTGTTAAATTGATTAAATAAAGAAGTCATTAGACTGAAGTGGCTTTAATGCTTTAGTAGCCTATATAACCAAATCAAAACCTAAGGCTGTAAATCCCTTAACATTAAGAAATTGAAACCTGAGGACAACTAATCAAAGTCAACTAGGCTTTTCTAAATAAAGCAAATGCTTAAGCTGCAGCCAATCAAATAATTTGTTTTGCTCCTGCCTCTTCTCTATAAAAACATTTCCCCTAGCCCCTGTCAGTGGAGTGGTTAACCAATTTCAGTTTGGCAATACCCAATTCAAATAGATTTTTTGCTCAAATAAACTCTTAAAAAATTTTTTTAAAGAGGGGTGCCTGCATGGCTCAGTGTGTTGAGCCTCTGCCTTTGGCTCAGGTCATGATCTCAGGGTCCTGGGATTGAACCCCACATCAGGCTCTCTGCTTGGCAGGGAGCCTGCTTCTCCCTCCCCCTCTACCTGCCTCTGCCTACTTGTGATCTCTCTCTCTCTCTCTCTGTGTCAAATAAATAAATAAAACTAAAAAAAATTTTTTTTAAAGAATTTATTTATTGGAGACACAAAGAGAGTACATAATGGGTGGGGTAGAGGGAGAGGAAGAAGCAGAGACCCCAATGAGCAGTCAGTCTGACTTAGAGCTTGATCCCAGAAGCCTGGGATCATGACCTGAGCTAAAGGCAGACACTTAACCTATTAAGCCACCCAGGCACCCCAATCACTTTTTAAAAATCTCAAAAACCATGAAAAACTAATTAATGATATTAAAAAGCTACGTAGAAAACATTCACTCAATGTAAAAGTAGTAAAAGGGATTAATAAAGAAGTAAAAAAGACATGAGATATAGAAACAAAAAGTAAATCAGATGTAAATGCAACTATGTTAATAATAATATATGTGAATGGATTAAATAATGTAATCAATCAAAAGTTATCAGATTTGATTTAAAAAACTAGACCCAACTTCATGCTATCTGCCAGAGACACACTTCAGATTAAAAGACAGACTGAAAGTCAAAGGATGCAAAAAGGATGCAAAAAGATGTATCATGAAAAAAAAAAATCAATCACAGAGAAACTAGAGTGCATATACTCAAAATAGGCTTTGAAACAAAAAATGTAAATGAGACTTTAAAAGGGACATTTAATAATGATAAAAGGGCCAATTCATTAAGATTTGGCGATTATAGGGGCACTTGGGTGGCTCAGTGGATTGAAGCCTCTGCCTTCGGCTTGGGTTGTGATTCTAGGGTCCTGGGATCAAGCTCCACATCGGGCTCTCCGCTCAGCAGGGGACCTGCTTCCCTTCCAATCTCTCTGCCTGCCTCTCTGCCTACTTGTGATCTCTGTCAAATAGATAAATAAAATCTTAAAAAAAAAAAAAAAGATTTGGCAATTATAAACATATATGCATCAAACAACAGAGCACAAAAACAGAAACTAAAAGACATAAACAGAGAAAAAAGACAATTCAACAACAAAAATTAATGCTCCACTTTCAATTAATGGACAGAAGATCAACAAGAAAACAAAAACTGCACAACATTTAAACCAACTAGATCTAACAGACATCTATATAATGTCCATTAATCTATAGAACACTTCACCAAAAAAAACCCAGAATATACATTCTTCTCAAGTGCACATGAAACATTCTCTGGGAGAGGCCATGTGCTAGGCTATTAAAGAGACCTAAATAAATTAAAAGGATAGAAATAATACATCATGTTTTCCAAACACAATGGTATAAAATTAGAAATAAAAACAAGGACATATTTAAGAAATAGATTTGTGGGAATTAAACATACTCTTGTACAATTAACAAGTCAAAAAAGAAATCAAAAGGAAAATCAGAAAGTATTTTAAGATAAATGATAATGAAGACACAATATATTAAAACCCATGGTGTACAATGAAACCAGTGTCTACAACATGGCAATTACAGCTGTAAGTGCCCACGTTAACAGAGAGATCTTAAATCAATGACCTAACTTCAACCTTAAAACACTAAAAAAGAATAAACCTAAGGCAAGTAAAAGGAAGGAAAGAGGTAAAGTTAAAATGGAAATAAAAGAGATAACAAAAGAAAAAAAAGAGAGAGAGAGAGAAATTAACAATCCCCAAAGCTGATTCTTTGGAAAGAATCCTTTAACTTGTTGATCAGCAATACAAACCTTAAGCTTGTTTGGCCAAGAAAAACACCACAGTCAAATTACTAGAATTAGAAACCAATGCTACTATCAACCTTAAAGAAATAAAAAAGACTATGAAAGAATACTAAGAACAACTGCATTTCAACAAATTAGGCAATTTAGATAAAGTGAAGAAATTCCTTGGAAGATACAAATTACTGAAACTTAACTCAATAAGGAACAGACAATTGAAGAGAGCTTTGACAACTTCAGAGACTGAATCAGTAATCAAAAAACTTCGCATAAAGCAAAGGCTGAGCCTAGGTGGTTTACAGAAGAGGAGGAAACACTTCCTAACTCATTTTATAAGGTCCACATTATCTTGACACTAAAACCACAGACATCTCAATAAAACTACAGACAAATATTTCTTGAGTATGGATTTAAAAAAAACCTCAACAAAATACAAGCAAACTGAATCTAGCCACATTTTAAAAAATTATACACCAGACCAACTGAAATTCATCCCAGGGATGTGAGGTTGGCTTAACAACCAAAAATCAATTAATGTGATCCATTACATCTACAGAGTAAAAAACAAAAGTAGAAGGGACCTTCCTAACCTGATAAAGGGCATCCATAAAAAACCCCCAGTTATATCATACTAATGCGGTAAAGACTGGATGCTTTTCCCTAATATCAGAAACAAGATAAGACTATCTGTTCTTACAACTTTTCAATATTGTACTGGAGACTCCTCAGGGCAATTAGGTAAGAAAAAGAAATAAAGGGATCCACACAGGAAAGGAAGAAGTAAAACTACCTCTATTCACAGGTGACACGATAGTCTCCTGAAACCACTAAAAAAGCACTGGAACTAATAAACAAGTTCAGCAAGGTTGCGGGTAGTAAGACCAATATTTAAAAATCAGTGATATTCCTATACATTTTCAATGAATAATATAAAAATGAAATTAAGAAAATAATTCTTTTCATACTAGCATCAAAGAGAATAATACACTTAGGAATAAATTTATAAAGTGCAAAACTTATACACTTAGAACTATAAAATTAGTGTTGAAAGAAATGAAATTATCTAAATGAATGGGAAAAATCCCATGTCCATGAATCAATGGCCTAACATGTTAAGATGCATTATTCCCTAAACTGACTTACAGATTCAACACAATCTCTATCAGAATCCAGCTTACTTCTTTGCAAAAATTGACAACCTGATTCTAAAATTCATATGGAATTCCAGGGGACCCAGAATAGCTGAAACAATCCTAAAAAGAAGAATACAGTCAGAGGACTTGTACTGCACAAAATTAAAACTTATTACAAAGATTCCCTAGAGAATTCTACCAAACACTCAAAGAAGAAATAATACCTATTCTTCTGAAGCTGTTTCAAAAAAAAAGAAACAGAAGGAAAACTTCCAGACTCTTTAATTACTCTGATACCCAAACCAGACAAAGAACCCACCAAAAGGAGAATTTCAGACCAATATCCCTGATGAATATGGATGGGAAGATTCTCAACAAGATCCTAGCTAATAGGATACAACAGTACATTAAAAAGATTATCCACCATGACTAGGTGGTACTTATCTAAGGGATGTAAGTGTGGTTCAACATTTGCAAATCAATCAATGTGACAGAACAAATCAATAAGAGAAGAGAGAAGAACCACATGGTCCTCCCAATTGATGCAGAAAAAGCATTTGACAAGATACAGCATCTGGTCCTGATTAAAACGATTCGAAGTATAGGGATAGAAGGAACATTCCTCAACTTCATAAAATCTATCAATGAAAAACCCACAGAGAATATCATCCTCAATGGGGAAAAGCTGACAGCCTTCCCTTTGAGATCAGGAACACAAGGATGCCCACTATCGCCACTCTTGTTCAATATAGTACTAGAAGACCTCGTAACAGCAATTAGACAACAAAAAGAAATAAAAAGTATTCAAATTGGCAATGAAGTCAAACTCTCTCTCTTCACAGATGAGATGATACTTTGTATGGGAAACCCAAAAGACTCCATCCCCAAACTACTAGAACTCATAGAGCAATTCAGTAAAGTGGCAGGATACAAAGTCAATGTACAGAAATCAGTTGCTTTCTTATAGACTAATAATGAAAATACAGAAAGGGAAATCAGAGAATCAATTCCATTCACTATAGCACCAAGAACCGTAAGATACCTGGGAATAAACCCAATCAAAGAGGTAAAGGATCTGTACTCAAGTAATTACAGAACACTTATGAAAGAAATTGAAGAAGACACAAAAAGATGGAAGACCATTCCATGTTCATGGATTGGAAGAATAAACATTGTTAAAATGTCTATACTGCCTAGAGCTATTTATACTTTCAATGCCATCCCGATCAAAATTCCACTAGCATTTTTCAAAGAGCTGGAACAAACAATCCTAAAATGTGTATGGAACTAGAAGAGACCCCAAATTTCTAAGGAAATGCTGAAAAAGAAAAACAAAACTGGGGGCATCACATTGCCTGATTTCAAGCTTTGCTACGAAGCTGTGATCACCAAGACAGCATGGTACTAGCATAAAAACAGACACAGAGACCAGTGGAACAGAGTAGAGAGCCCAGATATGGACCCTCAACTCTATGGTCAAATAATCTTTGGCAAAGCAGGAAAAAATATACAGGGGAAAAAAACAGTCTCTTCAATAAATGGTGCTGGGAAAATTGGACAGCAATGTGTAGAAGAATGAAACTCGACCATTCTCTTACACCATACACAAAGATAAACTCGAAATGGATAAAATACCTCAACGTGAGGCAGGAATCTATCAAAATCCTAAGGAGGACATAGGTAGTAACCTCTTCGACATTAGCCACAGCAATTTTTTTCATATATGTCTCCAAAGGCAAAGGAAACAAAAGTGAAAATGAACTTTTGGGACTTCATCAAGATCAAAAGCTCCTGCACAGCAAAGGAAACAGTCAACAAAACGAAAAGGCAACCCACGGAATAGAAGATATTCGCAAATGACACTACAGACAAAGGGCTAATATCTAAGATCTATAAAGAACTCCTCAAATTCAACACACACAAAACGGATAATCACGTCAAAAAATGGGTAGAAGACTGTGAACGGACACTTCTCCAAAGAAGACATACAAATGGCTAATAGATCAAAAAATGTTCATCATCATTAGCCATCAGAGAGTTTCAAATCAAAACCACATTGAGATACTACCTTACAGCAGTTAGAATGGCCAAAATCAACAAGACAGTAAACAACAAGTGTTGGAGAGGATGTGGAGAAAGGGGAAACCTCTTACACTATTGGTGGGAATGCAAGTTGGTGCAGCCAATTTGGAGAACAGTGTGGAGATTCCTTAAGAAATTAAAAATAGAGCTTCCCTATGACCCTGCAATTGCACTACTGGGTATTTACCCCCAAAATACAGATGTAGTGAAAAGAAGGGCCATCTGTACCCCAATGTTCATAGTAGCAATGGCCACAGTTGCCAAACTGTAGAAAGAACCAAGATGCCCTTCAATGGATGAATAGATAAAGAAGATATGGTCCATACATACATTGGAGTATTATGCCTCCATGAGAAAGGATGAATACCTAACTTTTGTATCAACATGGATGGGACTGGAGGAGATTATGCCGAGTGAAATAAGTCAAGCAGAGAGAATCAATTATATGGTTTCACTTACTTTTGGAGCATAAGGAATAACACGGAGTACGTTGGAAGATGAAGAGAAGTGGGTTGGGGAAATTGCGGGGGAGATGAACCATGACAGACTGTGGACTCTGAGAAACAAACTGGGGGTTTTGGAGGGGAGGGGAGTGGGGGGTTGGGTGAGCTTGGTGGTGGGTATTATGGAGGGCACGTACTGCCTGGAACACTGGGTGTGGTGCATAAACAATGAATTCTGGAACACTGAAAAGAAATAAAATTTAAAAAAGAGAGAGAGAGAAAAAAAAAGCAAAAGTCACCAAAGATAGTGTGGTACTGGTAGAAGGACAAACATGCAGGTAAGTGAAATAGAACTGGGAATTAGGAGAAGGGAGAAGGGGAGGGGATAGGGAAAGGAGGCTTTGGCTAAAGGATATGGGGTTTCTTTGTGAGGTAATGAAAATAGTCTAATCAACAGTGGTGACGGCTGCACATATCTGTAAATATATCAGAAACGTCTGAACTGTACACCTTAAAGGATGAATCACATGGTACATGAATTATATATCAACATAGAGGTTTAAAAAAACAATCATGTAGAGACAGGAGAATTTGAAGAAAACTTTGAATCTTGATTCAGTTTATCAGGCATCGAGAATCACTGAAACATAGAGTTGGAAGAGTCTTAAAGGGTTCTACACCTCATTACCCAATAAATGAACACTTCCTATGATATCCCTAACAAACTGTCCTCCAGCAGTTCTCAATCTCAAGTTCACTTCACTGCTCTGTCTGAACATCTCTTCTTCCACTGCTGTGGCTGCAGTGCCTAGAACAGGGCCTGGCTCCCAGAAGGTACTCCATAATAACTAGCTGACTGATATCTTTTGAAGGGGAACTAATATAACTCCAACTATAAGAACAGTCTTCCACATCGAGGTCCAATATTCACACTGCTCATGGTCTCGTCTCAGTAAACATACTTCTGTCCTCACAAAGGCATAGAAGAGAGACTCCACACATATGTGCAACATTTTAAATATTAGATGTTACAAAGAAGCCCTCCAAGATTCTCATTATAGTGAGGTTTCTTGTTCTTTACTGCTTTGGCCAAAAACCTAAGCCATTCTTCCTTACTTTTTTCTTATCCCCAATCCATCAACTTCGTTGGTTTCACTTTCTTTTTACCTTTTTTTTTTTTTTAAGATTTTATTTATTTATTTGACAGAGAGAAATCACAAGTAGGCAGAGAGGCAGGCAGAGAGAGGGGGAAGCAGGGTCCCTGATGAGCAGAGAGCCTGATGCGGGGCTTGATCCCAGGACCCCGAGACCATGACCTGAGCCGAAGGCAGAGGCTTAACCCACTGAGCCACCCAGGTGCCCCTCGCTGGCTTCACTTTCAAACTGTATCATCAAGTAGACCGTTCTTTACCTCTTTCATCACAAAAATCCTAGTCTAAACCTGTATCATTCTTTCTTGGGTTACAGTATTCTCTACTAACTTCCTTGCTTCTACTCTGGACTCCCCTATTTTTTCTATACCTAAGTAGTCTAATTATTATAAATCAAGTAACATCATGCCTGTCACACTTAAAAATAAAAGCCAAAATTCTTAGTATAGCTTGCAAGCTACTCCATCATTTAACCCTGGATATCCTATCTAATCATACGTCCTGTCATTCCTTCCTTTGCTCATTATACTCTGGGCAATCTCCTTACAATTCATAACATACAGTATGCTCTTTGTATTTGATGTTCTTTCTGCTAAAATACTCTTTCTTAAGATTTTTGTATAACTTACTCTCTCAGGTCTCTACTCAAATATTATCTCCTTACAGAGAATTTCTAAGATGCTCTAAGTAATACTGCAGTTACAAGAGGCAGGTGCCTCTCTCTAGCTGCCAATCTCTATTCTCCCTACTTCATTTTTCTTAAAAGCATGTACCATCATGGGACATTTTCTATATTAGTCTTTTTTGCATAACAAACTATCCCAAGACTTAGTGGTTAAAAACAGTGGTTTTTTTATTCTCACTATTCAATGGATTAAGCTGGGTGGTTCTTCTGGGTTGGGTCAGGTCTGCTATAACTGGATGGTTATAACGTGGATAGGATACCCCGGGCAAAATGATGGACTGGGACCTTGACTGCACAGCTAGGCCACTCTCACTTGCCTTTCATCCTTCAGGAGCTGAGCTTGGTTTTCTCTGTATGGTGGTCTCCAGTTTCTAAGAGGGTAACGGCTGAAGCTGCAATACTTCTTGAGCTCTACTATATCCTATTGGTCAAATCAAGTCACAAGGCTAGCCTAAATATAAAGGGTAAGGAAACAGACCATCTCTTCATGTGAGGTGCTGTAAAGAATTTGTAGACAATTTTAACCTAACAAATTATCTATCTACTGTCTCTCCCAGTGGAATATAAGATCTGTGAAGGCAAGACTGGCTCTCTTTTCAGTGTCTAGTATATGTCTGGCTTGTACTATATACTCAATAAATGTGTGCTGAATGAATGAATGACCATTCACATGACATTGCTTTCGGCCCTTCACCATCTGTTTGCTTTCCTTTGAATACTACTTAGTTTGTCAGGATCCTTCAAAATTTGGGATCTAGAAAGGGACACAAAATTTTACATAAGGTCTAACTACCCAAGCTCTGTACAGCAGGAAAATAAGTATCAGGTAAATGAATGAGTGAATGAATGACAAGCACAGAAGGCTACAGTAACATTCAGTCTCATAATACTGATACCCTGTGTCCTTTAAGGCAGCTTAAGAATGCACTGACATATTTTAGTGACTTTTACACTGCTGAGTCTTATAGGCTTTGAGACCAAATATACCCCCATGGCTCCTTTACATCTGAAACATTGCCAAGTCTCTGTCCTGTATTTACACAATTGATTTAGGGGACCTAAAAGAACATTACCTTTATCCCTGTTGAATTTAAATTTAATCTCTTCTAAATCATTGATCTCTCTAGTTGATCATTTCCACTGACATAAAAACCTGCTTAAAACTGTTCAACAAGCTTCCAAAAAGCATATTTTACAAGTAAAAAACAAAGAAAACAAAAGAAATTTTTTCCCTTAATGCCACATCCCTACTTTGCAGCTACCATTCCATTTCTGTCCTCATCTTCCTTACAATACTTCTAAAGAAAGCTGTTTATATAAGCTAACTCAACTTCCTCATCTTCCTTTCACTTTTCAACCCCCCACCAATTAAATTGTTTTATAAGGTCATCAAAGTCTTCCAACGTTGCAAAAATACTATGGATCCCCTTCTCTGTCTTCATCTTAATGATTCTCACAGTAATATTCAGCAAAGCCAATCACTGGTTTCTTAAAATATATTCCTCTTTTAGCTTCTATGGCACCATTCTCTTCACTCTACTCATTTTTTTAAGTATATCTATGAAGTCCCTGAAGAAAAAGACACTCCAATCTTTTAAAATTTTGAATGTGCCAAAAGTAGTAAAGAAAATGGGGCACCTCGGTGGCTCAGTGGGTTAAAGCCTCTGCCTTCAGCTCAGGTCATGGTCCCGGGGTCCTGGGATCAAGCCCTACATCGGGCTCTCTGCTTTCTCTTCTCTTTCTGCCTCTCTGCCTACTTGTGATCTCTGCCTGTCATATAAATAAATAAAATCTTAAAAAAAAAAAAGGTAGTAAGGAAGAAGGAACATAAAAGAGGTGAGTCAGATAGAAAACAAACAGTATTGCATGGAGCATGGGTGTGGTGCAAAAAACAATGAATTTTGGAACACTGAAAAGAAATAAAATGAAAAAAAAAAAAAGAAAACAAATAAGGAACACGGTATAAATATATTCAAACGTCACTAAGTACATTAAATGTAAAAGAACTAAAACTTGTATTAAAAGTCAAAAATTGGGGGCACCTGGGTGGCTCAGTGGGTTAAGCCGCTGCCTTCGGCTCAGATCATGATCTCAGAGTCCTGGGATCGAGTCCCACATCGGGCTCTCTGCTCAGCAGGAAGCCTGCTTCCCTCTCTCTCTCTCTCTCTGCCTGCCTCTCCATCTACTTGTGATTTCTCTCTGTCAAATAAATAAATAAATAAAATCTTAAAAAAAAAAAAAAAAAAAAAAAGTCAAAAATTGTGAAACCTCATTAAAAAAAGTCAAGCCCAGGGCTGCCTAGATGGCTGATTCAGTTGAGTGACTCATTGTTGGTTTTGGCTCAGGTCACTATCTCATTGGTCATGGGACTGAGCCACATGTTGGGCTGGGCTACATGCTCAGGAAAGAGTCTGCTTGGGGATTCTCTCCCTCTGTCCCTCCTCTAACTCAAATGGGTGTGTACACATGGCTTTTTCTCTTTCAAATAAATAAGTCTTAAAAAAAATTAAAACCCAACTGCATGGTTGGGTTGAAGTTGGTCAATCCACAAGGAAAATATAATAATCTAAATTATCTGTCCCCAAATCATACAATCATATCACCACAATAAGTAAAGCAAAACAAACAAAACTTAAATGGAGAAATAGAGAAACAAACAGCCATAGCAGGTAAATAAGAAATCAGCAAAGATAGGAGTGAGTTCAAGATGGTGGAGTAGATCTTAATTGTGCTGGTCCAAGGTATTCAACTAGAAGGCTTTCATATCATTCTGAACACGTGCAGACTCAACCGGAAACAGAAGAAAAGAATAGCTTCAAATCTATGAGTAGAAAAGTGATGACTTTTTGTAAGGTAGGAGGTGCAGAGAAATGAATCCGAGGTGATAAATGAAAAGACAGACCTGGTGGGGGGAGCCTCCGTTAGCCGGCTCCTGGCAAGCGGTGGAGCAGCAGAGCATAAAATCAGAACTTTTAGAAGTCTGCTCTGGTGAGGGATTTCACTCAGGTTGGCTAAGTGGGGGCCGAAACCTAGCTGGGACAATGACTCAAGACCCTTGGGTCGCAGGAAGATTGGGTGCCTGAGTGCAGCAGAACTCCCAGGCATCAGAACAGGGAAGCTAGCTGCAAAGAGCGAGCCCAGCAATGAGCTCTCAGCTCCGGGTTGCCATAAACTCCAAACTGCAGCACAGTTAAGCAACTGCTCCTGAGCAGGGGCCCAATAAGCAGGAGAACCAGCAAGATCACCCCCAATTTCCTCCCCTAGGAGTCTGCAGGGTTTGGAGATTTCAAATGGGCTGTGTGCTAGAGATAGAAACACAGTGACCTGGTGAACATGGAGTGTGGCCACGAGCTTTCAGCTCCGGGCAGAGATTGGGAGGCCGCCATTTTCATTCTCATCCTCTAAAGCTGCACAGAAAGCCTTCAAAAGCCAAACAGAGGAAATAGGAGCAATTCTGCCTGAGGCAAAAACACTTGAGAATCACTGCAATAGGCCCCTCCCCCAGAAGATCAGCAGGAACATACAGCCAAGCAAGTTTACAGATCAATGAGAACTGCAGAACTCCAGCACGAAGGGAATACAGCACATAGAATTCATGGCTTTTTCCCCATGGTTATTTAATCCATTAAGTTCAAGTTAAAAAAAAAGTATTTTTTCTTTCCCTTTTCAACGAATTTCTTATCAACTCCTTTCTTAAATCTTTTTCAATCTTCATTTTTACAGTTACACTGTATCCCTTTCATTGTATTTAATCTTATTTTTGTGTATATATATAAGTTTTTCTTTCTTTAAAATTTTGGGATGCAGTTTCTTCTAACAGACCAAAATACATCCAAAATCTAGTGTATGGCATTGTTCTATTCACCTGTCTGACCATATTCCCTTTTTTTGTTGTTTTGTGATTTTTTTTCTTTTCTTTGTCTTCTTCCTTTTTGTTTTGTTTTGTTTTTGTTTTTTTGTTTTGTTAAAGTCTTTTAAAATTTTCATCTTTAGGGATGCCTGGGTGGCTCAGTTGGTTAAGTGCCAGAGTCCTGGGATCAAGTTCTGCATCAGGCTCCCTGCTGTGCTGAAGCAGGAACCTACTTCTCCTTCTGCCTGCTATTCAATCTCTCTTTGACAAATAAACAATAAAATCTTTTTTTAAAAAAAAAGTATCTTTACAGTTACATTCTATCCTTTTAATAGTAATTAATCTTATTTTTTAATATACATTTTTCTTTACAATTTTGAGATGTAGTTTCTTCTAACAAACTGACCAAAATACCCTCAGAAGATAGTGTATTATTCTGTTTTGTTCACCTGTATGTTTATATCCCTTCCCTTTTAAAGGTTTTTTTTTTCTCTTTTTGTTTTCCTTGCTTTTAATTTCCACTTTTATAGAGACATTCTAACCTTTCCTTGTATTTAATTTTATTTTTGTACACAGATAAATTTTTCTTTCTTTACAATTATGGGATCTCATTTTCTAAAAAGCAGACCAAACTATACACAGAATCCAGTTACTGCTCTATTCTGCTCACCTGTCTGATTATATTCTCTTTATCTCTTTTTTTCTCCTCCCCCAACTCTGGTTTCAGGTTGATTCTGATTTGTTTAGTGTCTCTTTCTCTGGGGTTGTTTTTACCATTTTAGTATTTTGTTCTTTCATTCATCTATTCTTCTCTGGAAAGAATGACAAGATGGAAAAACTCACCTCAAGAAAGAGAACAAGAGGAAGTACTGACTGCCAGGGACCTAATCAGTATGGATATAAGTAGGATGCTGGAACTAGATTTCAAATAATGATTATAAAGATACTAGCTGGGCTTGAAAAAAAGCATAGAAGATACTAGAGAATCCCTTTCTGGAGAAATAAAAGAACTAAAATCTAACCATATTGAAATCAAAACAGCTATTAATGAGATGCAATAAATAATGGAGGCTCTAACTGCTAGAATAAATGAGGCAGAAGAGGGATTTCAGATACACAAGACCAAATGATGGAGAATAAGGAAGCTGAGAAAAAGAGTAATAAGCAACGAGTGGATCATGAGGGGAGAATTCAAAAGATAAAAGAAACAATATTAGAATAATTGGGACCTCAGAAGAAAAGAAAAGGGGGGGGGGCAGAAAATATATTGGAGCAGATTGTGACAGAGAATGTTCCTAATCTGGGGAAGGAAACAGGAATCAAAATCCAGGAGGCACAGAGAAATCCCCCCTCAACATCAATGAAAATAGGTCAACACCGCAACATCTAATAGTAAAACTTACAAATCTGAAACAAAGAGAAAATCCTAAAAGTAGCTCAGGACAAGAGTTCTATAATCTACAATAGCAGAAACATTAGATTGGCAGCAGACCTACCCACAGAGACCTGGCAGGCCAGAAAGGGCCAGCATGATATATTCAGGGTGCTAAATGAGAAAAATATGGAG
This sequence comes from Mustela erminea, assembly GCF_009829155.1. Lineage (NCBI taxonomy): Eukaryota > Metazoa > Chordata > Mammalia > Carnivora > Mustelidae > Mustela > Mustela erminea. Next base: position 54,471,190 of record NC_045628.1, on the reverse strand, counting down.
TCAAGGATACTTTATCCAGCTAGGATGTTATTCAAAATAGGAGTGATAAAAACCTTCCAGGACACACAGAAACTAAAAGAATTTGTGATCACTAAACCAGCCCTGCAAGAAATAGTCAAAGGGATCCTCTAAGCAGAAAGAGCCCCAAAGTAGCATAGACCAGAAAGAAACAGAGACCATATACAGTTAACAATCACTTTTCATGTAATACAATGGCACTAAATTCCTTTCTCTCAATGATTACTCTCAATGTAAATGGGATAAATGCCCTAATCAAAAGACACAGGGTATCAGACTGGATAAAAAAGCAAGATCCATCAATATGTTATCTGCAAGAAACTCATTTTAGGTCACCAAGACACCCCCATATTTAAAGTGAAGGGGTTGAAAACCATTTATCATGCTAATTGACATCAAAAGATATCTGGGGTAGCAATCCTTATATCAGACAAATTAGATTTTAAACCAATGACTGTAGTAAGAAGGAGGCAGGGAGGACACTCTATCATAATTAAAGGGTCTACCCAATAAGAAGATCTAACAATTTTAAATATTTATGCCCCTAACATGGGAGCAGCCAATTACATAAGCCAATTAATAACAAAATCAAAGAATACACTGATAATAATACAATAATAGTAGAGGACTTTAACAGCCTCCTCACTGACATGGACGGATCATCTAAGCGGAAAGTCAACAAGGAAATAAGGGCTTTGAACGACACACTGGACCAGACGGATATCACAGATATATTCGGAATATTCCATCCTAAAGCAACAGAATACACATTCTCCTCAAGTGCACATGGAACATTTTCCAGAATAGATCACATAATGGGTCACAAATCAGGTCTCAACTGGTACCAAAAGATTAGGATTACTTTGCTAAGGCTCTCTATATCAATGAGAATGAACACATTACTGCTCCACATTACAATATAGATGATTCTCACAAGGATAAATATTGACTGAAAGCAGCCAGATGCAAATGACTACACACATTCAAAAGAGGCACAACTAACTTATGATATTATAAATCAAGACAATGTTCGTTCTAGGGAAGAAGCAGACTGGGAGGGCTCATGAAGGGGATTCAGAGGGTGATGATGTCCTAGTTCTTGACCTGGAGGCTGGTTATACAGGTGTTTGTTAAAATTTACGTAGATATATACTTAATGATTTGTCCACTTTTCTGACTATATACATCAATATGAAGTATATTTAAAAATAAAAAGAAGTAAGGAAAGATTGAGGAGAAAAGTGATTTCTTAAAAAGTAAATTAAATTACATCACTCTACTGCTTAAAAGCTAACGGAAACTTCCCACTGACTTTAGAATCAAGTTCAAGTATTACACAGCACATATGTGTGTTTCATTATCAGAAAGCATACCTGTAGTTTTCAAAATGTGAACACCACCTCATTTCAGGATATCTCTCCCCTTACATATTATATCTCTAGCAAGCTAGTTTTCTTTCAAGTCCTTAAGCTCATTATTTTCTTTCTTCCCTTAGAAAGAAAAGACATGATCACCATGATCATGATCACTAGCATATGCTAGTTCCCCGACATTTCAACCATTCTTCACAGAGATAGCTTCTTTCTATCCTTTAAGTCTCTCTTCACAGAGGTCTTCCCAGTAACTTTATGTTAAGCTGCCTCTTTCTCATATTCTATATCTCTGCCTGCTGCATCCTTTACTACAATGTGAAATAGGTTTACTTGTTTTTTGTCTGTCCCTCCATTAGCATACAGGCTCTATGAAGACAAGGATGTAGTTGTCCTGTTTTACAGTTAAAGCCCTAAGATTTACCACAGTATCTGGCACATTAGAGAAGTTGAGTAAATACTTTCTGAATGAATGAAAGAATAATTACAGGTTGTTTAACATCAGTGTAATAAATCTTTAAAATTTTTCATATGATCATTATGTATTATTATCAATCTCAATTCTATTTTACCTGTACGTTTTTTTTTGTATACCATCTTTTTATTCACTTGCTTAATCATTCATTCATGAAAAATATTAAAAGTTTAAGTGTCAGCAATAGACATTATAAAAATGAATAAGCCATGTTCTTTACCTTTTAAAGATCACACCATTTATCAAAGAAAATGAATATGGATAAAACAAAACTATACTTTTACCAAAACAGTTATTAAATACAAAATGATAAGTCTAATTAAAATGTTAAAATAAGGGGAAGAAAAGATGAGACCTTTGAAAGAAGTTAATAGTCTAGTTACAGCTATCAAAAAAAGGAAACCAAGCTAATTAGGCATGACTTTTTCTTAGTGAATTCATTTTGACTCTTGGTGATCATGTCTTTCTTTTTGTAAATGTTTACAATACACCTTTTAAATGTACTATATCATAATAAATCGTAATATATTACCAGGACTTTCTGTCAAATTTAGCTTCTTCTACAATGAGAGTAATTAGTGAAAATCCCTTCACTTTGATTTGTTTTTAATCCCAATATTTAATTTTTTTTAAAAAAGATTTTATTTATTTGACAGAGAGAGATCACAAGTAGGCAGAGAAGCAGGCAGAGACAGAGAGAGAGGGAAGCAGGCTCCCTGCCGAGCAGAGAGCCCGATGCGGGACTCGATCCCAAGACCCTGAGATCATGACCTGAGCCAAAGGCAGCGGCTTAACCCACTGAGCCACCCAGGCGCCCCCAATATTTAATTTTTATTTAAATCCTATTTTTTAAAGATTTTATTTATTTATTTGAGAGCACATGAGAGAGAAGAGAGAACACAAGCAGCGGAGAGGGAGAAACAGATTCTCCGCTGAGCAGGGAGCCCAAAGTGAAACTCAATCCCAGGACCCTTAACCGACTGAGCCATCCAGGCGCCCTATTTAAATATTATTAAAGAAGAGTGACAGTACTGTATGTTCATTGAAAGGGGGCATAAATGAAAAAGGAATGAGAATATCTGCTATAGGCAGGCAGATTTCAGTTAAATATAAGGAAGAACTTTCCAGTACTTAGAGCTGCCTACCTATAGGCTTCCTAAGCAGGAAGCTCTCCAACACTAAAAATCTTTAAGGATAACTAATCAGACATTGTCCCCATGATATAGCAGAAACTTGACTAAGTCTTGACTTAGTAGGCAGCATTGTTCAGATCAGTGTCTCTCAAACTATGGTGAAGACGCACTTGTAAAGAAATTTCCATTCTGTGGTAAATTTGTAATTACAAATTACAAAGGTATCACACATTTGGATGTTACTACAATGTCAAACGGCCATAAGGGTTTCTTTTGACTTCCGTTCTTAACTCGTTGCATACCTGTAACAAATAGGCCCATGTGAACAAGCAAACTATACTTTTGAGTAGCACTGAATTAGAGAGTTTGTAAGAGATCACTGAGGTTCTACAGCTTTTCAAAATTTACCTAGTCTGTCTTCCTTTATATTAAGTATAATATGAACTGCTTATTTCCTAATAATTAACCTCTCTCTTCAGCAATTTTAAAAAAGCATAACCTAAAAGATATTAACCTGAAAGCATTAGATCAACTGAGATTTTATCTCACTAAACTGAATAGCAAAATATACTTTTTACCAAAACACATGTGAATGCTCATTTAAAACTAGTTACAAAAAATTTATTTTCAGCCATCCCCACACCCAATTTTCTCATGTCACCTTCTTTGCAAAAACTGATAATGAAATGTGTGATAAATTATAGTTGATCACACATCTGAAGTTCTAACTTTGTTTTACTAGCTGGCAGCAAAACCAGAAGAAAACTGACTTGGGGATGAAGTGGGGGTACATTCATGAATTTCAGAAGCATGGAGTAGAGGATTTAAGTTTTTGAAACTACCTATATAATACTCGGTCAGTGCTGACCTGGCCAAAGCAAATACGATAAGGAATTAGGAAAAAGAGTAGACTAAATTAAAAGTTGCCTATTCTCATATTTCCCCAAATACTTCTAGCTTTCTCTATCCAAGGATAATGAGACATTCTTGCTTAAAATCTGATAACTTCTCATTGAAAAGAAAAGAAAACAAAACAAACCACCTTCCTTCTCAAGAGGCCATTTTCAGGATTTATGCATTATCATCTCCCAACTCCATCATCCATGAATACCTTCCCTCCAGTAATGCCAATATTCCTTAAATTTATCCTACTTTTTACTAGAGTAAGAGTTCTTAACTGTGAGCTTATGTGTGGGTGTTGGGAATCTATGAGCTCTGAAACTCCAAATGTTTTTAAAATTGTGGGTGAATGACCAATTATATGAACAAAATGTCCAGTTGTTAATACATTCCTAGAGGGTACAATAATCCAAAATGATTAAAAGCATCTTTCTGGAGTAAAAAATGTGATCTGAATAGAAATACAGGATACAGGTTCTTCATTAATTGAATAGGCATATAAAGATACTATATTACTTAACAAAAAGGACTTTAAAAATAAATCTCTTCATTTTGTATAAGATAAAATTAACATTTGGAGAGGTTAAGGGAGTATTCACGGTCATACTGGTAGTTAGAAGGCAGAAGCCAGAGAAAAACATCAGCCTCTGGCTTCCAGGTTCATTCCCTTACATCCTGCTACCTATACAGGGCCAGAACGGGTAACAATAAGCATACTACAGACAATCAATCCCACTTCTGATAAATATATAACCTCAGAGTAAATCAAGTAATTCTGTAAATACTACTGGCTCACAGGACACACATTTTCTTTCTTTACTAAAGGTATCTAAAAATACAATTTCTCTTAGATACATTTTAGAACTTGCTTCCTTCCCAGTAGGCACAATCAACAACTTGTCAATCATCTGAAAGACATGAGTGCCTGATACTACTGCAATCAATCAGAGAAGGGCATACACTTGACCTGGAAAGGACAAAGGATGTTTAGTAGGAGACAGAGGGCTTCAAGCAGGCACTTTAAACACATTTCTTTCTGAGTCAATCACTCTGAAAGCCCACAATGCGAAGTAAATTAGTTGAGTGGATCGTTGAGTAACTGTTGAGGCTATTTAGAAATTTTAAGCAAAATCTCTTTTCAAAGTTTAATCTCTTGTTTATTCATACTAAAGAACAGCAAATAAAAAGCCAAAGATGATGTTTAGTGAAAAGAATTTTTATAGTACATAATTAAGTGAGAAGACTGAAAAAGAATGTCCTACTTTGGTGTCAGTTATGATGTGCAAAAATCTAAAATTTGTTTTTAATTTTTTTCAAAATATTAGAAAACTGAAAGTCTGTAAATAAGAATCCAAAACCCTTTACTCTCTTCCCCTTACCACACCCTTGACTTCTGAAATACAGTGCAACTTTCTACCATCTGTTATTTTAGAGAAGAAACAGTAATGAACATATGGGCTTTCTCTCTCAAGCAGCTGTAGTGTAGTTAAAGTTATAATAATTGTCTTTCTGTAAGATAAATTTACATTAAAAACCTGGCCAGTTAAAAACAAATGGCTCAGCCTCAGAGCCTTCCAGAATAAAATTAAGAAATTTAGAATTATCTATGACATAGTACAGAGATTTAGAAGATATCCTCTAAATCTTATGCTTTTATGTTTAAGGTTAAACAAACATAATTTACGATGCCCATATCAGTTTACACAAGAGTTCACAACTCATGTTTTCTCTTTCCCAGTCAAAATGCTAGGAGCCTCATACAGAGGCTAGGTACACATAAATAAAAATCAGTAACTAAGTTCTTGAAAGCACTAATATGAATCCACCATTTCTGTGGGCAACTTAACTTCAATCCAAAAGCTTATTTATTTATAAGAAAATCACAGTACATGTGGCATATAAACTTCCATTTCAACTATATACATATATACATATATTTTTATATATATATATCACTTATATGTATCACTTAAAATGAGTTTAAGTAAACTGAAAGGAATTCAGAACAGATTCAGATGCACATTTTATGAATAATAGGAATTTTACTTACCTTTATCTGGGTGATTCAAAATCATAATTCTCCTATGAGCTGTTCTAATCTTGGCCTTGCCAGCAGATGGGCTGTAAAAAGAAATTAAAGTGCTTATAATAAATAGTGTCAAATGCAGATTATAAATTAACAGTTTATATGGGTTTCAAGGAATTAAAAACTAATGAGAATTTCACCATCTTGTGGATAAATATGAAATTACAGCTTGTCACTTAAGTCTACTAACCATCAAAATAAACTGTTGATTGATGCATATATTTTTCTTCCTTTGTAATGTCAGTCTCTTTTTTCAATCAGTTTAAAAAATAAAACACAATGGGGTGCCTGGGTGGGGCAGTTGGTTAAATAACCCACTCTTGATTTCGGCTCAGGTTGTGATCCCAGGATCATGAGATCCAGCCCCGAGTTGGTCTCTAGGCTTTGTGTGGAATCTGCTTAAGATTCTCTCTCCCTCTCTCTCTCTAAAATAAATAAATAAAACAGCATACAAGGTAGGAGGGGCATTTTCTCTAGACCAGACTGAGTTTGAAAACATATGCCTCAAGTTACCTGGGGGAAGGCAGCTTAAAAAGTGTTACAGACAGGTATCCAGACTCCAGAGATACTAGACAGCCAGATTTCATTTGCATTGCTACTTAGGATGGGCTAAACTTGGTCAAATTCTTAACCTCTCTGTACTCCCATCTCCTCATTATAAAACACGGCTAGGAACAACATATTCCTCATAGAGAGACTGTAGGGATTAAATTAATTAAAACCTTCAAAGTGCTAGAACAGTGCCTGGAATGTAGCAAGGGTTCCAAAACAGTTAGTTTTTATTAATTATTATATTTCAACAAAGCATCTCAAAACTCTTCATGACTCGTAGTTTATTTAACTTGTAAGAAATGTATGGGAGAAGCCCTTGCTAGAGACAAAAATTGAGAAAGTTAAATCAACTTAAAATTATTTCAATAAAAACTAATTTATCCAGTATTGGAAATGTTTCTCACTAGTACATTTTCCAGGCAAGGAAACAAAATTAACACTTACCAACAACAGAATTCTGGTATTGCTAATTAATAGCTATATTATTTTATCTAAGTTACTCTTTTGGGCCTCAAAATGGGATAATAGCAGCTGACGTAAAGTATGGAGTGGTTGTTGCAAACCTCAAAGTAATTTAATTTGTATGGATGAACCACATTGTACTGGCTATAAAAGCAGATTCTTTAAGAGATCGTCAGACACAGGTTCAACATCCTGATTCCACCATTCATTAGCTGCAAAACTCTGTCCTGTTCACTTAAACTCAGAGCGAAAATTCTCTCATAAGTAAAATGAACATTCTAAACTACCTCCCAGGATTATTTTAAGAATAAATTAGATAATGCAAGTAAGAAGATTAGCATAACATAGCAGAGAGTTAGCATTGAAAGTGTTCAAAAATAACTAGTCTTTAGTTATTATCATAAAGATAAAGCATGTTTATGAAAATATTTTACATATGTCACACTTCTAGAAATATAGTATAAATCACCTAATGTTTCTTGAATGACTCAATAGTATTAATATGAGTATAAATTAAGAGCAAAGAAATCCTTAAGGTCTGAAGAGATTTGTCACCCTTAAAGAGTCCTCCAATGCCTTCCATTTAAGTTCCTCTGTCTGTTTTTTAGCACTGCCCCCCTTGCTATCAGCTGTGAACCCTTGATTCTGCCATTGTTCCAGTCTAGCTATTCCTTGACAGTTAATTACACTTCTAATCTTTTAAGATGAAATAACAGATCACCAAGCATGTTAAAACACACTATCAATTGCTGAATATGCATATAAAATATTTTTCTATGAGTAAAAAAAAGTCTTGAGTCAAAGACAAAATCAAAAGAGAAAAAACATCCTGAGACAAATGGAAATGAAACTGGAAATATAATAACAAATTTATGGGATGCAGCAAAAGGAGTTCTAAGATGAAAGTTTATAGTAAGTTTATAGTTATAAATGCCTACATTAAGGAAAAAGAAAGAACTCAAATAAACAACTTCATGCCTCAGGGAAGTAGAAAAAAGAAGGCTAAACTAAAACAAAGTTAGCTGAAGGAAGGAAATAACAAAGATCCAGAGTAAAATAAATGAAACAGAGACTAAAAAGACAATAAAAGATTATCTTTTATTATATTAATGAAACTAAGAGCTGTGTTTTTTTTAAAAAGATAAACAAAACAGACAAACCATTAGCTGGACTCACAAGAAAAAAGCAGAGAGGACTCAAATACAATCAGAAATTAAAGAAATAAGACTTTACAAAGATACCACAGAAATACAAAGGATCATAAGAGACTACTATCAACAGTTATACACTGACAAAATGGACATCGTAGAAGAAATAGATAAATTCTACAAACATAAACTACCAAGACTGAATGGAAGAAAGAAAATCTGGAAAGACCAATTATTAACAGTGAGATTGAATCACTAATCAAAAACCTCCCAACAAAGAAAAAAGCCCAGGACTGACAGCTTCACTGAAATATACCAAACATCTAAAGAATACCAATTCTTCTTAAACTTTTCCCAAAAATAGAAGAGGAAATGCTTCCAAACTCATTTTATGAGGCAAGCATTATCCTGATACCACATGTAGACAGGACACTAGAAGAAAATTACAAGCCAATTTCCCTGATGAACATAAATACCGAAGTCTTCAGCAAAATATTAGCAAGTCAAATTCAACAAAACATTCAAGGATCATATATCATGAACAAGTAGGATTTATTCCAGGGATGAAAGGATTGTACAACATTCACAAATCAGTCAATGTGAAACACCATAAATGTGAAACAAAATGAAGGATAAAAATCATATGACATTTCCAAAGATGTAGAAAAAACATCTGATAATATTCTATACCCATTCATGACAAAAAATCTCAACAAATTCAGTATAGAGGGAACATACTTCAAGATGATAAAGGCCATATGACAAATGCATAGCAAATATCATACTCAGTGGTGAAAGCTCAGAGTTTTTCTTCTTAAATCAGATACAGCACAAGGTTGTATGCTCTCACCACTTTTTTCCAACATAGTACTGGCAGTCATGGCCAGAGCAATTTGGCAAGAAGAAGAAATGAAGGGCATCCAAATCAGAAACAAAGAAGGAAAAGTGCATATGATATGATTATTACATAAAGAAAACCCTAAAACTGTTAGAACTAATCAACAAATTTGGTAACATTGGAGGATACAAAATCAATATACAAAAATCTGTTGCCCCTCTATACACTAATAAACTATCAGAAAGAGAAAGAAAACATTCCATTTACAACTGCATTAAAAAAAAAGAATAAGGGCGCCTGGGTGGCTCAGTGGGTTAAGCCGCTGCCTTCGGCTCAGGTCATGATCTCAGGGTGCTGGGATCGAGTCCCGCATTGGGCTCTCTGCTCAGCAGGGAGCCTGCTTCCCTTCCTCTCTCTCTGCCTGTCTCTCTGCCTACTTGTGATCTCTCTCTGTCAAATAAATAAATAAAATCTTTAAAAAAAAAAAAAAGAATAAAATACCTAGAAATAAATTGGACTAGGAAGTTCAAGACCTATACACTGAAAACTGTAGGACATTGATGAAAGAAATTAAAAACACCAATAAATAGAAGGATATCCCACATTAATGGATTGGAAGAATTTATTTTGTTAAAATGCCCATACTATTCAAAGCTATCTACAGATACAATGAAATCTCTATCAAAATTCCAAAGGCATTTTTCAAAAAAATGGAACAATCCTAAAATTTATATGGAACCACAAAGACTCCAAATAGCCAAAGCAATCTTGGGAAAGGACAAAGCATCATACTTCTTAAATTCAAATTATATTACAAAGCTAAAATATAATCAAAATAGCATGGTATTAGATTAAAAAAAACAGATACATACATCAATGGAACAGAAGAGAGAACCCAGAAATAAATCCATGCATATATGGTCAATTAACATATAACAAAGGAGACAAAAACATCAAACAAATAAAAGACAGTCTCCTCAATAAATGGTACTGGGAAATCGGGACCGCCACATGCAAAGGAATGAAACTGGACCCTTCTCTTACACCACACACGAAAATCAATTCAAGATGGATTAAAGCCTTGAATTCTGGAAAACAGCATGGAGGTTCCTCAAAATGTTGAAAATAGAACTGCCCTATGACCCAGCAATTGCACTACTGGGTATATACCCTAAAGATACAAACGTAGTGATCCAAAGGGGCACGTTCACCCGAATGTTTATAGCAGCAATGTCCACAATAGCCAAACTATGGAAAGAACCTAGATGTCCATCAACAGATGAATGGATCAAGAAGATGTGGTATATATACACAATGGAATACTATGCAGCCATCAAAAGAAATGAAATCTTGCCTTTTACGACAACATGGATGGAACTAGAGCGTATCATGCTTAGCGAAATAAGTCAAGCAGAGAAAGAGAACTATCATATGATCTCCCTGATATGAGGAACTGGTGATGCAACATGGGGGCTTAAGTGGGTAGGAGAAGAATCAATGAAACAAGATGGGATTGGGAGGGAGACAAACCATAAGTGACTCTTAATCTCACAAAACAAACTGAGGGTTGCTGGGGGGAAGGGGGGTGGGGTTATGGACATTGGGGAGGGTATGTGCTTTGGTGAGTGCTGATTCACAGACCTGTACGCCTGGGGATAAAAATGCATGTTTATAAAAAATTAAAAATTTAAAAAAAAAAAAAAAGCCTTGATAAAGACCTGAAACCATAAAACTCCTAGAAGAAAATACAGGGGGTAAGCTCCTTGACATCAGTCTTTGCAGTAATTTTTTAAATTTGAAACCAAAAGCAAAGGCAAACAAAATTAAACAGCTGGGACTACATCAAACTTTAAAAAATTTCTACACAGCAAGGAAAACTATAAAAAAAATAAAAAATATTAACCTATGAAATAAGGAGAAGATATCTGCAAATCATGTATCTGATAAGAGGTTATTGCCAAAATAAGAACTCATACAATTCAATAGTACAGTATAGCTAGATACATAGATAAGTAGATCTGATTTCCAAATGAGTGGAGGATCTGACTAGACATTTTTTTTTTTTAAAGATTTTATTTATTTATTTGACAGACAGAGATCACAAGCAGGCAGAGAATCAGGCAGAGAGAGACAGAGGAGGAAGCAGGCTCTCCACAGAGCAGAGAGGCTGATGCGGGGCTCGATCCCAGAATCCCGGGATCATGACCTGAGCCGAAGGCAGAGGCTTTAACCCACTGAGCCACCCAGGCGCCCCCTGACTAGACATTTTTACAAAAACAGAAAATGTCAAACAGGTACATGAGGTGATCAGCATCACTAATCATCACGGAGATGCAAATCAAAGCCACAATGATACAACATCGCAGCTTATAGAATGAATGCCATCAAAAAGATGAGATAAATAAGTGTTAGAAAGATGCAAAGGGAACCTTCGCACACTGTTCATGGAAACGTAAACTGGTACAGCTACTATAGAACAGTATGGAGGTTCTGAAAAAATTAAAAATAGAACTACCTTATGACCCGGCAATTCCACTTCTAGGTATGTGTCTGAAGGAAATAAAATCACTGTCTCCAAGAGATATCTGCACCCTCATGATCCCTGCAGCATTATTTACAATACCCAAGACATGGAAACAATCTGTGTCCATCAACTAAAAAAGAAGAAAATCTTGCTATTTGTTGACAACATGAACGGGCCTTGAGAGCATTACGCTAAGTGAAATAAGTCAGGGAGAGAGAGAAAGACAAATGCTGTATGATCTCATATATATGGGAAATCTGAAAAAGCAAAACACAGAAACAGAGAACAGACTGGGGGTTGCCAGAGGCAAGAGTAGGACGGCAGGGGAAATAGGTGAAGGTAGTCAAAAGGTCCAACTTACGGTTATGACTGAGTCCTGGGGATGGAATGCACAGCATAGTGACTACAGTTAACAATGCTGTACTTCATGTTTGAAAGTTGCTGAAAGAGTAGATCTTAAAAGTTCTCATCATAAGAAAAAACAAATCTTTAACACTGTGAGGTGAAGGATGTTAACCAAAGTTTTTGTAGCAATCATTTTGCAATCTGTACATATTATACATATATCAAATCACTATGTAATTCATCTTAAATATACAACGTTAGAGGCATCTGGGTGGCTCAATGGGTTAAAGCCTCTGCCTTCGGCTTGGGTCATGATCCCAGGGTCCGGGGATCGAGCCCCACATCGGGCTCTCTGCTCAGCAGGGAGCCTGCTTCCCCCTCTTTCTCTGCCTGCCTCTCTGCCTACTTGTGATCTCTGTCTGTCAAATAAATAAATAAAATCTTTAAAAATAAATATATACAATGTTATACGTAAATTATATCTCAATAAAATGAAAGGAAAATTTTAAATTAAAAAACATTTTTGAATAATAAAAAAGTTTAGTTAGTTCAAAAAAAATAATAAAGCCTTTTTCTGTAAGGAAATACTAGTAGGGTATTCCTTTTGGCTATTTATGAAAGTCCTCTGGGGAACCATTTCAAACTTACTTTTTTGGTTTGCAGATACTTCCCAGATAACCAATCAAGACACTGTCTGATTCTAAAGGCTACTAAGTTTGAAAAAGAAGTCACTAAACACTACACCAGGGCTATGAAGACTTTATTGTTTTACTGCCCACTAAGAAATAAAAAATACATTATTTTTTAAAATTCTAGTATATTTAGTTTCTTATAGTAAATATACATTTATCATTCTCTTTTGTGGTGCTCTGTAGTATTGCTTTCCTTTATTAGTTATGTTTTCTAGCTGTCTGTAGACATTTGATATGTCTCCTTAGGTAGACACTAAACTAAAGAGCAGAAATTATGTGGGATCGAGCCCCACATCAGGCTCCCTGCTCAGCGGGAAGGCTGTCCCATTCCCCTTCTTGTGTTCCCTCTCTTGCTGTCTCTCTCTCTCTCTGTCAAATAAAATCTTAAAAAAAAGTAGTATCTAGTATTGAATACGCAATAGGGCTTAATGCATTTTATGCACCCTCCAAAAGAAAATGGCTATTAAAAAGGCAAACTCCTTCAAAGAATAATGGCTCTATATTAGTAAACACTAACACTCAAAGACATTACTGTATTACAGAAAATGTTAAAGTAGAAAAAGAGGAGCTTTAAAAAACATTTCTTAAAGTGGACTACATAATTAAGTTGTAAGTCCAGTAAAATCCAAATCTGCATTCTGTGTGTTTTGGTGGGGGGCGGTTTACATGGTAGGTTGTATCTTATTCTGGATGTTAAACTTTAATTTAGCATATGGGACAACATTTGAATATTATCCTTGATAATTACACCTGATAGATTATCCTTGATAATCACTTACATTGCTTATAAAGCAGTACACGAGGTTTTGTACATGAAAGTCCATAAAGCTTTATGTACTATGAGGTCTGTCAACCACTGAACTAGATAGATTAGAGGAAGTAAGAAATGCAAGAGAATGGAGCCATGGCAATGTATTCATATTTTAAAGAATTTTCTCAAAATACAATACTACCTGATTGAAAGGGCTAGAAGAAAGCAAATAAGGCTTACCTTTCTATTTAATGTGTTAAGTAAGGGTAAACATTTAGCTTCTGCATTGGTGATATATTGATGGGAAGAAAGAGGAACCAACATATATTTTGCACCTGTTGTTTGGTAGGTACTTTTATAAAAAGGTATCCTCCTATCATTTTATGTTATTTCAGCAAGGCTAAATCGTATTAATTCTATCAAAACTGAAGAAACTGGGGTGCCTGGGTGGCTCAGTGGGTTAAGCTGCTGCCTTTGGCTCAGGTCATGATCTCAGGGTCCTGGGATCGAGTCCCGCATCGGGCTCTCTGCTCAGCAGGGAGCCTGCTTCCTCCTCTCTCTCTGCCTGCCTCTCTACTTGTGATCTCTCTCTGTCAAATAAATAAATAAATAATCTTTAAAAAAAAAAAAAACAACTGAAGAAACTGAAGGGCAGAAGAGCTAAAAATAACTTGACGAGGCTCATACAATGCGGTGCTTCAGTGACAGAACCAGGAGAAGGATCTGTTTGGTTCAGTTGGTATTTGTTGAGTAGTTACTAAGTGCCATGTTTATATTAAGAATGTTATGTATTGGGGCACCTGGGTGGTTTAGTCATTAAGTGTCTGCCTTTGGCTCAGGTCATGATCCTGGGGTCCTGGGATCGAGCCCCACATCAGGCTCTCTGCTTGGCAGGGGGCCTGCTTTCCCTCTCCCATTCCCCCTGCTTGTGTTCCTACTCTCTCTCTCTTTCTCTCTCTGTCAAATAAATAAATAAAATCTTTCAAAGAATGCATGTATTATATATGTACTAATCCTCACAACAATTCTAGGCAATAGAAACTGATATTATCTCTATTTTACAAATAATGACATTGAGGTCACATAGCTAGTAAATGGTAAAACCAGTATTCATACTCATACTCACCTGTTATTAGAGTATATACTCTTAATCTTAATCAGCAAATTATCCTTGTAAAATATTCTATAGCTTCTAGTTCAACAGGATAAACCTTTATAACCATAAATCTTAAGTCCTAATTATCTGTTTCAACAGAACTGGCTTGGATGATATTAACTAATATTCTCAAAAACCTTTATGTTCAGTTTTAAAGTAAGTTTCATATTCACATTTCAAGACTATGAATGGAATGGTATGGGGGTCCAATAAAAGTTCAGGAAAAATAAAAATGCCATCCTGAATAATAGTAAAGCAAATAATAATCAGCAATATAGCCAACTTCCTAATTTGGTTTCCCCTACCTAAAACCTATTCCCAGTGAGATAATTCATCTCTTATTTAATAAAGCACCAAGCTGAAAGAGCTGTTTCCGTAACTTTCCACCCCTTTGGCTTTCTTGCTAAGTCAAAAGAAATAATTAAATGTTTTGGTCTTAAAAACATGCTGATCTACAAGAGATTTAAAAGACTATCTCAACATAGGGCTTTATGACCTATTTTGCTTGTTTGATTAAATTATCAGAAGATCTGCTATAGATGACATACTATAACCAACCCCCACAAAAATTTAAGTGAGTTCTAAAGGATCATAAGGTAAACAAATGAATATTAGCAACTGGCAAATCTATAGCAGGGACATCACTTAACACTAAAAGTTAAGAAAATATCACAGAGCAATCACACAACATTAACTTTCTCCTACACTGTCCAAAGTCACACAATAAACAGATTACTAAGGTGAAACAATTATAATAAAATATACTATATGTCAAATTATGGAAAAAGAATTGTGAGACAGATCCCATATTATAACAGAAAAATGATAGATATCAAATTATGAAACTAAAAAATCCAAAAAAAATTCAGTGTCACAATAAGGGATATTTTGATAATTGCTGTGAAATTAGTATTCAGAGTTCCTTGTTAATAAAGACATATCATGGGGCTCCTGGGTGGCTCAGTGAGTTGAGCCTCTGCCTTAGGCTCAGGTCATGGTCTCGGGATCCTGGGATCGAGCCCTGCGTCAGGCTCTCTGCTCCAGGAGGAGCCTGTTTTCCACCACCCCTTCCACACCTGCCTCTCTGCCAACTTGTAATCTCTCTGTCAAATAAAATAAAAAATAAAAAACACTTCAAAAATAAATAAATAAATAAAGACATATTACATCATGCCTGATATTTTTAGCAGAGTAGGATATATTTTTAGATTTGAGGTTTTAAAATGTAAAATTTTTGTATTTTCTCCTCTGCCTCTTATTCATAACTTAAAATATAAGGATAACTTTACTGTAATGTTTTCTCATTTTTTTCAAAACAAGCTTGGCCACAGAACAAAATAATACTTACGCAGCACACCTACCTTATACCCAAAATAAGACTAGCTTCTCGCCTACTCATTTTCTGTTCAAATCCTCCTTTATAGTAGGATGAAAGGCTCTGTACAGGAAAGAAAGAGCATGAAATAATTAGTTCCATGTATGAGGTGGCATGACCTCATCCCATCACAGCTGCAGTAAGAGTAATGCATTTTACCAGAAGTCAACTTGAATCTGTGGAGGGAGGAGAACTCAACAATGAGCCTTTACAAGAAACTATGACCAAAATGAACTTAAAAAAATTAACAAATTTTTCACTTTCAAATACATTAATTTTTCTACACTAAGATATAACAGAATTAAAATAAATCAGTAGAAGCAAAAGGCTTGAACTTTTCCTAAGCTCTGCAGCAATTTTCTCTTTGGATAACCTTGCTAAGTCACTAATGTTGATAGGACACACATCTTTTTCACCTCCTGGACTAAAGAAGGAAAAAAAGGAACTGACCAAGTGGGGTGGACATCAGGAGAGCAGACAGACAGGCCAAGGGAGACCAGCAAAGGACTGCAAGGTCACTGAAAGGTGGCTAGAAAGGCATGAGCAAGAAAGATAGCAGAATCAGAGAGGCAACTGGGCCCGAATGGTGGAGCAAGGCTGTAAGCAACAGAAATAATTTAGGAGTTTTTTCTCAGAGCACTGAGTAATGTCATCTGACTATATTTTGAAAGATTACTCTAAACGTTATGTGGGAAATAGAAAGAAAGGTGCAAGAGGCAAGCAGGAGACCAGCCAAGAGGACACAACAATAATCTAGTCAAGAGATGATAGTGGTTTGCGCGAACATGGTAAGAGCAGAGCTAGTTTAAAAGTGATCTGATTCTAGATGTATACTGAAAGCAACCCTAACGTTTTCTTGGTAGATTATAAATAAAGGATACAAGAAAGAGAAGGATTGACAATGATGTACTAAACACACTATACACTGTGCAGCTTCCCCTTTAGAAGTGAAGGACTTAATACTTTGGGTGCTGGGGCTATCACTGGCAGACAGCAGTCAGCTGTCAGACTTTTTAGGAATTGCCTTGGCTGAAGAAAGTCAAGTCCAGGTCCCTTTTCCAGAGCCTATGTAATGACTTGTTGATATGGGGGTATAAACATTGTAGTTCTCTAGAGCTCAGTCCTTCGACTTCATATCTATACTTCACTGACCAGGTGATCTCGTTTAGTCTTATGGCTCCTTGCCCCAATCTGGGACAACCACAATGAGCCAGAGGAGCTTCAGAGCTTGGTATTAGGTTGACTGAGGCCTTTGTTATGACCGTATTGCAGCCTAAATTGTCCCTCTGCCTTTCTCCCCTCTCTTCCCTTCTGGAGTTGCAGATCCTAAGAGCACTTCCTAATGAACTACTGTTGCAGGATTTCCATTCCTTTAGTGCCCACAGTTCTTGGTCACGCTGCTTCAAAGAATGAAGAGGTAGACCAGACGAAGAGCGGTGGGCAGCAAGGGGAACTTTATTGAGCGGTAGTACAGAGCTCCCAGAGAGGGAGGGGACCCAAGAGAGTTGCCGTTTTGACATTTAAATCCAGGAATTCTTATGAGATCTTCTGCAGAACTATCTGAAGCTTCCTGAGTGTGGGCCCCCTGTGGAATGGCTGCTAAGGCATGACACTGGATGAGATCACCTATGGAGTGAGAGAAGAGAAAAAAGTCCAAAGACCAAGCCCTAGAGATTCCAAGTTTGAGGGGCAGAGAAATGGAGCTAAGTCAGTAAGCAGACTGAGGAGGCCTAGCAGTGCAGACACCAAAAGTAAGGGAGGGAAAAACAGTTTCAAACACTTCTGATAGGTTACATCAGAATTGAGCTGACACCTGGCTGTTGGATTTATCAAAGAGGTCAAACTCTTTGACAAGAGCTGCAGGGAGTGGGAGTGAGAGTCTGATTAGGGTGGATTTAAGAGAGAACAGGACGGAAGGAATGGGAGACAGTAGTAAAGACAATGCTTTAAGAGTTCTTAACAAAGAAACAGGATGCATGAACTCAACTTTTAGAAGGAAAAAAATGCATCAGTGATTGTACTGCATACATGTTTTTAAAACATGAACCTCTATTTTTCTAAGGAAAAATAAGTAAGTGTATGTTTACATAAAACAACATCAGAAAGTATATACACTAAAATGTTATTTTTGGTTGGTGACATCATGAATAATTTTTTTTCTTATGTTTATTTTTACTTTCTAAATTTTCAAAAATGAACACAGGCTACCTGTATAATTTTTTAAAAAGGAGAACTAAATAAAAGACCAAGGAAATTAGTAGAACTTAAAAAATGAGCCAGATCTGGTCATTTATATAAGCTGTTGTCTTCGAACAGCTTGTGATAAATTTCTACTTGGTAAGAATTCGCTGGCAATTAATTCACGTAACAAGCACTTCAGCACCTAGTAAAGCCAGGAACATTTCAAATGAGACAGGTCAAGTTTAGTTCTTCATCGCAAAGATGCTAATCTATCAATGTACCAGTGCTGGGAGGAATATGACATACTATTTCAAGTTTCAAGTAATTTGTAATCTAGAAAGAAAACTAAAAACAATACCCTTCTCCAAACTGTGACAGGAGGAAGAGAATCAAATTATTTAAGTACACATAGTAACCTGGACAAATTATAAACATGCACACACATACACTTCCACACACACAGAGGGGAATATATAAAGGACTAGGAGATTTAACAGAGAAATAACAGATGATTTTAAGTTTTCTCTCAGCAGACTAAAGTTTTTCCTAGATGTATACTTTCCTCCCCAACATTTCTGTAAGTATTTATTTAGCTTAGGGAGCTTCAAAATTTCAACATAATAAACATGATAAATTGATGTTTCAGGAAGTGTCACTCCCACTAGTCACAATGCTCATTAACCCTAATGGCAGGAATATATCTGAGCAGTTGTTTACTTTCAGTTTTGCCCAGGTGGAAAAGGAGACCCAGAACTTAAAATCCAGCATTTGGATAAGGCTCATACCCTAAAACACAGACCTGCTGAAGAATAAGTGAGCATGTGCATATCTATAAGGAACAACTATAGAACAACTCCATCAAATAGAGTGGATGATTAGAACTTTTGTTGTTGTTGTTGTTATACCTTTCTAATAGAATTTCTAAGAACAAAAGCAGTATGATTCCACTACTTTTATGCTGCTGTCTATTTGAAATATACCCTGAACCTTACAAATTATTATTTTGTATTATTCTATTCACTGAGGATATATATATAAACATACCTCAAAATCATTTTCCATCTAAAATTATCATTAAATACTATAGTGCTATATATTATCAAAGGAAATATGAAATGAATCAAGTTAAACAAAATCTTCATTAGAAAATTTACTCAGCCAAGAGCTAGATATACAAAAACTCTCCAGACAACAAAGAACTATATCATTCCATAATCCTAAGAGAAGAAACACATTTACCATAAACTATAAATTCCTATTATTTACAATAATCTATTTCACTTAGAGAGCCACAGAGGGATGATTTTAATCGTGCTGTTTCCATGAATTTCACTTAACCTTAAGACAAAGGAAGTCAAATTTTTAAAAAATTATATTCAAATACAAGGACATTTTCACAAATAGTAAAGTAAAAAGCCTTAAAAGAAGATGAATGACTTAGTTTTTTTTCCCCCTGGGAAAAAAAATCAGGGTAATTAAACATTAGCTGAGTTAATAACATACTAACATATTAAAAATCAAGCAAAAAAGTACTGGTTCAAAACAGAAGATTGCATAAAAAAACTCTCTTGCTTTCTAAAGTACCTCTGAAATGAGAAGAGAGGGGTTTTGTTTTGTTTTGTTTTTAAGAGAGATGTTTTAAAAAGGAAGTCCATTATAGCCCTAGAAAACAAGAGATGATACAAGTAGCAAACCAAAAACTTTAAAGATAAATACTGAAAGGCTGTAAACAGGTAAGACTTGCACATATGGAAAAATCACTACAGCCTTAAACACCAGAGGAAAGAAGAAAACCCTTTTCAGGAAATTAAAAAGAAAACTATACCTTTAAAATCAACCATACAATAACATCAGGATAATTAATTAAACTACAACAGCAGAAATGACAATTTCTAACCTCAGTAACACAGAGCTTAACGGGCCTACCACCTGTCATTTTGCCCACAGGCTAAGAAAGACAACTGCATGTCCTGGGATATATCTCATTGTGGGGGGTAGGTCCCAAGAGAAGCAAAGTAGAGTACTAGCAGATCACATATCAGAACCCACAAGGCCAGAGAGGGACACAGTTACGCCAATGAATAAGATATACATAGTACTCAATGTCTCCTCAACCTCTCTCTGGAGGTCCCAAGCCTGCCTCTTGGCTCCCTGCTTGGGAAGACACGCTATTGATATATCCCATCTACCTATTCATGGCCCACTATCAACTTTCTCATTCAATAAAATTATTGAAGTGAGTCTACCAAACTGCTGGGGAAGCCCACTTATATTAATCAACTTAGTTCTCACAAACATAAACCCAAAACCAAGGATTACCAGACATTTGAACAAATCCAGTATCATGGGGGAAAAGCAGAACAAAGATGAACAAGTAACAACTGGCTTTTGGAGGAAAGAGATAAATCCAGCAACAAGAATAGGATTTGTCAAAATTTGATTTAGTATCTTATATCCATAAAAGTGTAAGTTGCTATGAAAAAGAAACAAGAAAATTTTCAGATATTAAAATAGTACTGATATAAAAAATTTAGCAGATGGACTAAATAAGAGATTGGTCACTGCTAAAAACCATTATGATGATCTGGAAAATAAGCTGTGGAAATACTGTAGAATGCAAAACAAAAAGATAAGAAGATGGAAAATAGAAAATGTTCAGAGACATAAAGGACATACTTAGAGGTTCAATATGTCTCTAATAAGAGCTCCAGGAACAGAGAAGAGAGACAATGGAAGGAAAAATTATAAAAAAGTCTAAGAGAATCTTCTAAAATAAAAGACAGGCAATTTTCACTTAAGTCTCACTACGAAGACCTGTGAAATTTCAGAACATCAATAATAAAGAGAACCCCCCAAAACTTCCAGAGTTAAAAAAAACAACCAAAAATCACCAAAAAACCCCTAAAAGCATAAAACACAAACAACAAAAGAAAACTAAAACAGGCAGCTTTCAAAGGAGTAAGAATAAGAACATCAGACATTCTGGCTGAGAGCCTTGAGTGTACCAGAAAATGTGGCTAAGAAAGCATGTATATGGCCACTGAGGTTCATTCAATCTGAGCAGAGTTTTTTTGTTATTGTTGTTGTTGTTTTTAAGTAATCTCTACCCCCAATGTGGGGCTCAAACTCAAGATCCAAGATTGAGAGTTGCTGCAAGCTCCACTGACTGAGCCAGCCAGGAGCCCCCTGAGCAGAGATTTCTATACCTCTCATACTGGCTCCATCAGATTCCAAAGCTGATGATTAATGGTGAGAGCAAAAGAAACAAGTTGTTAGCAGAGAACTTAAGACATTTACCATCCATGCATCCCATATGAAAAAAATTACTCCAGGCAGTATTCCAGAAAAATGGAGGGGAAAAGGTATGAAAAAACAAAGATGCAATTTAAGAACAAGATGATGTTAAAGCACAGAGAAAGCAAACTTCACAGAAACTTGAACCTTGAAGGTTTTCTTTTGAGACACAGAGATTTAGTGACCCATGATTAGAATTTGCATTTTTTAGCAACTCTATTTGGTTTCATAATGAATCATACTTACAACATCAAAACACTGTAAACACCGTGTTTTGTGAAGTTTGACAATTTGAAATCATTACTACCAAGAGAAAGTATGTATATATTTCTCAGTTTCCCTAGAACTATTAATATTTAAAGAACTGTTTAAGACACTCTTATCTTCACAGAGGTATAATTATGATGGCAGTGATGATGATAAAGATGTTCTACGAAATATTTTCACTGCAAATTGTAGGAACAGTACTTTGTTGGGCAGGGAGGGGGTGCAGATTTGTATAAGTGTTCCTTACCTCAGGCCCACAAAGGTGAAGGATAAGAAGAATACATCATTTCTCTCTCCTTAAGAAATGCAGGTACCAAGTTCAATATACCCATGACAATTTCTTAAATTATTTCACCTTATCCATGGGCCTTCCCAGAGCAGGGAAAATCTCCTCATTTTCTTGCTCTCTCTTCCTATATGTTAAATGATGTAGTTCTACAAAACTTGTAAATCTTTTATTTACAATATAAATATATCTATTGAAGATCACCTTAACAGAAGAGAAATAATTTCTGAAATTTTCTCCATTCGTTATTTATAAACATATGGGAAAAAAATAAATAACAATCCATTAAAGAACTATGCTACTATTTCCATTCCTGGATTTCAAGCCACCATTATCTATTACCTGCACTATCTCAATACCCTCTTAACTGGACTGATAGCTTTTACTCTGGCTCATTCTTGTCTACACTCCACCGCAGGCAAAGTGATAATCTAAAATGCAAATCACATTGCCTCCATGGTTAAAACCTTCCAAAAGCTTTCCTTCCATTACATTGTAAGTAAAATTTTAGTTTTTATCTATAATCTATGGGGCTTTAAATGATCTAGGCCCTATTCTGCCACTATTATCTTTGCATACTCCTCTGGAGTTATTCTTACAGCAAAGCTCATTTCCACCTCAGGACCTCTGCAGGGTTCTCGCTGCTTGGAAAGATTCAAGTCCCTCATCTGGCCAAGTCCCTCATCTTCTCATAAAGGTCTTCCCTGATCCATCTAACATAGACTCCTCACTGCTGTTATTCTTTAACCTCTTACCCTGCTTTCTTAAAAGCAGTCAACACTTCTACATATCATGCATTTTACTTATTTACTTGTAAATTGCCTGTGTCCACTAAAATGTATGCTCCTAAGGGCAATGTCTTTGTATGGTCCCTGACCATAGCCCACTCCCCACAATAACATCTGGCATGTAGTAGGAGTTAAATGAATATTTACTGAATGAATGCTAAATGCCTATTAATACTGCAGCCAAATAAAATATAAATAGGAAAACAGAAGGAACCCCCCCAAAAAAACATGTTCCCTCTAATCACAGACATGCATTTCTAGGTCTGCAAAATCACTTGCACTTCTTCTGAACCTGAGTTTAATTACTTGTCAGTATGTCATCCTTTCAAAGTGTGGTCATTGTTCATGACTAACTAAGCCTCACAAGCCTGTAATGACTTTGCTAAAACAAGCCATTCATTCTCAGATTGCTGCAAGCCAAGTTGATCTATCCCAAGTTGATCCACTTCTATTGCCCAGAAGTCAATGTTTACGCTGTAACGCTTCAGTGAGTTTTCTTTGCATTATGTCCAGTGGTTACAAACCAGTTCACTACACTGTAGCTTTTCAGGTACCTACTATCACTCATTCTTCACTTATATTCAGCTCAGAGAGTAACAATAATGCCTGTAGATGAATATAGAAATCATACAGATTTCAGAACTGGAATCTTCTAATTTTGTGTTTTAGATGACCAGGTGGTGGTACAAGGGGACCCATTTGAAATTTTAGGATGAAATAAACTCCTGGGTAATAAGCTCCATCAGGGGAGGGACCATATCTGTTTTGTTCATTATCTATACCCAGCTTCTACCACAGGGATTAGTACAGAAAATCACTGCAAGAATAAATTAGTATTAATTAAACAAAAACAATAAATTACCTCAAAGTTGGTGTGATATTACTAAAAGGAATATAGTAATTAAATGTCAAAACAGGAATGAGGTTAGAAATAAAAATAATGTGACCAAGAAACTAAAAAAAATCAATAAATTAAACAAACTGTCCAAGGATAAAATGAAGAAAACTACAAATGTTGGAAAATCCAAGACATTTTCTGAATTACTATCAAATATGGCATATAAACAAAAATCAAAATGAGCCTTCTAACTAAAGCCATCTTAAACTCACAGGAGTGGAAATCTTCTTTGCTGTTTCTGTGATTACTTGTTCTAGAGGCTTCCAGATCTGAAACACATAGCGACCTAAATAATAACAGGAATAAAAGCAAATATATTTTCTGTAATCAAACACAATACCCACAAGGTACTAACCACAATATTTACTGATAGCTTCTTCCTTATATGTTATTTAAAACAATCATTTCAAAATCTACCAGAAAGTCCTAATTTTTCTTTTATTAAATTTTATTTTATTTTTTCAATGTTCCAAGATTCATTGTTTATCCACTATATCCAGTGCTCTATGTAATTCATGCCCTCCTTATTACCTACCACCCTACCCTCCTCCCTCCAAAACCTCAGTTTGTTTCTCAGAGTGCACAGTCTCTCATGGTTCATCTCCCCCTCCGATTTACCCCAATTCACTTTTCCTTTCCTTCTCCTAATGTCCTCCATGTTATTCCTTATGCTCCACAAGTAAGTGAAACCATACGATAATTTACTTTCTCTGGTTGGAAAGTCCTATTATTTTCAAATTCTAATTTATTAAATAGAGGAAGCATTTCATTTTAATATAATTAAAATAGTTCCTAAATTTATCAAGTTCTAATTCATGATTATAAGATTAGAAAATGTCAATGTTTATGTATCTTACACATATACAATATACTAGGTAACAAAAAAATAATATCCTAGTACTCTTTCTGCCACAAACTATAGATAAAGTCCTCTCACGTATGTATATTCACACATCTGGTTATTTGTACTGGTTTTCTCAGTGATAATCACTTTGAAATATATAGAAATCAAAAATTATTTATGATTTGTACAACACAGGAATAATTTTAATGGTGTTACCTCTAAAGTAAAAAAGCAGTTATGTAAAAAATATTCACCAAAGATGTTTTCTGCCAATTTCTCACTGAGGATGACTATTCTCCTAGGAACATATTTTATTTTGGTGCTTTCTTTTCTTAGGTATCCTATTAATTAAAACTCCTCTGAGTCTTCAATAGCAAAACAGGTTCCAAACTGTTTCAAGGGTATAAAACAAAAATAAAATATTACCTGGCCAATTTACCTTTTGTACCCTAATCAGCATATAGATTTACCAACAGTATTGTCTTTCTTCCCAAAAGTCTTGCTAGAAAACCCATTATGACACTCTGGACTTTATCCAGCCATAACCTTCTTTGCAAATCAAGACTTCCACTGGGAGAGTATAATTATATACATCTTTTAGAAAAAGTTACCGTCTAGCCATACTGTTATTCCTGTGCAAACAACATTTAAAAATGAAAAATAGGATGCTAGAAATGGAAAATGGGAAGTAGTCAACCCAAGCAGAAGATAAAAAAAATTCTTGAGATCAAGGATAACATTAAATAAATTAAACAAGTGAAATTAAATAACTAAAATAAGTGAAAGCCTAACTCCTTTAAATCTCTTATCCTAGAGATTTTATTTTTAATTTTTTATTTTTTTATAAACATATAATGTATTTTTATCCCCAGGGGTACAGGTCTGTGAACTGCCAGGTTTACACACTTCAAAGCACTCACCATAGCACATACCCTCCCCAATGTCCATAACCCCACCACCCTCTCCCAACCCCTCTCCCCTCAGCAACCCTAAGTTTGTTTTGTGAGATTAAGACTCTCTTATGGTTTGTCTCCCTCCTGATCCCATCTTGAACTTCCATCTGACTCTATAATAGTACAAAGCATACCTATTAAATAACTTCGGAATTCCTTTAAAAGCACATACAATCAGGCAGTCTCAATGAAAACAGCAAGTAAGGCCTTCAACAAGTGACATCTGGAGGTTTACTTGAATCATAAACCAGAAGATCTAGTTCCAACAAGTTTAAGTGTACTTTCTCCTAAATTCTATTATTCAGTTATATTTGGCTCTGGAAGAGATCTGCCTGCTACTTAATATTCAAGTTAGTAATAAGAACTTGGCAACAGTGTGGCATATATACAATACACATGCCAGTTTTTCTCATTTTAGAAAGAAGAACCTGGCAGAAGTACAGCATCTTTCTTTAATTTCAAATAAAAATCTTACATTTGAATTTTAAAATAACTATGTCAATAATAGTTAATACTATAACAGTCAGCACTACAATTGTTTCATGTTTATGGGCAAGTTTGTCAGAATTCCTTTCTGGACATTAGAGTCTCCTCATGAAACGTCAGATAGTTATAATGCTAAGACACAAGACCCTGATATCATAAAGACCAAGAGAATCTGAACCACTGATCTTCTTGATTTTAAAGCGTTTATTGTTAAGGTGCTTTAAAAGAGAGTTGTGTGAAATTAAGTACCATATAAAATGAAACAACAATTTTTTATGTATCATTTTTTTACTGGATATATGCCACAATGGTATATAGCTTCACTTAAGAAGATTCAAGAAGCAAAATCAAATCCATGGAACTTGAGATACAAATGCTAAAACAAAAAATGTAAATCTTTATCAACAAGGAGATGTTCTCAGATAACATATGATTAGGAAATAGCTATGCAATTTAAAACTGTAAGTTAATGCCTGGAAGATAAAGCAATTTTTGCTTTAAATATTTATACCTATTCTTTGGTGATTTGGGCAGTAAAAGAAATTCTCCTGAGTTTATCAAAGAAATTACAGCAATGTGTTAAAAATGAAGTTACTAATACATTACAGGGAACTATGCTCATCAGAACATGCAACAGCTCAGGAAATGTGTAATCTAATCCTGGAAGGAAAAAAAATCAACATGGGAGATTAAAGGAACCCTGTATCACTTACACTGCTTATTATTAAAGAATTTCTTTAAAGTATACTATAGCTCAAACTAAAAAAAAAAAAAAAAAAAAAAAAAAAAAATGCCAGGAAGGTCAACTACTATTAGGGCTAGTTTTCCTAACTTCTACTCTGTTAATTTTCTTTACTACATGGTTTACCTAGTTTTTGCTACATTGACAAATGTTCAGTGACTATACATGGAGGAAAAATGAGAATGTAGGTCTTAAAACCCAAACCTCAGAATACAGAGGGTCTCCTCATGAATCACTAGAGAAACTATTTGAAAATATTTCTCCTGCAACATTTATTGATAAGTTTTCTTTATTTATCTTACCTGCAAATGCAAGAGCCGCAACACCCAGTCCTACAGCGATCAAACTTCTTGCCTATGAAGGAAAAAATGATTATATCACTTACGGTCTTACACACTAGCTTTTTTAAAGTAAACCATTTTAAATAGTGAAAATAATTATTTTAAATAATGAAAATAATTATGTTAAATACATTTTCCTCAACCTCTGCTGTGAAGAAGAGAATTTTTTTCATCTGCAGTGTCTATGGGATTCTACCTATTGCATTCTATATCAGCTAATTTTCAGTAAACTAAAATCATTCTAGATATCATTTAATTTCCATATATTTGAATTCATTCTACCCAAGAGTTTGTATGTCACCTATTGGTAAAATAAAAATCTTTTAAAAAATAATGAATAACTTAAAAGTTAATTTCTACCTTTCTAGATTACTTTTTTTTAAGATTTTATTTATTTACATATTTATGTATTCATTTATTTTGGGGGGTGGGGAAACAGAGGGAGAAGGACAAGCAGACACCATACTGAGCACAGAGCCCAACATGGGACCCGATCCCACAACCCCAAGATCTTACCTGAGCCAAAACCAAGAGTTGGATGCTCAGTTGACTGAGCCACCCAGGCACTCCTGTAAATTATTCTTAATAGTCGGTTAAATATATTTATCTTCTACAAAGATAAAAAGCACATATTTCCTTAATATTTACAATGCTCAATGGCATTTGCTATATTTAAAATTTTGACAAAACATTAGATCTATGTTTAGTAAATAAGTCAACCTGACAACAGTTAGTAAAAATTATGAATAACTTTGGGGTGCCAGGGTGGCTCAGTGGGTTAAAAGCCTCTGCCTTTGGCACAGGTCATGATCCCAGGGTCCTGGGATCGAGCCCCACATCGGGCTCTCTGCTCAGCAGGGAGCCCGCTTCCTCCTCTCTCTGCCTACTTGTGATCTCTGTCTGTCAAATAAATAAATAATTTAAAAAATCTTTTAAAAAATAATGAATAACTTAAAAGTTAATTTCTACCTTTCTAGACCAATGTAAAAATGTTTCAATCAGTCAAGAATTCAGAATATAAAATTATGAGCTCATTCTGATAAAAATCTACTTTAAATTGGTTATATACTTCATATTATTCTAGGCTTTTCTCCTTTACCATCTCAGAAAAATATTTCAGTCACAACAGAAAAGGTTTATGTAGCAGAGATCAATGTTTCCCCCCAACATCCATTCTCCCTTTGTTCTCTAGGATCAGGAGTTCCTATTTTTAGCTGGACTTATTTCTAAGCCTCTCTTAAGTGTTGGCTTTTAAGATAATAAGAAGGGTGGTGGTATGTGCAACTTCTGAGAAGCCCTTCGGGGACAGGGGAAATGTCCTTCTCGAAAACTTTTCCATTCCTGCTTGTTGGAAATGTAGACATTCTTCCTGGAGCAGATCTTGGATAAAGAAGGAAAAACAATGGATGAAAGAAGGCTGTATTCTAGATTATCACGGAGCTGCCACAGCACCCCTGGACTGCCTTTTTTTATGTGAGATAATAATAGAATTCTAGCTTCATAAGCCACTATTATTTCCAGGCACTTGCAACCAAATCAAATTTTGATGATACGGAATTAAGTAAAGACACCACAGAAATATTTCTGCCTGATTAATGGTGAGAGAGGTAAATCCACAAGATCCAGGAAAGACCATCAAAAACAAATCCAGAATAGTCTCAGCAGGGATCAGAATGGATTCATTTCACATTGGTGCATTAAGTAGTAAGATGGAGGCTGAGATCAGAGGGATGATAAAACCAAAAATTCCTGCAAACATCTACAAGTCTACAAGTTCCATGAGGGAATACAAGTCTCAGGAAATCAAAGCTCCAAATCTTCAGGGGAAGATTTTATCATGAGAAACACCAGGAAACGAAGAGCAGCTGTATGAGGTACTTTAATATCCAGTAGCTCTCTCTTAGAAATCTAGAGCTCTTCATAGACAAGATGAAGTTTATCTATAGTTCTTAGTTCTAGTTCTAAGATACAACTTTCACAAGGCAGTATACTGGCACACTTTAGGAAAAGAAGATTTTTTTCCCCTGGCAGAGGAATGGAAGCCTAGTGCCAGCTATAGAGAGAGGCAAAATAGTTCCCGAAGTTCCTTTTAGGTTGTCTAAACAGGTTGTCCTGAACAGAAGGGAAGTGAGTACTGATTTAAAAGAAGATATTCTCTTGAGGTGTATTTTTGCCATTTTCTAGAGCTTCTCTGAAGCTATATAGTTTGAAATTTTCAGTCTTATCTTCCACTGGTTCACTTCAATGAACTTCAGTCCAAACAAACTACTCAACTATTTCATTGTGAATTATTTTCCTTCCTTAAACCTTGTTTATTCTTTCCCCTGACTAGAAATATTTTATCTTTGCCTACCCAGATAGGACTTGTTCTTGACAACACTTCAGCCTAAATATGCCACAGAATGGGAGAAGTCATTTGTAACAAATTACAATGAGCACATATCCAAAGACATATATAGAATTCCCCCACATCAATAATAAGTAGAGGGACAATCCAATAGAAAAATGGGCAAAACATCAGGAGCTTCATAGAAAAAAAGCTAAATGGTTAAAACATATAAAAAGTAATCAACTGAAAGAGTAACTAGGGGATACTAACAACAACAACAAAATGGCGCTGAAATATTAATACCAGCATATAAAGATCTCTAGCCTTTGTGGAACTTGTGCTGCCTACTGAGGGGTCCTAAGCACTAAGCAACAGTATCTATACTTCCGAGGATTATTGTAAGGATAAAATATAATAATGTATATAAAGAACTTAATATAGTGGGTTGGCACATAGTAAATAGTAAGTGGGAACTGCTTTTAATATTATCAATAAAAATAACTAGCTATTACTGAATATAAGTGGTATGACAGAAGTATGAATGGTGTTATGGAAACACTGAAATTTGTCTAGAGGAAGATTCATTGAAGTAATATTTGAGGTAGGCCCTCGAAAATGAATTGATCTTTTCTAGATTAAATAATCCCAATTTTCACATTTCAAAAAATGCATATTTAAAAAATACAAAGCCTTGAAAAGTTGAGTTATTCTAATTTCATATGTTTATAGATTAATATTGTGTCATTTTTATGACTTCAATTACTCAAAACACAAATAGCTGTCTCTACAATTCCAAAGAGATTTTAATTTAAAGGTATTTATATCAGAAACATTAAAGTACTAGGCATTTGGTCATTTTTCACTTTTTTAAAAAATTATTTTTTCATTTTTCACTTTAATACATAAACCTAAACTCTGTTTAGACTTTCTTTGTACTTCTGTCTTCCCTTATTTCTAAAGACCACATTATCCAAGTCCTCACTTGCCCTCTAGTTTCTGGGTGGGTTTTGCCAAGGAGAGGAAGTGTCAAAAAGAACGCCAAGCATAGGTTACCAATAGCAGGCAGGACTCCAGACACTTCTGCCTACTGCATCTTGGTATCAAAGTTGCCAAGGAAAACATTGTAAAGTCAAGCACTGGATAATGCTTTACTTAAAAAAGATAAAGATCAGTTCTAGTTTTATGCATTAGTCCCTTATGACTAGTGGGTGCCCCCAGCAGTTAGCTGACTAGAGGAAATGGGCCTATAAGCACCCACCTCTCTGGTGGTATGATGGAAGGACCTTCCCCCTCCCTACTCCACACTGTCTCTAGAGTCTGAAACACTGAAATATCTGAGGGCATATGTGAAGCCATTGATTATGCTTAAGCGGAGCAAAGAAACACTCAATAAGCCCGAAACCTGGAAAGATAATGCCACAGAGGTGGGAAATCCAGCAGAGGCTATATGAGATCCTCATCTCTTGGTAGGGAAGAATTCTGAGCCCAAGGCCCACTTTTATGTGGCCAACTGGGACTGAATACTGTGCATAAGACACAGTCCTTCCCAACAGGAAGCATTAGCAGAAAAGCAAAAGGTAGAAGGAGATCGAAGTAATGGTACAATTTACTCCCTGCTATGCCTCCTCTTTGGCCATAGCTCCTGTTAAAGGGCTTCTCTTCCAGGGGTGCCTGGGTGGCTCAGTGGGTTAAAGCCTCTGCCTTCGGCTCAGGTCATGATCCCAGGTCCTGGGATCCAGCCCGGCATCAGGATCTCTGCTCAGCAGGGAGCCTGCTTCCTCCTCTCTCCCTGTCTGCCTCCCTCTCTGTCTGCTTGTGATCTCTGTCAAATAAATAAATAAATTTTTTTTTAAAAAAAAAGGGCTCCTCTTCCAAGCCCACAACTCTCATTGGGTTCTGGAACATAATTGTCATCCTCTTGTCCCTTTCCCTGGGTGGATAAGTTTCTAACCTTTGCCAGGTTCTGGGGGATTCATCATTCATTTCTGGTTACCTTAAAGCATACCCACCTCTGCTAATAATTCCTCCATTAAACTATCTTCAAAAAAACCACCCATTACCACCAGACTCTCACTAATACACACATTACATACAGCAGTCACTATACTATGAACAAGGCAAAGGCCTATATCAAATGAGTCCTATGTAGGACACTGACCATGGTGGGCCTCTAGTGTTTTTATGAATCTCCCAAAGACCTTTTAATTTTAGCCTTATTACAAAATTACACTAATTAATAGTTAAATGTGTTATTTCCTTCAGTTTTCCCCAATATCAAGTGTCCTTTAAAAATCTAATGAAATCTATGGATCACCCCGGAAAACCACAAATACATTAACACAGCAAAATTTTTATATAGTTTGAAGGGATCCAAGGGTTTCTCTGAAGATTTTCAGTTTACAAGTCCCAGTATGAGACTCTCTGTAAAAAAATATATAAATAAAGAAGCTCACTAAAGTAAAAAAAGAGTATATCAGATATATTTGAGCTCCTAGAGCACATCAGAAACCTGCCATGTAATTTCATTTTTCATTCATTTAACAAGAAAAATATTAATAATATAACAAAATAGTAATACAAGAAAAATAATGTTGATGCCAGAGTTAACCTCTATTTCTAAAGACTAACGTTACAGAAAGATAAACGTGAAAGGCCTTGCAACCTTTAAAAACAACAAAACCAAACCCAGATTAGGTAGATCACTGGAGCAAATAAAAATATTCAATATATGACCAAAAACTGTGGAATCAAGTCTTATTTATCCACAGTGAATGGATAAACTATTGTACAGCTCATCAAAAACTCATTCTCCTTAATGGGATTAAAATTCCTTATTGGAAGGTGTTATATCTAATTTACCTCTTTAACGGTATTTGCAATTAATGATATTAAAATAATTTATACTTTTAAACATAGATAATTGATAACAAACAAAAACATATTATTTGAAAGATGAACTCAACTTGAGATTTTCAGAAAAATACCATGTTATCTTACTTACACAATCAGATTTTGTACTCCTGACATAAGAACAAAGGTCTTTCTCTGGGGCGCCTGTGTGGCTCAGTGGGTTAAAGTCTCTGCCTTCGGCTTAGGTCCTGATGGGATCGAGCCCCACATCGGGCTCTCTGCGGAGAGCCTGCTTCCTCCTTTCTCTCTCTGCCTACCTCTCTGCCTACTTGTGATCTCTGTCTGTCAAATAAATAAATAAATAAATAAATAAACGAACAAAGGTCTTTCTCATAAAGTTTTCAGTGGAAATACTAAAACTA
The DNA here is from genome assembly GCF_009829155.1 of Mustela erminea. Classification (NCBI taxonomy): domain Eukaryota; kingdom Metazoa; phylum Chordata; class Mammalia; order Carnivora; family Mustelidae; genus Mustela; species Mustela erminea. The sequence goes on along the minus strand of NC_045628.1, from coordinate 54,438,684 downwards.
TTAGCTATAAGCCATTAAGTTAAAACTTTAACCTTAACTGGTCCAGAATAAGAATATGATCAATTTCCCAGAAAAACATATTTATCTACTACCTAACCATTTTCCATTCACTAAAAAGTCATTGATATTTTTCTTTTTCAGACACAAATTGAGAAAGCTCTAAAAGAGCAATAAATTCCCCAGCCCTCCACATATGTGAACAACCCCAATGGGGAAAAGAAACTATCTAATTACAAATACAGAAAACAGGAAGTACAGGAGAGCAAATCTGAAATCTCAGCAAGTAGCTCACACAGAATTCTTAACCATACCTTTATTTGGCTTTAATTTTTAAAAGCAAAATAATTTTTAAAAGTAAAATAATGGGCAATTTTTAAATTGCCCATGGTTATTTGGCACAACTGGGTAAGTATCAGAGAATTCCATCAACATCTTCCCTAATTTACAACTGTTGAAAAAATTTCACATAAGCTTTATTACTACGTTATTTCACATTTACTTAAACTTCAGTATTCTATCCTCAGGCTAACAGGATCTAATTTATTTCTTTTACATATGCAACATCGTATCTGATCCAGTGTCAAGCTCTTGGTATTCTTCAATTTTTATTTTGAATGTTTTTTAAATAATGACTCTGTAAAGCTAAATTGCCAGTAACAGAATGACAAAAACAACACTGCAAAGACAATTTAAAAGCAAAAGGGTGAGTCAGGCATAGTGTTAGTACCACAAGGAAAGTCATTTTCTAACAACGAGGCAATAACCAGGTTAAATGTCTAAAATTGCTCATGTGATTGGATTAGCATCATGGTACTTCTGTGATTTTACAGAAACTAGAGAAATGCTATTTCTTTGACTTAGGAAAACTATAATATGTGCTGAAAATAAAAATAATCAGGCAGTGGTATTTAAAAAAGAAAGACGTGTATATGCCTTTACTCTCACCTAGCTAAAACTGCCATAGTTGTCATATACACACAGAAAGAGAAGATGGTAAATGTGGATGCCATACAAGGGTTTTTGTTGTTGTTTTTATTTTTTTTTTTAAGATTTTTATTTATTTATTTATTTGACAGAGAGAGAGATCACAAGTAGGCAGAGAGGCAGGCAGAGAGAGAGAGAGGAGGAAGCAGGCTCCCTGCTGAGCAGAAAGCCCGATGCGGGACTCGATCCCAGGACCCTGAGATCATGACCTGAGCCGAAGGCAGCGGCTTAACCCACTGAGCCACCCAGGCGCCCTTGTTGTTGTTTTTAAAAATATCCACAAAGCTGTCTTGGGCAAGTTTTAGTTTTGAAGTATTTGCAGACTCGGATGTATATGGGTTTGGAAAGAACATTATCTAGACCTACAGAAGGTCTAAATAAATTCTTAGATACATTTTTCTTCTCTGTACAAAATTAGGCTAGAACATACTTAAAGAAGCAGATCTTTCTATAAAAGATCTTATATGTGCAGATATAAGAACAACAAATACCATGTGATTTTACTCATATGAGGAATTTAAGAAACAAAACAAATGAACATGGGAGGAAGAAAAGAGAGACGAAAATCAAGAAACAGACTCAACTACAGAGAACAAACTGACGGTTACAGGGGTGGGGGGTATGGGTGAAATAGATGATGGGGATTAAGGAGGGCACTTGTGATGAGCACCTGGTGTCCTACGTTAAGTGACGAGTCACTACATTCTACACCTGAAAGTAATATTACACTATATGTTAATCAACTAGAATTAATTGGTTATAATAAAAACTTAGAAAAAATGTATACATATATACATAAGAACTAGATCAGTTACACATCAGTTAGAAACTCTACCAACTAATTCTTTTACAACTAGTCCAGACTGGTGTTTGGAAACAGTGGTCTATATAGGGAAAATAGAAAACATTCTATTTGTTTCAATTCACAAATTCAGTTTTTAACAATTTCATTATGGTCACCTTGAAAAACAAAGACAATATGTATACACATAACAAATTCATGTGATATTGGCCAATGGTATTAATTCTTTTTTTTTTAAAGAAAGATTTTTTTTTTAAAGATTTTATTTATTTATTTGACAGACAAGTAGGCAGAGAGGCAGGCGGAGAGAGAGAGAGGAGGAGGCAGTCTCCCTGGTGAGCAGGGCTCGATCCCAGGACCCCGGGGATCACTACCTGAGCCGAAGGCAGAGGCTTTAATCCACTGAGCCACCCAGGTGCCCCAATGATATTTAATTCTTAAAAATTCAGGACAACTTTAGATTTTATCTGTGAAAAATGTCAAAAATCAGTTTTCACTGTGTTACCTTTGACCATACAGGAAGCATGAATACTTTAGATATTAAAATGTCCAGGCATATGCATAATAGCACTGCAGAAACCAATGAATGATAAACTCTCAATGAAATCATTGAATGGTTTCAAAATAGTTGGTGAGGTACCACAGAGATTCTTTTTCTTACACTGCTAAGTCTGACTGAAGAAAAAAGTCTTATGTCCACACTAAAAGGTATCAGAAGAATATTATGGCTTCTGATGTCTGTTGGCCTTCAAATCTGCTCAATATCATCTCCTCTTCATCTTTAACTCATACCATTCCCCATTTCTCTTTGCCTTTAGTATTCTAAATTTGTATTCTTTTATAAGACTTCATGTTTTTCATCCATGTGGCAAGCATGAACTACCTCGGTCTTCCACCCTGATTATCCATACCTTTCACCCCTGAAAGTATGGGCTTTGAAGTTAATCAGGCTCAAAATCCAAATCAACATTTACTGGTTCTGTCACCCTAAGCTGATTTGTCTGAACCCATTTCTTCACCTATACAATGGAAATGTGAATACCTATGTCATAATATGCTCAATAATTTATGAGACAAGGTTATGAAAAATGACCAGCACACTGTATAAACGTGGCAGATCTCTGCTACTCCTTCTTTACTCCCATGTCTTTACTCTTACTCCGTCCGCTTTGCTCAGTCCTCCTGGAAAATTCCTACTTACTCCTCAACAAATGGTTTCAAGGTTATCTCCCAGGGAAGCCTTCCCCATCCATCTCCTTACCCAAGCAAACCTCTTTAGTGCCCCCACAGTATTTAACAGATCTATTATAACACATGGTACAAAATTTAATAATGGTTTTACCTGTCTATTTCACTTTCTAAAATGGGAGCTTTCTGGAAGTAGGGACTATTTATCTCTTTGGATTTCCAGTACCTAACAAAGTACCCAGTACAAAGTAGCTTTTTAAAATTTTGTATAATGAGATGAAAATGACCTTAAGAAGCTTCCCCACTATACAAATGGCTTTTAGAATCTGTATGATTTATATACTGCATTGTGTGTCTACTAGTGAATGGAATTATATTTGAAATGGGAAAAGAAATAGACAGTGGTCATCAAATTTCCCTAAGACACAAACACATAATCAAGTCTCTAAACATCCTAGACCAGGTAAATATATCTAACAATCTCACAGATGACCAAGAAAATGAAATAAAGAGCTGTGTGAAGTTAAATTTCATTACAAAAATCAAGATAATTCACAGGTCCATGTAGGAAAACATGAAAAGACTGAATTGTTTTAAGAAAGAAAATAAAGAAACTTCCAATAAAAGAGTTAGGTACTTTTCAAGTAGCTATTTGGAGGATATCTCTCATCTTTGACTGGTTGACTGATTTCAAAAAAATACTCAGTGAGTGCCTACTATATTATATGCCAGTCCCAATTCTAAGTTCTGATGATTTATCAGACAAAATCCTTATCAGACAAAATCCTTATCCTTCTGAAGCTACACTTTAGCACAAGAAACAGACATTAAACAATATAAATCAGAAAAATATACAATAGAAAGTGTTATGTGCTGTAGAGAATATTAAGCAGGTAAAGAACTGGATGTGTACTTGTATACTGAGAGCAACAAATTTAGATAGACTAAGCAGGGAAAGCTTCACTGAAAAGGTGATTTTTAGGGGTAAAAAAAAAACCGGAAGGAAGTGGAGAAGCCATGCCAGTGTCTAAGGAAAGATCACTGGGCAGGAATAAGTATGAAGGCCCCAAGGGAAGGGACATACCATAAGTAAGCCTGGTGTGTTTAAGGAATACCCAGAAGGCCAATGTGCACAGGGCAGAAATTGACAGAGTGGGAAGGATTATGGAATGAGGTTAGAAGGTAACATGGGGACAGATCATGTCAGGCCTTAGGGGTCAACATAAGGATTTTAACTCTGAGTGATACAAGACATGACTGTTTTGAGAAGAAGCCTAACATTATCTTATTTAGAATTCTAAAATTCACTAGATGTCATGTTAAGAATAAACATGTCAAAGCCAGAGACAGGGAGATGACTTAGGAGTCTATTAAAACAATCCGAGAAATAATAGTAGCTTGCACCAAAGGGATTAGTGATGAAGATGGGGAAAAGTAGTCTGCTTCTGGATACATTCTGAAGGCTTTAAGATTTGTTGAGAGATTGGAAGTAATGAGAGAAGAAACAGTGTTCAATGATAGATGAATGGATAAAGAAAATGTGTGTGTTTGTGTATACACATATGCACAATGGGATATTATTCACCCATTAAAAAAAAAAAACAAGCAAATTCTGGGATTTGTGACAACATGGATGAACCTGGAGTAACTACATTATGCAAAGTGAAATAACCCAGACACAGCAAGACAAATACTATATATGATCTAACATTTATGTGGAATCTAAAAAAGCTGAACTCATAAACTCATTGGAGCGGAGATTAGAATGGTGGTTGCCAGGGGCTGGGCATAGGAGAAATGGGGTGATGGTGGCCAAACTTGCACTTATGAGTAAATTTTACACCTGAATTTGCCAAGAGTATGTCTTAAGTGTTCTCACCACACACATACACACACACAATGTGAGGTGATATATGTGTTAATTAGCTTGGTTGTGGTAATCATATACAAAGTATATGTATATCAAATTATACTGTATACCTTCAATATATACAATTTTTACTTGTAAATTATAATTCAATAAAGCTGGGGTATTAAAAGGAATGTCAAGGATATTGCCTTAAACAACTGGAAGAATGGTGTTGCCTGAGAGAAAAATCTGTGAGAGGACTGAGGTCAGAAGAAAGGGAAGTCATCAGCTCTCTTCTGGACTTTTTTTTTCTAAAAACATACCATGATGAAAATGGTAAATAAAGCCCAGGCAAAGCGGTATGTGAATTCATAACACCTGGGGAGAAAAAAAAGTTCTCATCTAAGAATGGAGAAGAAGAATGAGCAGGTTGTTTCAAAAAACATTCTTTCTTTGTTATCTTGCAGTGACTCAACTCTCAAGGGTTAATCACAAGCAAATCACTTTCTGCTGAACTCAGTGTTTTATGCTGCCTTATTATTTGGTTCAATTTCTACAAAGAAAGCTCTTTGAATTTAAACAGCGTAAGTGAAAAAGAAAAAAGAGAGGAAACAAGAAAGACTGTTGGCAAATCAGCAGAATTTGGGAAAGAAAGGTATTGCACATACAGATCAAAAGAAAGAGGAAAAGACAATTTATACTCAAGAAAAAGTGTCAGACATGATAAAATGAATGACATTAGGAAGAGAATTTTTACAATAATCATTCCCTAAAATCTTCAAGCTGGCATGAATTTCACAGACTTTCATATCTAAACTGGACCAGTACACATTAATTTACTTAACCTTTACCATCCATTGCCAAAAACAAATACATGTGAAACGCTCAAATACGAATTCCCCTGAAAACCTTAAATTAAGCAAAAAAGAAAAGACAAAGTGAACTACATCTTTATTTGCTCCACTTTAAAGTCACTTGATTTATTTTTAACTACAGGCAAGCATTAATTTCTATACCAAGACTAGAGAGTAAATAAAATGGCAAAACAAAAACAAAGCAAAACAATAAAATAAAACCAAAAGCCAAACATAATAAAAAACAAAACTCTTAGGCTTGGCCCGATTTTTAGAGAAGTATTTCTCTAACTTCTAAAATAATTAATAAAAATTCCCCAAACTTATAACCTCGCTATACATAATGATTTCTTTCTTTCTCTTCCTTCCTTCCTTCCTTTCTTCCTTCCTTTCTTTCTTTCTTTCTTTCTTTCTTTCTTTCTTTCTTTCTTTCTTTCTTTCTTTTTTAAAGTATTCATTTGAGAGAGAGAGAAAGAGAGAGCACAAGCAGGGAGGAAGGTCAGAAAGAGAGGGAGAAGCAGACTCCCAACCAAGTGGGAAGCCTTACGGAGGACTCAATCCCAGGACCCTGGGACTATAACCTGAGCTGAAGGCAGATACTTAACGGACTGAACCACCCAGGTGCCCCCACGTAATGACTTCTTAAGAATAATTTTTTTTTAAGATTTTATTTATTTATTTGACACAGAGAGAGATCACAAGTAGGCAGAGCAGCAGGCAGAGAGAGAGGGGGAAGCAGGCTTCCTGCTGAGCAGAGAGCCCGAGGTGGGACTCAATCCCAGGACCCTGAGATCATGACCTGAGCTGAGGGCAGAGACTTAACCCACTGAACCACCCAGGCACCCCAAGAATAGTCTTTTAAGTACTGTTTCTTCAGTGATCCACTTTCTTGTGATCCACCTTGTCTCCACTTTCTCCTAATAAAATAAGCAGCTTTCTTTGCTGATATTAAGTGTGGCTGGTTGAAGTCCCGCCCCCATATCAACGGAGCTGTGGATGCCTCAGAAAGCACGAAGAGCTCCTGGGCTTATCACAGGTTTGCCCAACAAGACTGTATATTTGGTTACAAGTCCTTAAACTCAAAGATGGTTCATTTCCATTTCCATTTGGTTAGGTCATCAATGCAACACTGATGGAGGTGTTGCTGTGTGGATTATTTCGAACAGGTGGTTAGTGTTTACTATCAGTTGCTTTTAAAGGAGTTTATCTTTGATAATATTGTGGGCCTTGTACAATCAGCTGAAAGGCCCTAAGAACAAAACTGAGTTTCCCTCAGGAAGCAGAAATTCAACCTCAAGAATAAGCTACTGTCTAAGTTTCCAGCCCTCAGGCCTGCCCTACAATTTTTTTTTTTTTTTAAGACTTATTTATTTGAGGGCGCCTGGATGGCTCAGTGGGTTAAGCTGCTGCCTTCGGCTCAGGTCATGATCTCAGGGTCCTGGGATGGAGTCCCGCATCGGGCTCTCTGCTCAGCAGGGAGCCTGCTTCCTCCTCTCTCTCTCTCTGCTTGCCTCTCTGTCTACTTGTGATCTCTCTCTGTCAAATAAATAAATAAAATCTTAAAAAAAAAAAAAGACTTATTTATTTGAGAGAGAAAGAGAGGATGAGCAGGGAAGGGAGGGCAGAGAGAGAAAGAAAAGCAGACTCCCTGCTGAGCAGAGAGCCTGATGCCATGTGAGGCTCAGTCCCAGGATCCCAGGATCATGACCTGAGCCAAAGGCAGGTGCTTAACTGGTTGAGCCACCCAGGCACTCCTGCCCTACAAATTTTAGACTTGCCAGTCCACACAATTACGTAAGCCAAATCAGCAAAATAAACAAATAAATAATACAAACTACTTGGTTCAGTTTTCTGAAAAATCCTGACTAATATAGATTTCTGCAGTGTTTCAGGATCAGAAAATAAAGCTTTTAGTTATATGCCCTTAATTTGTTCATTGTTCACTAATTAATCCAACATTCAAACATTTAATCTGATTGCCTACTACAGGACCAGGCACTGCACTAGGGGTAAATAAATAGAACAGTAAGATGACGTCACAAAAGTTACAAACTGATTCAAAATTTTAAAACAAAACATGTATGTCTTCAAATTTTGCTAGCTTGCTTTAATTATTTTATCTATAAATGTATCTAATTCCTTTGAGAACTTACTAAATTTTTAGCCAGAAATGCTTCCTGAAATAATAAAAGTATGCTAATACTATTTGTCAATGATTCTCAAAAGTTGACACATAGGACATTACCATTCTTAAGCTCAAATTTTAAACCAGATAAAAACATACTCCAGTTTCTTTGCAAAGGAACATGGCTATAAATGCCATCCCTTTTCTCATCTTGCTATATTAACGTGCAGGAGCATTGAGGTTAAGATCCACTGCTTTATACAATTATATTGAGATAACAGTGTGCAGAGAATAATGTAGTGCACAGACTTTGCTGGTGTTAATAAGGTTCATCAGTCAATTTTGGAACAAGGATGCACTGACCAAAATCCCTAAGCATATAAAATTATAGTAACATAGTAATTGGAATTATCTAAAAATTTGTAAAAATTTTTACTTTAACTTGAGATGGGAAGACTTCATTTTTATATCTTCAATATAAGTTAGTCAATGTAGTAGGGAGCAGTGGAATGGAGAGGCTGAAAGATGACTTCAGCAGATACTTGACCAGGGGGCACCAATAAGACACCTGAACCTACTCTTACACATTTTCCTTGAGAGCTGGTCCCCCCCTCTATCTGGACCATGGCACTTTTTCTCAAAATACTCTCTCTCCTCTGAAGATGCTGGCTGTGAGGAAGGGAGCGGAGGTACCTGAGTCATATCCCCACTACTCTCACTGACTCTATTTGTCCCTGCCCTTCTGTTTCACCACCCTTCACTAAAAGATATGATCAATCCCTATCCCTAAGGAAGGGTGTTTGATATATGGCTTTTCAGCTACTAAACAGCAAAAGGAAAAATTGAATTACTCTAGACAGGCAGGAAGATCAAGTAAACACCCAAATAAGAAAGAAATCAATGCCACTGGAATCTCCCCTATTCCAATAGAACCACCTCTCTACCTCCCAGTTTATTTCTGTTGTGATCCCAGACTAAAACTTCATGATCTGTCTCCCCTACTAAATTATAAGCCTCTAGAGAGCAAGAAGTAGGCTTTATTCGTCTTTAGTCCCAAAACAGAGTATGGGTCAAATGAGTGACAGGAGGGATGCCTATGGGGATAGATGGTTAGACAGACAGATGGCCAGGTGGCTGAGTACTCTGCTTCTGGGTAACAGATGGCTTCTGAGAAGAGTCCAGATAAACCTGAAGGACAGAGTCAAGGTTAGGCCAAGGAGGAAAATGGAAAGGTACTGGGACAAATAAAGATTAGAAGATGGGGAACCTGAATTCTGATTAAGGTTTTGCTCTTAATTCACTGTGAACTTAGGTCACCATGAGTGAATATGTCTCTGTGTTGGAGAACAGGGATCATCTATAAACTACGTTAAATACCTATAAAATGTTAAATCTAGATTAGATTCGTTGCCTGTGAAATATTTAAAGAAATTCAACCAGACAACTTATATAAAGTCAACTTCCATCTATTTAACAATATGGAATCATCTCAAGATTAAGCAGACTGACCAGAAGCAGGTAAGATCTTCAAAGCAAAATTCTAATCAGAAAATTAACTCAGAATGGTACTGAAAAACAACTATCACATTTGGAAAAGATTTGTTAAGAAGTAAGATCCAGTGTAGGCTCTGCATCCTTGCTTTGTGTTTCCCAATGCTAAACATGTCAAATCTATAAATGGAACTTTTGAGACTTGTTCTTTGATCTGAAGCTTCAGATACACCTGCTCTCAAAAGCTGTGTCTTTTAGGCACTCAAGGTTCATTTAGGTCTAAGAGTTGGTTTCTTAAACTTTCTTCACTGCCCTAAATTTCTCTTTCAAGTTTAAGGAGTATCCTTAGTTCTGTTTCTAAAATTTGGAAGAAAGGGACTTTTTCACCCAATGGATATCCTTTACCATTTTATTACTGTACTTTTATTAAATTATTTCTTTTCCCGTGACTTCCTGAATTAAGAGTTCTAAACTATCCCTAAATTAAGGTCTAAACTTTTTAGCCTTTTTTTAAAATGAGCTTTCCCCTCCCCACACCTCCATACTCCACACCTACGTCTCCCCTCAATATATTTATTTGTTGTCTCTTCCTGGAAAATTTCTATTGACTGTTTTAAAAGATGCAAGCAGAAATACTCACATTATTCTAGATACAGAGACACTATACTTTTATACAAAAAGATATATTTCTGTTTTATTTTCAACAGCTTCCACAGGGTGTCCAATGTTTTGCCGGCATTTCTTACTGCAATACAGTAAGTCAAAGTCACAATTATAGAGGTGAAACAAAAGACAGAAAACATCTAGCATAGAAAAAACCCACATTTTCCAGAGGAAGACACTGAAGTCCTGAAAAGTGACATGCCTTGCCCAAGTTATAGCGGCGTTATCAGTGTCTGCATTAGAACTAAAATGTAAGTATTTTAATTCCATAGGGGACCCTATGTCTTCAACCAACAATTTAAAATTAGTCCCATACTCTTCAAATTATAAAAACCTGTCAATCTTTCCATTGTAAACTCATATTTGATGAAACATCCCTATCTGACTTTAATGACCATTCACAAAAACCTTGTCATATCTTATCCTATTTATTAGTTTAATTACCTAGAAAACATATTATCATTTAATTATCAAATGCCAAACTAGATCCTAGCACCAGTCCTTGATGCCTTTGCTTCTTATAACTCCCTACTTTTTCACAAAATTTGATCTTCCCTCACCCACGCCCAAGAAATTGTATTTTCAATATTCTTACATTTAATATAAAATCACCCAGTTTGTTAAGTATGGAAATAGATTACACTGACCACTTTAATAAGTATGTAAGTGAAATCACTCTTATATCCTTAAACTTTTCTTCTAGATAGGGACATGTGGCAAACTTGTCATTCTTCCAGTACAAAGGCCACTAATGAGAAGCACACATTTCAGCCAGCAACTCCAAGTCTTACAAGTTGTTGAGAGAGTGAGTCAGTAAAAAAAATCTCATGAACTGATGCTAGGAATTCAAATTGGAACAATCTGTCTTGAGGGTAATTTCATCATTGGAATCAACAGCCTTAAATATATTCAAGTCATTAGGCTCAGTAAGTATAATTTTAAAAAATTATCCTTAAGAAAATAATCAGAGAGGTGCATAAAAACTTACATATGAGAATATTCATCACTGCACTATTTGCAATATAAAAACTGGAAATAATCTGAATACCCACCAATAGGGGGATAATTAAATAAATTAGGGCATACCTGAAATATGCACTGACAAATAATATACTGAGGAATGGTTATAGATGATATAATAAATGATTATAAAACAGAATGCACAGCATATACACAGAAGAAAAAGGAAACAGAATGAGATAAACCAAAATTTAACCGTAGTTATATATTCTTAGTACCTACATTTTATCATTTAAACAAAGTCCTAGGATCACAGATTTTTAAATCAAAGAAATATGGTCTGACTTTTGAATCTTTACTTGTCAGCTCCAAGACCTCTGACAAATTACTTAACCTTCTCATCTGTAAAATGAGGATAATAATTATAGATAAGTATGAATTTTTATAAATTAGAACATTCACATGTATCACTTAGTATTTGGGATGTGATAAGCATTTAATAAATGGTAGGTATTACAATTACTATAATATATTATTATACGGTTGTTTCTTTCAAAGTCAGAGGAAAAAATAAAGGTTACTAGGAAAAAAAAATCTTGCGAAAATCCTACTTGGTCAGAGGGTTTAATAACTTAATTTCTTAAGCCAGAAACCCTCTGACCTATCTATTTCCAAATAAACTTTGAAAACAAACTCCTCCTGGCACTCTTCAATAAAAACAAATGCACTGATCTTTGGCATCTCCCTTTTTATCGCTACACTTAATTTTGCACCCTGATCATAAAAATGATCTTGCTGCACCTCTAGCTAGCCTCGTCTTTATCATGTACTCCTACAAGCTTTTATTATTACACTGACTTTAGAGTCCTGGCAAGTACTCCCTAAACTCTTTCAGCTTACATCTGATGTATACCTTACCTGCAACACTGTGGCTTTGCTTATTCTTCTTGCTTGGGAAATCATGCCATTTTCTGAAAACTTTTACTCCCTTACAATAAGCTTTTCACTTTAGGCAACAATTTCTTAAGAGTGGTTATGCTGACAGCTTAAATTTCATTACACAGTATTCTTTTCTTCCTTTCTGAGTTAAGGTAAAATAAAATTAACTTGGCTTCAAGGTTTAAGAATTTTTAAACGTATCTCGAAGTATCTGAAGACTGAAAATTACCACAAATACCAGGACTATAAATCATTTCTCGGAGTTGGATTTCATCAGGTTCCGATATCTAAATGATGGAGCAGCAATATCATTCAGTGAAAAAGTCAAGGACTTTTTAAGTCAAAATTGGTTTAATATCTTAGTCCTGCCACTTACCAGCTATATGACCTGTACCACTTTGGTCCTCAGTTTTCTTATATATAAAATGGTGAAGAGTAACATCCACCTTCTCAGAGTTATAAGAAATGGGAAAATGTAATTACAGCATCTAGTAATTAGCAGACATTGACTAAGTGCTAGTTTACTTCCTCAGTTATGTGCATGCACATCATGAACTCAGTACCTTCATACCTATCATTCTGTTTTATCTTATTTTTATATATTCAACAAATAAAAATAGAAAACATTACTAATATTATGGAAGCAGGAGATAGGTATGAATTTTTTTTCACTTTATAAAATAATATACTTAAAAAAGATTAAGAAGCAGTGTTTTGGGGCAAACAAACTTGAAAAAAAACTTGTACTGGCCAAAAGTGTATTTGGAGTACAAGGACCTAAAGTGATATTCTACAAAATCTCAGTGTCAAAAAGCCCGAGGATATCAATGCAGACAATAACGTTAGCGTCAGAAACAGATCTGTTGACACTTAGAAAAGAGAATGAACGAGTCATGATATTCCTACATGATATTTCAACTGTTCTAAACTACATGATAGTCTAAATATTTTTTAATAGTAGAATAGCACAAGTTTTCTAGAATGGAAGTAAAGGCGGAAACAAGTTACTCCAAATTACTTAAAGGAAATATACAAATTAGGTATCAATTCACGGTACTTTTTAAAACTTCTATTTAAAACTCTTCACAAAAACCCATAAAATATACCTAGAAATATTAAGTACTATGGGTGATGGACATTGCGGAGGGTATGTGCTGTGGTGAGTTACTGTGAACTGTGTAAGACTGATGAATCACAGGGCGCCTGGGTGGCTCAGTGGGTTAAACCTCTGCCTTCAGCTCAGGTCATGATGTCAGGATCCTGGGATCGAGCCCCACATCGGGCTCTCTGCTCAGCAGGGAGCCTGCTTCCCCTTCTCTCTCTGCCTGCCTCTCTGTCTACTTGTGATCTCTCTCTCTGTCAAATAAATAAATAAAATCTTTAAAAAAAAAAAGACTGATGAATCACAGACCTGTGAAACAAATAATACATTATATGTTAATTTTAAAAAAAAGTAAGTACTATATAGTTATAAAGTTCTTGATGAGTAAAACTTTAGCATAATTGCAGATAGGAAGTATTTAAGGGAAAAAGGGCTATTTATAGAATATTTATAACTGATTTCATCTCTGTTTTAGTTCTTATCCCTTCAGTTCTATATATCTGCTATACAAAATTATTTTTTTCAGTTGAGGCAGTGGTGACAACTGTTGGTAAATTCCAGGTATGCCAAAGTGAAATGGAAATTATTCCCTGGAAGATCATAATAAATCTTTTAGAGAATATGCAATATTTTACTTTATACCTGGAGATAGGCACTTCTGCTCACTGACTCAGTAAAATTCTACAAGCCTGGAATATAATGATAAATACAAAAAGACTGATGAATCTCTCTCTATCTCTCTCTTTTTGATTTCACAGTGCACTGGCATCCTCTATTAGCAGTCCCTAATAGAAGAAGTTGAAAAATAAAAATAAAGCCAAACCAACAAAACAAAAAAGAGCATGGCTGAAGCTGCAGAAGAAATACTACATTTTCTGGTGGACTGAATGGGTAGCCACCTACCTCAAGACAAGGAACTCTTTTACTATCATACTTCATCAGCGATGTAAGGAGAAGATACGGAAAATGGGGAAAAGTTGGGTAAGAGGAAAAAAATGAAACTATTAGGATCCAGAGTTGTGACCCAGAATGAAGTTTCCCAGGAGGTAAGATTTCATACACAAAACGCTTCTTAGAGAGATGGTTGATTCTAGGACAGGGACAAAAATATACAAGATGAGCCTAGAGCACCTTACCTTATAGTGCCAAAAGTAAGGAAGTGCTCAAAAAAAACCCCATAGCAATGGGGTATGTCGAAAGTGCACAGGAGCCAACTGAAAGAGCCACCAAGGCCAAAGGTAGAACCATTTGAGCTACAAGATAAACAATACTGGATTATAACCCCTCAAAGTATAAATATCCACAAATCTTGATTGATGTAAATAAATGACTGAGTAAATAAGTGGGGGAGAAGAGAAAGATCTCCTGTGCAGAAAAATTCCAAGTGATTTCATAAAGAACTCTACCCTCAAGGAGGGGAAGCTTAACTCCCCACTCCTTAAATATGCACCACACATAGTGACTTCCTTTCAAAAAGTACTATATAGAAAGGGAAAAAAAGTTAACTTCACCATAGAGAAACCAGAAAAATACTACTTCATCAGATTAGATCAAGGCTAACTTATATAGTGAGAGATCATGTTTATAGTATGTGCCTTTCATATGGACAAATTCTACAAAATATTTGACCAGCATTCCTCAAATCTGTCAGCGTCATCAAAAACAAGGTGAGTCTGAGAAACTCTCATAGCCAAGAGGAACCAAAAGGGACACAAAAGCTCAATGTAATGTGGTACCGTGGATGGGATCCTGGGACATTAAAAGGACAATAGGTAAAAAATGAAGAATCTGAAAAATGTACAGACTTTGGTTAGTTATGTTATTAAGCAATATCGGTTTGTTAATGATAGCAGACCATAGTAACACAAGATGTTAACAGGGGAAACTGAGTGAGGTACACGGGGATTCTGTGTGCTATCTTTTCACTTTTCTATAAATCTAAATCTGTATTTGAAAAAAAGCCTATTTAATTTTAGCGTTGGTGGTATAGTGGTGAGCATAGCTGCCTTCCAAGCCTATTTAATTTTAAAAGGAAAAAATGTTACCCATGGTGAGAGCGAATAATGCTTATTTAATTCCTAATAGCATTTAAATAATATTCAGAGAGCATAAGACAGTGAAAATGGAGTTCCTCAAAGAATACTCTGCCTTACGCTATGAGTGAATGAGACTCCTGTGGACTAAGGGACTACACACCATTTATAAAACAGTGTTCTGTACCACTGTTTTTAGGAGACTGTGCTTACAAATTTCTCAACCTCTGTGGAATTCAAATCACGTCACAGCTGAAAATAACCAACGTGAGAGTGTTCATCCCAGAGCTGTTTGTATTCACTGATCCATTCCCCGGCTTCCCCCTACTCCGCTCCATTGGCAGGACAGCTAAGTCCTGCAGGCTCCTGTGTCACCTGGCTCCAGCGGGGTCCCACCCATGGGATGCAATTGTGGGAGACAGGAGGGTGGTAAAGGGGAAAGGCCAAGGTACCTCTCCTCTTTCCTCTCTGTGTTTCCGTGGGTGCAGCTCCCCACTGGATAGACCGCCGTGGTCCAGTTACCAAGGATGGTTATGAAAACACTACCTCTTTCCTTTTGACCCCACAGCCCTGAGAAGGCTAACAGCGTTTTCCTCTTCTCAACCTCTGCACTGCCTCGCAATCCGGCCTGGCTTCGCAGCAACTCCTTCACCTATAAAGCCAACTCTCTGTGCTACATTTCCTTTGTTTTACATAATTTAGATGTGTCTGTTTTCCTGGTTAGACCTTCCCTGACACAATTAGGAAGTTTGAAGGGGAAAGAAGATAGAATTATATTTTGACTAAAAGCAGAGGCCAGAAAGCAGAATACCTCTGGGGTTCATCCACACATCAACTGTGGGACCCTGGGCAAATTATTTCATTGCTTTATGCCTCAATTTAGATCTGTAAGTGGGGGGTTATAATAGTACCTACATCTCACAGGGTTATTACATGGACTAAATGAGTTCATGCATTTAAAGAATTAGCCTAATGCCTGGTAAAAAAAAAAATTTGGCTACCACTGCTATTACTGCTGCCATTATGGCCTCTAGAATCCAGAGGACTGCCCATTCTAATACAGTCTTCACTGATCCTGCCCTCTTCTGCTTCTCTATCCTCTACCCCTCTGTTAAACATTTCTTTAGGCTTAATATTCATGAAACCCAGCTCCTACAAAACTTCAACTGCCTATAGACATGGTCCTCGCTCCTAAACCTGCCTTTCAGGTGTATCCGCAACTGTAATCCCAATGTATTTTTCCTTTTTTTTCCCTCTTGATAGTAAACTACATTTGCTTTTCTCTCTCTCTAGCTTCTCTTGAAAAATCAAATATTTTTCAAGCCCCTTGAGGACAAAACCCATGTTTAATTTGTCTTTGTACTTAACTACAGCACTTAGCCTCAGTACCTTACCTAATAGGACTCCAGATCTCACATTTAGGAAGTTTGGCTTTTGTCTCCTTTGCCCGAGAGACATATCTAAAAAATGACATATCTTAGACATATCTAAGGCCAATATCAAAGCAATTAGTGCCCATGTTTTTTTCTAGGAGCTTTAAACTGAAACTCAATAAATAAGTGTTGAATGAATGAATGAACAAATAAACAACAGTGCTTAATAGAGCTGGTCTTGAATTAGGTATTTAAATTTGATCCAATTTACCTTCTAGAGTGGTGCCTGGCAAACTTACAGGCCACACCCAAATCTGGCCCTCCAACTACTTTTGTAAATAAAGTTTTATTGAAACACAGCTACATTTATGCATTATCTATGGCTGCTTTTGCTTGACAATGGCAGAGTTCCCTAGTTTAGCAGAGACCAATCACATGGCCTGCAAAGCCTAAAATACTATTTAGCCCTCTACCAAAAAAATTTGTTTACCTCTGTCCTTGAGGGTCAGGGGCAATTGTGATTTATCCATACCTGCCCCAGAGACATCTAGTATATAGCCTCCATGTATTTGGTATTCAAAAATTTTTTTATTAAACTGAATGCACTGACAAACTTTAAAAAGAGATTTAGAGACTGTGTTTTTGGAGGTAATAAGCAATAAAATGACAAAAACCATCAAAAGTCCAGTGTGTACTCTGATGGTATATAAAATGTATTAGATGCTTATATTTTAGCCTTTACTATTAAAAAAGTAAAAAAAAAAAAAAAAAAAAGAGACAGTCTCATTTATCTTACTCTTTTTATTCCTTAGGGCTATCAGCTTATACTTCTATAAAACATTTCTCAAATCCTCTATTTTTTTTCCTAACCAGTTGTTTTATTGAACCACTAATTTAACCATTTAACAAAAATTTATGGAACAGTAACTATGTGACTGGTACTGGTACTATGTTGAGAGCTGAGAGAAAGAGGATCCTTAAAACATGATCTCTGCCTATAACGAATATCTAATCTTAATTTTTTTAAGATTTTAAAAAATTTTTTATTTCATGGATAGAGATCACAAGTAGGCAGAGAGGCAGGCAGAGAGAGAGGGAAGCAGGCTCCCTACTGAGCAGAGAGCCCTATGTGGGGCTCGATCCCAGGACCCTGAGATCATGACCTGAGCGAAGGCAGAGGCTTAACCCATTAAGCCACCCAGGAGCCCCTCTAATTTTAATTTAAAAGACGTATTTCAGTGGTACCTGGGTGGTGGAAGGTTTAAGCACCCTCTCAGGTTGTGATCTCAGGGTTGTGAGATTGAGCCCCACACTGGGCACTGAGCTCAGCACAGAGTCTGCTTTGGATTCACTCTGTCTCTCCCTCTGCCCCTCCTGTTCCCGCTTGCTCTCTCTTTCTCTCTCTCTAAAATAAATTATAAATCTTTAAAAATAAATAAAAGACATATTTCAAAAAGGAGAAGCACTATTTAAATAACACCAGCAAATCAACAAATGGGCCAAGTCTGGTATCTCTTGTTACTGCCATCTAGTTTCAAATATCCACCAGAAAAAAACCAGGGCGCCTGGGTGGCTCAGTTGGTTAAGCGTCTGCCTTCAGCTCAGGTCAGGATCCCAGGGTCCTGGAATCAGCCCCATGCTGGGCTCCCTGCTCAGTGGGAAGGCTGCTTCTTCCTCTCCCTCTGTTCCTCCCCAGCCCTTGTACACACTCAATCTCTCTCCCTCTCTACAAATAAGTAAATAAAACCTTTAAAAAATATATCCACCAGAAAAAACAAACCAGAAAAATTAAATGTTCCACTACTACGAATCAAAGAATTTCTGTAAACTGGGAAAACAGCCCATTCCATCACAGCTATTGCTTGGCGGCTGGTGGGGGGCGGGGGTAGAATCAAAGTTGTTTACAAATTCTCTAAGGCATTTAATTCTTCCAAAACAATAAATAAGCAGTAATTATCATCTCAATGAATATAAATTGCTGAAAGCATTATAAAATGCCAAAACTTCTATCTCAAGACTATAATATTTAAGTTCAAGATAGACAATGGTTGTACCAGTGGGAAATTAATAAGGAAAAACATTATTCTGCCTCAAGAAGATAGTTGTGATGGAGAAAGGAAAGATGGAGAATATTCACTCATACCCCAAATATTTATTTAGCATTTACCATATACATATACAAATATTTATTGAGCATGCACCAGACTTTGTGCTAAGTTCCAGGAATAGAATAGTGAGTAAGAAAGACTCTTGTTCTCCTTTAGAAGCTAACATTAAGGAGAAGTCCTACAGAAAAAAAATACCTTTATCAATATGTTAGAATCAAACATTCAAAGTCACTCAATAGTAACAGAAGCTAATAGCTGTTCATTTAATGAATAACTAAGTGACTCCCATGAGTCAAATACAGTACCAATGACAGAAGCATATGAAAGTTCTTGTCCGGGGCACCTGAGTGTCTCAGTCAGTTGAGCATTCAACTCTGTTTTGGCTGGTCATGATTCCAGGTCTTGAGATGGCCCTACCTTGGGCTGTGGAGCCTGTTTAATATTCTCTCCAACCCCTCTTCCACTCTCCCCCCAGCTCATGTCTGCTGTCGCTTTTTTTTTTTTTTTTTTGAGGATTTTATTTATTTATTTATTTATTCATTTATTTATTCATTCAGAGAGAGAGGGAAAGCGAGCAGAAGCAGGGAGAGTGGCAGGCAGAGGGAGAAGCAGACTCCCCACTGAGCAGGGAGCCATGACCATGAAAATGTGGGGCTTGATCCCAGAGTCCTGGGATCATGACCTGAGCTAAAGACAGAAACTTAACCAGCTGAGCCACCCAGCACCCCTGTCGCTCTCAAAAAAAAAAAAAAAAAGATATACAATCTGTAATCCATGTGATTTCTTAAAAGGAAGCTTCAAGGTAAACATTTTAAATGAAAAATAGAAGTGCTTTCTTTTGTTTCAGTAATAAATAAGTACTTAATAATTTACAAGTTTGGTAGGTTTTTAATTTTCATGTTATCAAGTTGGCCTATCACTGAAATGTATATATAGCAAATTTTCTTGTATTTTACACTACCCTACAAACACAAGGAGTTACACTTTTGGGGAAAGTACTGAAAACTAAAGGTTATCATTTCATACAAACTGTTTTTTTTTTTCAAAATGCTTTAAAAATTGATAATATTCTCTTCCTAAAGTTAAAGCTTCTTCTCTACTTTTCCATGAGAATCAGATTTGCTAAAGCAAAATCTGACCATGACCTCTGACTATTACACAATTAATTGTAAGATACTATTTTATTCAAGGTACTACCCAAGTACTTTTATCTACATTTTTATCTTTTTAATCTCCTAAACTGGTTAATGCACATGAATACTTAGTCCCTAAGGGAAAGTTTACCTAAGAGTTATTTAACATCTACAACTACAGATGCTGTATTTCAAAAACTTCAAAATAAATTGCATCTTAAAAAAAAATTGATGAGAAAAATCTTTTCTTCAACTCCTTGACATTTTATTTTCTACTATTTTCAGTAAGATTGCCAAAATGTCCCACTCCTGGGTCATTTATTTTTTCCTAACACTTACCCTTTGTCAGCCTTCCATCATTTTCAGTACTTCTGAGCTCCCCCCAAATTATTATTATCAGTTCTCTTAACTTCTAACTCATCACTCATAATTACCTGGACCAATGATTCCAACAGAAGCAGAATAGGCCCTTAGGGACATTTTGAAAATTTGTGAGGACCTTTTGGTTGCAATAATAATTTGGATAGGAGGGCAAGTATTTGGTGGATGGGGAACTATTCATCCTAGAAGTTCTAAAATGTATGAAACAACCTTTACAACAAAGAACTACCTGCATCCCTCAGGGTTTTAAAAGATTCTACCGTACACTGAAGTAGGTAAAAAGCTTATTTGTTATCATCTTAGTCTAGAACTTTATGTAATACAGTATATATAAAATGTATCATTTCACACTGTTTTAAAAAGACTAAATTTTTCTTAAGTACAAATCTTATGTAAATTGAGGGAAGATTCCACTTTATTTAATTTAAAATTCTACCAAAAATTGTTAACAATTTGGGAAAAATCAGTTTGCCAATGACAATGGCCCTTATGGTATCTGAAACGCCAGTATAATACATTGGAAAAGTGGTCTGTATTTGTAGCTGCTACACTCACAGTGGTTCTTTGCACTGGTGCAATATGCCAGCAACTGATTACTTCATTATGTCTCCTAATGTAATCATGTCTGACCATTTACATGCTTAAATAGTAAACATGTTTTTTTTTCTAATAAAATACCTCACCTTTATGTCTCAATTAGAGCATTACACTGATTTTTAAGTTATTTTATGAACAGATTTCATTGCCTGTCAGTAGCATTTTAGGATATTACAGGAGACTTTGAAGAATGGGGTTATAAAAAAGGGGGCACTGGGGGCACTAGGTTGGACAGGAATCACTAGAATCACTGGCCTACATCTTAGCCTTCACGTGACTGGACTACTAAAGATGTCTCCTAACTGATATCTTAAATTCTACACGTATCTTCTTCCAAATGAAGTACCTACAGATGTAAAAGATCACCAACATTACTTCTATCTTCAAAATACCACAGAAGCTCCCAGCTGCCTTGCAAATCAGTCCAGTATGGAGATTTTTACAACTCCCCATAAAGAGATTCCTTCTACCTAACCTAATAATTTATCCAGTCTACATCACAGACTGAACACTCTACTCAGTAAGCCTTATTTCTAAGAAGTCAGTAAGTGGAAATGGTATATAGGATTTGGAATCCTAGGTCTGTCACTTACTAGGAGAATGATTCTGGGTAGGTTACTTACCACTTTAAGTCTCTCTCTTTCTTTTTGTAAGATTTTATTTATTTATTTGAGAGAAAGAGAGCAGGAGTAGGGAGGAGAGAGAGAGAAGCAGGCTCCCGGCTGAGCAGGGAGCCCCACACTGGACTGGATCCCAGGACCCTGGGATGGTGACTTGAATGGAAGGCAGACTTTTAACCTGAGCCACCCAAGCATCCCTGAGTCTCCTCATCTCTTAAGTGAGGTGGGTATGGAGGAGGGCACGTATCGCATGGAACACTGGGTGTAGTGCATAAACAATGAATCTTGGAACACCGGAAAAACTAAATTAAAAAAAAGAGAGAGAGAATTAAAAAGGACTTGCCTCACAAGGTTGTGGTAAAGAAGGAATCAGACAAGCAGAAGCTTAGAGCCTGCTACTTCAAACTTTTATCTGTTTTTTGTTTTTTTTTTAAAGATTTTATTTATTTATTTGACAGAGAGAGATCACAAGTAGGCAGAGAGGCAGGCAGAGACAGGGGGAAGCAGGCTCCCTGCTGAACAGAGAGCCTGATGCAGGGCTCGATCCCAGGACCCTGGGATCATGACCTGAGCTGAAGGCAGAGGCTTTAACCCAATCTGTTTTGTTTTCTTATCTATTTCAAGGTCTTAGGATAATACAGGGCACCTAGCAGTATTCAAGAAATGTCTGTTGAATGAAAGCATATTGCTTTCTGAAACCTTCCCATGTAAGCCCTTCTGATGGCTGCAGAAATCTACCCATTAATCAAGTAATGATAATTGAGTGCTTCCTTGAAGTAAATCCGCAGTCCCCGCTCTTAGGAAATTTAGAAAAATATTGGAAAATGACAGGTCAACATAAAAGATGTCACAATACAGTGTATAAGTAGTCAGCAACTGGTATGGACAATAAGTGCTATGCATCTAAAGCAAAGTATATAGCACTGCAGGCTGGCACTGCAGGCTGGCACAGCGTGGAATGCCGTGTGCAAAAGAATTAAAACAGCCCTGTCTCTAGACTTTCTCCAACTAATCCATTCTTCTTATACAAAGCCTGAGAGAGCTTGGTTTAACAGCCCAATCTATCAGTTCTCTGCTTAAAACTCATCAAAATGGTACCACTGCCCTCTGGATATCCCAACTCCTTCAGGTGCTTTACAGATGCTTCATATGTTCTAATCCCCATTAATCTTTGGGAACTAAAATGATTAATAATGTAGCCACTAGCTATACGTGGCTGAACACCTGAAATGTGGCTAGTCCCAAGTGAGATGTGCTGTTATTATAAAACACATACTGGATTTCAAAGACTTGGTGCAAAATGGAGGGAGGGGGAAGATGTAAAGTATCTCAGTAATTTTATATTGATTACATGTCAAATATTATTGTGGATACATTGGATTAAATAAAAATACACTTAAAATGAAATTCATCTCCTTTTTAGATTTCAAATATCACTACAGAAAACTTAAAGACATATGTGAGGCTCTCATTATGGTTCTGTCGAACGCTTTTCCCAACTCAGCAGCTCAACCTGAAAAAACCACCTGGCGATTTCCAACTAGCCCCTGATCCTCTGGCCTACGACTCTGTAACTACTACTACCGGTAAGTCAAACACGTTTTCCTCTTCCTTCCGCTGACTTCACAGCCACTCGTTTTCCATAGTTCCGTTTTTAATCGTCCCTTTCTCCAGGACGCCTCCTCTGACCTCACTCCCTACCCCGCAACACTGGACTGGGCTCCTCCTCTGAGAATCCCCCCTGGAGTACTTATCACACAGTAGGTGCAATTGTTTGTCTTCCCGCTCGGACCCCCGACAACACTGTGAGCTCCTGGAGGGAACAGCGACTCTGTGCGCCAGGCACAGAGCACGACTCCGCGGGACGAAGGAGGAGGTGGGACAAAAATGTGAATACCGGGACCACCGCGCTTCGGGGGTGAGAGGGTACAGAGGAGTGAGGCAGCGCCCTCGGGAATCCGGGGGTGCCAGCAGGCAGGCCCGCGGAGAGGCCGGAGCAGCTGGCGGGACTCACCAGTCCCTGGTCCACGTCCGTCTCCGGCCGTTTGGTCGCCGGCGGCGAGTACTCGGCGTAGCGCAGACCCTCGCCGGCAGGGGAGACGCCGCCTCGGGCAGCCATGGCAATACGACGCAGGGAGACTCGCGGCGCCGAGGCGTCGGCTACGAGACGGCCGCAGGGACAAACTAGTTAGGGCGGTTCACTCGCGGGTTTCGCTGGCACCGCCCCTGCCTCGCGGGCGGAGGGCATGTCACCAGGAGATCTCGTTCTCCCCCAGGCTCGGGCCACTTTGTCCCCACGAAGCCGAGGGTCAGACTCGGAGCTGAGACCCCCTGGGACGTGGGGGAGTTTTTCGTTTGTTTCTGATCCGCAGGCCCAAAGTCAACATTGGGCCTGGTGTGCATTGTGTGGTGGAGCCTGGCTCCCCGCCAGCCCTCTTCCCAACCAAGGACCAGGATTTAAGCACTATGGTCAGATTTTGGTCTCATCAAAGGGCTATCAAGGGGAGACCCGGAGACTCCAATTGCAGTTCTTGAAGGTCCCTGACGCACACCAGACCATTCTTCCCACCCCAGCTACTGATCATACTTCTCTTTAATACCGCAATCTCCCACCCATGAGAGCGATAGTAGTGGCAATTTCCTTATTCTACCCCTTCTCTCCACATGAATGGCTATATTTAAGATGAAACAAAGAAGAAACTTACAAGCAAGTAAATAAACCTCACTCCCCACAAATGGTTTTGTGCTGACTTGGACATAGAAAGACCCATTTTTAAATTAATTTTTAAATAAAACATTTTGGAGCAAAACTTAACCAACAAATGAAGCTGGTGAAGTGTTTTCCAACTCCTGAGCCAATAAGGCAGTGCCTTTGCCCTTTGTATCCATTGTAAAAGACGTGAGTTCTACTGTACGTTCTATAATTTTCTAGGCTTGTGTCCCTGAAATACCCATTTACCTCTCCAAATCTCCTTATCTGTGGAAGGGGAATAATACTTGTCTAACATAATGACTCAGAAAGTTACAAGGATAAAATGAACAAAAGGGGAGGGGAGAGAAGGATATGGAAGCAGTTTGTACAATGCAATTACCATACACTCAAACAGTTACCACCACCGGCCTATTGGCATTTATGGGAGGGAATGTTCACTCTTAACCAGGTTTCAGAGAAGGGTCAGTGGAGGCTTAGCTGCTAAGATGGTCAATAAGGAATGGGTGAGACATTTTTAGATGGAAGAGGAGGAGGGCTGAAAATTTCAGCTGGAAACAAATGCAAAGAAATGACAAAGGTGGTATGTAAAACTGGACTAAAAAAAAAAAAAAATCATGCCAAGATCTTCAGAGACATGATCTTGAGTAAGGGACAGGCAGGGCTAGGAATGGAGAGATAGATAAGGGGCTCTGGGATCAGACTCACAGAAATCCCCAAAATATGGAGGTATGAGGAAACTAGAAATAAGGGAACACACCACACCACCCTGCCCTAGATGTCCAAAGGGAAATCTGATTTTTG
This sequence comes from Mustela erminea, assembly GCF_009829155.1. NCBI lineage: Eukaryota > Metazoa > Chordata > Mammalia > Carnivora > Mustelidae > Mustela > Mustela erminea. Next base: position 54,413,968 of record NC_045628.1, on the reverse strand, counting down.
ACAGTCTCCTGTGGTCAAGAGAAAATAAGCAGACCCTAAAAAGAAGTAAGCTATTGAAGATGTTATCACTAGTCCTTAATTAATGGTGCTCCCAGTGGAGAAGTCAAAAAGGTTTAAGTTCCCTGGTTAACTTTTTATTTATTTATTTATTTATTCATTATTTTAAAAATTTATTTATTTATTTATTTATTTGACAGAGACAGAGATCACAAGTAGGCAGAGAGGCAGGCAAAGAGAGAGAGGAGGAAGCAGGCTCCCCGCTGAGCAGAGAGCCCGATGCGGGACTCGATCCCAGGACCCTGAGATCATGACCTGAGCCGGAGGCAGCGGCGTTATTAACCCACTGAGCCACCCAGGCGCCCCCATGGTTAACTTTTTATAAAAGACCAACCTAAAAGCCCTCAATGGCAACCCTAATGGGACCCCTCTCACTCCTGAGACTTTTTCTGTGTCCTCACTCAATAAAACTCTACAGGTTTACTCACTCTCCTTTGTCCATGAGATTCATTCTTTGACTCCATGAGACAAGAACCCAGCTCTCTCACTTCAATCTTATTACAAAAATTAATTTTCCTTAGACCGATCCACAACTATCAAGAATGCTGATGAATTAAGCAAATGAATTGGTTGGGGCTCACAGGTCATTCATTCATTCATTCATTCATCCATTTATTTGTTAGGTAAGTATTTATTTAGCATCTCTTAGGTCTTGCACACTATACTATGCATTGGGCCTACAGGGTCAAGTAAGTAAGATTACTGATTCTTTGCATTCCACACTATGGGAGGGTTCTAGTGTGCCCTAGCAGCTGGGTCCTCTCAGTCACCCGCTACCAGCCTAGAGCAAACAAGCAGTTAGATCAAGACCTAAGTCAGCCCCAGCTCCTCCTCGGGAAGCTGCTCCCCCACCCCAGAACTAAAAGGAAGTTTCCATAGCACAAGTCAGGAAAAGAGAAAGGAGAATGGGGCAGGAGAGAGAATGGTAATATTCTGGGGAGGTGGGCTCAGCAGGATTGTGCCTCAGCTCAAAACCCAACCTAGTGAAAGCAGATTGCTGACTTGCCCCAGCTCTACTGCTGACTGGAGCATGGAGCATCTGCTCTACAGCAGGAGTCAGTTTTAAAGAAAAACCTTCCATAAAGACTGTCAGTTCTCAGCTTTTGGTTCTTTGCTGAGGTCACCCTCCCCTCCTAATAAAGGTTGGAAACAAGAGCAATTAAGTCTTGCCTCTCCTCACACAGAGCTCATCCTGATTTAGCTAAACTCACTCCTTTGGTTTCCCTGAGAATGAAGAGGAATGCTTTAGTGAAATCATAATGGAAGCCACATTAAATTTTCATCAGCTTATTTTTATTAGTTACACCATTTTAGAAACAGGTTACATTATGTTCAATAGACTTTGTGAAAGAGAGGCAGATGTTGATAATATATCTTAGAAACATCTCAGTAAAAGATGTTTTAAACATCTGCTATTTAAAAAGACTATTGGCAAAAAGAAAAAAAAATTTTTTTGGCCTTTATGTGCCTCAGTCTCCTCATCAGGAAAATGGGGGCTAATGATGGAGCCCTGTTTGTGAGAAGTAAACAAGTTGACTTTTGTAAAGCTCTTAAAACAGTGCTGTATACCTTATAAATTCTCTGATAGTGTTAGTTACTATTTTCTGTATATTACTTATTTGTTTCCTGTATACATATATATATATATATATATATATACACACACACATATATATATTTTTAAGATTTTATTTATTTATTTTATTTGTTAGAGAGAGAGAGCACGAGAGAGAGCGAGCGCAAGAGAGTACAGCAGAGGGAGAGGGAGAAGGAGAAGCAGGCACCCTGCCGAACAAGGAGCTGAATGCGGGTCTTGATCCCAGGAGCTTGGGATCATGACCTGAGCCAAAGGCAGCTGCTTAACCAGTGGAGCCACCCAGGCATCCCCTGTATATTTTCTTATTGCTGCCCCCTGCCAACAGTGGTGTTGGCTCCTCAAGTGGTTGTCTTGTCTTTGAAATGATAAAATGTGATTAGACATTATTTAGTGATTAAGTGTAATTGTGGGGGAGAGAAGAAGTTATTTTTATGAAAACTAAATTAAAAGCTTTGGAAAGACTTAATAACAGCAAGTTTTATACACACACACACACACACACACACACATACACAGAGTATAAGAAGCTGTCAAGTGGTAGACATGGGAGTAAAATAACAATTGAGTCATTACATTCAGTTTGTTTTTAAAATGCTTTGTTCCCCTCCAATTTAAACAAACTGAAATTAGGCATCATATAAGATAGATTATTGATGTGGAAAAAATCTGAGGCAGAGGACCCACATTCAAATGAAAGGCCTTGATCCTGTAGACATACATAGAGTGCATGAATAGATATAGTGTATGTTTGTTGTGGTATTAAAAATCACAGGGAGAGGGAGGAAGGATGCTACTAGAAAAAGTCTAAAAGAGCTCCATAGTAATGGGTGCTTGGCTGGCTCATTTGGTAGAGCATATGACTCTTGATCTCAGGGTTGTGAGTTCAAGCCTCTCATTGGGTATAGATCTTGCTAAATAAATAAATATATAAATAAGCAAGCAAGCAAACAACACTCCTTACTAAGAAATAGTGATAGATTTGTATGTGATACTTAAAAAAATAATGTTTAGGGGCACCTGGATGGCTCAGTCGGTTAAACGTCTGACTCTTGGTTTCTGCTTAGGTCATGATCTCAGTCGTAGGACTGAGCCCTGCATTGGGCTCTCAGTGCAGATCCTGCTTCAGATTCTTTCTCCCTCCACCTCTGCCCATCCCTTCCCTCTCTCTCTCAATTAAATAAATAAATAAAATCTTAAAAATATAATAGGGGCATCTGGGAGGCTCAGTCATTAAGCATCTGCATTCAGCTCAGATCATGATCTCAGCATCCTGGGATCAAGCCCTGCATCAGGCTCCCTGCTCAGCAGGGGGCCTGCTTCTCCCTTTCCCACTCTCCCTACTTGTGTTCCCTCTCTTGCTGTATCTCTCTCTGTCAAATAAATAAATAAAATCTTTTTTAAAAAGATTATAAATGTTTAAAGTATGTATCATTATTGTTATAATCCCCAATTTAATTAGTTTTTCAGTTAACCCATCAACCATTATGCCGGTATGATCAGAAAAGAGGGCTCTGCTGCGTGGCAAGTGCAGTGGGCATAAAAAAGGATGGGTCTGAAAAGAAAGGAAAGGAGTTAGAGAAGATAGCATTCAAGCTGACTGTGGAAGGATGAATACAGATTGGCTGGGTTGATAAGATTGAGGCAGGCTTAAGGGAACTAGGTATGAGAAAGCACTGCATATGAACAGTACTACAAGTAATTCAGTTTTGCTAAAGTTTAAAGTATAGAGAAGAGAATATAGACAGATGAGAGTGGACAGATAACCAGAAAAGGGCCGGATATTAAAGAGCTTTACTTAATAAGAAAAGGCATTTGGAATTGATCTTATAGGTAAAGCCAAGACATAAAAAAAAAAAAAAAAATGTTGAATGTAGCAGTGACATGATCAGATCTGCATGCTAGGATCATTCTGCTAGTAATGTGGGCTTGATGGGCCAAAACTAAAGGAGGAAAATCAGCAAGAAAGTTATTTCAGTAGTCTGAGTAAGAAATGTTGGGTGCTAAACTAGGACAGTGGCAGGGACAGGGCAAGGAGGAGTGTAGTTACCTTTATTGATTTCCTCCCTACATTCAATTCCTCATAGCCCTACCCAAAGAGGACCCAAGGATTAACTCTGCCCCCTACTCTCAGGACGGGCTCTGCTTAAGCTAAGCGAACCAAGGTATCTCGTCATTCTAACCATGGTGATTCATTTCATGGATGGGCACATAGCCCTTCTTGGACATTGGGGTTACAGAAAATTGGGGTTACATTTGGGGTGCTTCTGGGGAAGGAACTTTTTCTCTAGTTAGCTGGGCATGAACAGAGAAGCATGCCAGGTTTTGATAACTTTTAACTCAAAATAATATTTATGCCAAAGTGGTCCATCTTGGGGCACTCCACTCTTGTCCCTACAGTGTCATCTAATATCCAGTTCTTATGCAAATTTCTGTTACAAAAAAACCTTTTTTTTTAATTTAAATTCAATTTATTAACATAATGTATGATTAGTTTCAGAGGAAGAGCTGAGTGACTCATCAGTCTTATATAATACCCAGTGCTCATTATACTGATGTGGTTTTGGAATATTGGTGAGGTTTGTTGGGGTGAGGTCCAGAGCTGACAACCAAAAAATGATTTTTTTTTTAAGATTTTTACTTCTTTATCTGACAGGAAGAGAGAGAGAGAGAGAGAGAGAGAGAGGGAACACAAGCAAAGTGGGAGGAGGAGAAGCAGGCTTCCTGCCTAGCAGGGAGCCTTGGCATATTTTTGGTGCAAAATGGTAGTTTATTAAAGCACAGGCATAGGGCCTACAGCAGAAAGAGATGCTGCCCCAGGGTCTTGAAGAGTGGCTGATTATATACTTGGGAGTTGGGGGAAGAAAGGAAAAGGGAGGTTTCAAAAGAATTTTCATATGCTAAAGAGGACCAACCTACAAGATATGATACCTCTAGGATACCTACAAAATACCAGAGGCCTTGACATTGTCAAGTTAAGGTTGTTTTCCAGTCTATGAAGGTATTAACACTAAGACAGCTGGGAGATTCCTGAAAGAATGTTACTCATATCCCACCCAAGAGTAGGGTGTCAGGGGAGATTACTGGCGTCAGCTTGTGTTTTGTCTTCAGCTAGCCTTCTGTTCCCTCATCAACATCATGAACTCTCCTTAATGTCCATCACCCAGTGACTTGTTGAAGAAACTGTCACCCTATTTTTAAACCAGGTTTGGTGGCATTTTCTGTATTTGCAACCAAAATAGTCTTATGATTTCAAGAGGAGAAATCTAAGGGGTGAAGAGATAGTGTCAAGAAGACATGGAGTTGAGCAGATAGAAGGGTTAAGGAAAAGGGAAGAATCCAAGAATCTTAGCTTTCTGCCATTGGTAACTACAGAACTAAGAAAAACACAGAACAAAAAAAAAAAAAAAAAAAAAAAGAAAGAAAGAAAGAAAGAAAGAAAGAAAAGATTAGCCTCTGCACACTGAGACTCAAAAGTGGACAGAAGAAAGGGGAAATAAAAGGGAACTACAAATAAGAAGCCAGAGATAAAAGTGGTAGAAGTCAGGAGAGAGTGGGGTCATGAAAAAAAGGAAATTTCAAAAAGGATGAAATAGAGAAAAACGCCAGATACCTACAGAACAACCAAGTAAGATGAGGATAAAATGTGCCCATTGAATTTGACAAGTAAGTATGCCATACTCGGGACAGGCCTAGAGACCCAGAAGCGGGCTGGCAGGACCACAAAAGGGTTTTCGGTTTTGTACCGGCCTATTTAGCCAGAGCTGCCCCACCTTGGTTGAACATCCATTTTGTTGTTTATGCAGTAAAACTTAAACTTACCCTCCCCCCCCCCCAGAGGAACTTACTTAAAAGCAAGTCCATGAAACCAGTCCCAGGTAACAAAGCCCAAATACAAGGGTGGGTCAGGTCAGGTGGAGATAATGGCCAGAATGCAGGGATAAGTCCAGTCAGGTGGAGACATCCAGTCAGTAAAGTGCGGCATACTGTCTCCCTAACTATCAAGGAGTGTGGGCCCCGCCTTTTGGCCGCCAATTCTGACTAAGGCGATAGGCTAGTTCAAATAGCTACTATGGGATGAATTGTAATTCAATTGGCCACCCGTGTATGACCTAGCATGACTGTGCAGCTTTCTCTGAGTGTTACAATCTCATTCGCCACCTGTGTGTGGCCAGGCCCAACCACATGGCCTTTGCTCTATAAAAGTTAGTCTGTGAGGCAGGAGGGGTCACCCTCTCTGTAAGGGGTGGCCCCGACTGGTCTGTTTAATGGTTGGTTTGATTCTTGATGCTTGGTGCGAAATAAAGCTTTGCTTGACCTTTGCTTTGTATAGGTCTCGCTCCTTTGACCATGGACCCATTATTGGGGGACCCAACATTGACAACCCAACAGCTTCACGCAGGATAGAAATCAAACATGAACCAGAAGGAAGTGAGAGCAGAGTTTACTGAAGACACAGAGAGTGTAGATTTGGACTGAGCATCTGGAAGCCTCTAAGAGGAGGGTGAATGTCCCCTTTGCTTGGGGTCTGGGTTTTTATTGAGGATTGTAGTCTGGTGTACATGTCCTCTCAGGCATCCAAGAACCGGTTTAAACAAAAACAAGGGTCCCGGTATCCTCCATAAGTCATTTATGCCCTGAAGCTGAAGAGGAAAATAACGCAGACAGACCTGCGCCCTCAAGCCCCAGAAGATGGAAAGTTACTAGCAATACCAAGAGATAACCAGGAGTCCTACTTGAGCAAGAGACAACCAGCCATTTCTGCTTCTGTAAACAAGCTTCAGGCCACTGCACTATCCACTGTTCCCACCTAAAGCAACCCCCACCTTCAACTTAAACCCACCTACTAGGGGTCAGCACAGCCCTTGTAGCTTGACCCCCCAGCACTTCCCTATAAAAGTTCTGTGACCCTGCTACCCGGGGCCCAGAATTTCCAATGTGAGCTGCTCAGGGTCCACCTGCATAAAATAAACCCAAGTTCTCCTACTTTTCCGTGTGTCACTTGGTTTCTCACCAGTCCGATTTTTATTTTCCATAACAGAGCTAGGGGGTTGTCTTGGGGTCAAGGTGTCTGGAGTTAGTGGTCTGGAAAACATACATGATGATCTCACATGGTCACTCCTTAGATGTTATCTACTGTGTTGGAAGATTCCAAAGAAATCATTAACTCCTTGATCCTTAAAAGAGGACATATTATAAGCATGTGTAGGGCAAGCGTGCAGGTCCTAGCAAAAATAGAACCAGGAAAAGGAACAAGAAAGCAACTCTTCATGGAATCCCTTTAGTTTCCCTATCCCAGGTACTCACTGGTGACCCGAGCAAAGTAGTTTCATCCATACTGGGAGAAGTGATCACCACCATCACACATTCAAGAATAGTCTAAAAAAATATTCTAGAATATTCTAAAAAAAATTATTTTTTAAAAAGTAAGGAGAGCAATTCCTTTTCCCCTCTGCATTGATATCAGATAGTTTACATAGCACAAAGGGAAGGAAAAGCTAGCTAGTTTGGATTCTTTCATCCAATGGATGTCATTCTGATGAGGGAACAGAAGGCTGGATGAAGACAAAACATAAGCTAACACCGGTAACCTCCCCGGACCCCCTACTCTTGGGTGGCGTATGTATGACATTCTTCCAGGAATCTCTCAACTACCCAAATGTTAATACTTTGCTAAAGGTGAAAACAACCTTAACTTGGCAATGGCAAGGCCTCTGGTAACTTGTAGATATCATGTGGGTATCTTGTAGGTATCTTAGCAAATGAAAGTTCTTTTGAAACCTCCCTTTTCCTTACTTCTCCAACTCCCAAGTATATAATCAGCCACTCCTCAAAACCCAGGGCAGCATGTCTTTCTGCTGTGGGTCCTGTCCCTGTGCTTTAATAAACCACCATTTTGCACCAAAGACATGTCAAGAATTCTTTCTTGGTCGTTGGCTCCAGACTTCACCCCACCAAACCTCACCTATACTCCAAAACCACCTCAATTCCGTGATTGCTTGGATAATTGCTAAAATGTTTATCCCTCCCTTGGAACTTAAGTAGGAAGACAAGAAAATGTTCTGCCGTTTTCCCCTTAGTAATATTCACTGAACTATCTACAGCAAAGAAATAGGGGAGTGGTGTCAGGACTGTATTTCTAATCTTATAGGAGATTTTAGAAACAAAGAAATAAACCCAAAGGAAGTTACTGGGGGATAAGCCAAACAAAAACGCATTTTCATTTTTAAACTTCAATGTGCATTTTCAGTTGACTGTCTGCCAATAGCTGGAAAGCTGGTTTGGGCCAATGTCAAAGGCAGGAAGACAAGTGCCCTTCATGGAGGTGTCCACTCACAGAAAATGGGGATCTACATGGTGTAGGTTTGTCTAATGGTCACCCAGAGCAGCATCTGCTGTTCCGGTGCCAGCTAGAGAAAATCCCATGAAAGAAAACCTGGCACCAGCGCACATATGTTATTTTCTGGAGCCAATTTACATTTTGTGCTTTTGTCGATCTGAGCCAGAACAGCATAAACAATGCCAAACCCAGTTTTCTGATTATTTTCAGGCTGATTGAATCTGGCACATGACATGGTTTTATCTAATTAACCCACATGTGGTACAAAACAAAACAAATTTGAAATGGAAAGCTCTTTCTGCCTTTATTGAAAGACTGAGGTGCATATATAATTATTTTGTCCTTGTCTCTCAGCCAGATGTATAGTTGAGAGAGGAGGGCTTTTTCTACCAGATAGCAAAACAAGTTCTTTCTATTACCTGCCTATTATAATTAAAATTTATGATATTTTATGTTTTTCCAAATCTAGCCCTTCCCTTTTCTCTCTCTGTTCCAAAAGAGAAGAAATGTATGGAAGATGCGTTCCTAATTGTAGTATAATAAGAAATATAGTTGATCTTTGTTTCTGGCTACTGGCACAAATCTGAATACCTCAGAATTTCTTGACCAATAGGATTGTCCCTTATTATTCATAAGGGACATCTTCTGAGCAGCCTAAGTTTATGCTAATGAATGGTTTAGGGTGGGGTCCCTAGATAGCTTCACGATGGGGCTAGTCACAAAAAACCAAGTAATTAGAAAGTTGGAACTTTAACCCCACCCATCAACCTCTGGGAATGAGAGGGGCTGGGGGGCTGCACACTAAAATCTATAAAAACTCTGGAACTGTGAGATTTGATGAGCTTCTGGGTTGGTGAACGCAAGAGGGTGGTTCACCCCAGTTTTAAAGGGATAGAAACTCCTGTGTCTGGCACTCTTCTGGACCTTCTGGACTCTGGAGGTTCATCTGTATCCTCTGTAATATCCTTTATAGTCAACTGGTAAACAAAAGCTAAATGTTTCTTTGAGTTCTGTGAGTCGTTCTTAATAAATTAATCAAACCTGAGGAGACAGTCTTAGAAACCCCCAATTTCTAGTCAGTCAGACAGAAACATGGATAACAACCTGGACTTGCAACTGGCATAGGAGGTGAGACTGAGGTTATAGTCCTGTGGGTCTGAGCCCTTAACATCTGAGATCTAATGCTGTCTTTAGGTTGTGTCAGAATTGAATTGAATAGAACACCCAACTGGTGTTGCAGAATTGCCTGGTGTGGGGAAACCCACACTCCCCAACACACACACACACACATTTGTGACCGGGAGTGTCTGAAGGGTTCAGCTTGAGTAGCAAAGGAGAAACACAGGCATGTTTTTTCCTTTATACTAATAAATACATGGACTGTTTAAAAACAAAAACTCAAAATTGGATGAGAGAGTCTATTTTTTTTTTTTTTTTGAAAAACAATGTTAGCCAAAGTAAAAGTTCAGCTATCAATTCAGGGTTGTAATTCTTCCACACTTATTATATTATAAAATGGTAGTCTGGAAACAGGCATCATATTTCTCATTTAGAAGTGCATCACAACATCTAACACAGCAGTGAGTACTGTGATACTCAGTCAAGTGCTGTTTCATGTTTATGGCAGCAATAAAGTTGTTAGAATAGGAAGTGGTACATAACCACCATTTTAAAAAAATATTTCATCTACTTATTTGAGAGAGAAAGAGAGTGCATGTGCACGCAAGGCAGGGGAAGGGGCAGAGGAACAAGAAGACTTCTGGCTGAGTGGGGAACCCTATGTGGGGCTGGATACAGGGACCCTGAGATCATGACCTGAGTTGAAGTCAAATGCTGAACCCACTGAGACACCCAGATGTCCCCCTAACCACCATTTTTTAAGAGAGAAGAACTGTCTCTAAAATGATCCTAAAAAAATGAATATACTTAAACAGAAATCTCTAGAGTGAAGGAGCAGAGCACAGGCCAAGTGTCATAACTTAGCTAGCATGGCTCCCATGGATGGTAAAGTCTGGATTTAGTGTGTATAATGGGGTCACAGGTGGTGGGAATTCAACCAGTACAACCCCTGTACTGTGGGGTCAAGGTCAGGAGATGACTCACAAGTGAGATGGTTGGTCCACAGGCAAAGCAGTTGGTTATATATAAGATGATTAAGCAAATAACTAAATATCTTGAAGATAAGAAGAATTGGTTAGGGCACCTGGGTGGCTCAGTGGGTTAAGCCACTGCCTTCGGCTCGGGTCATAATCCCAGGGTCCTGGGATGGAGCCCCGCGTCGGGCTCTCTGCTCAGTGGGGAGTCTGCTTCCCCCTCTCTCTCTCTGCCTGCCTCTCTGCCTACTTGTGATCTCTGTCTGTCAAATAAATAAAAGATTAAAAAAAAAAAAGAACAATTGGTTATTAAGTTTTGAAGGTTCAGATATGAAAAAGGAAAGATTAGAAAAACCCAGTGGTATTCAGTTAGAATCAGTGTAAATTCAGTTTTATATTTATATCATTGCCCATCTGTATAAGTTTTCTATTGCTACTATAAAATTACCACAAATTTAGTGGATTAAAACAATACTCATTTATTAGCTCAGAGTTCTGTAGGTCAGAAATCCAAGGGGGCTCAGTTGGGTTCTCTACTCAAGGTCTCAGAAAACCAAAATCAAGGTGTTGGTCAGGCTGGGATTTTATCTGGAAGCTCTGGGAAAGCATCTGTTTTAGTCAGGTTGTTGACAGTTATGTTTCTTGTGGTCGCAAGGACTGAGGTCCCTGTTTCTTTCTGGCTGTCAGGGCCATCCTCCACTACCTGAGGCCACCTGTATTCTTCAATATACTGTCCCTTCATCTCAAGCCAGCAAAAGCATGTCAAACCTTCTTGTGCTTCCCATCTTTGACTTTCCTTCTGCTTCCAGCTGGAGAAAATTCTGCTTTTAAAGGACTCACCTACCTGAACCATCTTTTTTCTTTTTCTTTTTTTTTTTTTTAAAGATTTTATTTATTTATTTGACAGACAGAGATCACAAGTAGGCAGAGAGGCAGGCAGAGAAAGAGACAGAGAGGGAAGCAGGCTCCATGCTGAGGAGAGAGCCCGACGTGGGGCTCGATCCCAGGACCCTGAGATCATGACCTGAGCTGAAGACAGCGGTCCAACCCACTGAGCCACCCAGGCGCCCCTGAACCATCTTTTTTCAAGGCCAAATGATTTGGGACTTTAATTATATCTGCAAAATCCCTTCACAGCAGTACCCAGTTGGTGTTTGAGTGAATAAATGAGAGACAAGAATCTTAGGCAAGCTATCTTTAGAATTCTTTTCCCCATATCATCAATGGGTTAGTAAATATCTATGTGGGAAGATATAGAAATGTTTACGTGTGTGTGTATTTCCTATACATGTCTTTGGAAAGAGCCTAGAAACGATGATACCCCAGTATCGATGAGTACACCTTGCACTCAAATGGTTTCTAAATATCATTCCCCACTAAGTGGAAATAGGGTTTCTTGGATAATTCTGTGGTTGAAGCAGGGAAAGTATAAAAGGCCTTGCAACAGAAAGTAAGGAGAGCTCAAAAAATGATAGGCCATGTTCAAAAGGATCAGGGGTCAGGATGAAGGGAATCTCATTAGCCAAATGTGACAATCTAAATAATGATAATAATGGATTAAAACCTACTGAATCAAATAGATATCCATGAGTCCTTATTCGTATAATTGGATACATAAGGGAAAAGGGGAAATCTCTTCCTAAAAGCAGAATGTTAGCTAATAAATGTTGAAGAGATGATAGAGTTAGAAATTATTCTCTTGCAATCACAAATGATTCAGGCAAAAAATATCAGTGTATGCTAAAGCCAGTGTGTAAAAGTCTGATGAGGAATGGGATATTTACATAGCCTCGAAGTAACTTCCCATGAATTACATACCAATTGCTTATTAATTATTCATTAACTATACAGTGGAGAAATCCAGCCCGTACTATTTTCACCAAGTGATAACAGCATGGCCAACAATGGGACAGATTGCCATTGTATGTTTCCCAATATGATGTACTGGGAAAAACAGACTATCCCTGCGGTGGTATTTCTGCTGACAGGCATAGCTTTATTTGAATCTTGAGGAAATACCAGACAAACCTTTGCAAAGAATACTGCAGAATTACTAGGCTATACTCTTCAAAAAATGTCAAGGTAGAGATGAGACAAAATTGGGACCAGTTACAGCTTGAAAGAGATCAGAGGCACAACAACAAAATTGTTCTAGATCCTGGATCAAGAAGAAAGGGGAGAAAAGGAAAGAAGTTTTCTCTTTGTTTGTTTTTGTTAGGAAGGACTTTTTTGACACAGTGGCAAAATGTGAATGGAATTTTGTGGCCTAGATGGCAGCAGGTATTGATGTTAATATCTTGATTTTTATGGGGATAATAAGATTATGTAGAAGAGTGTCTCCATTTTTAGGAAATGCATGCCTTAGTATTTAGGAATAACGGGGCTATGTGACTACAACTTATACTCAAATGTTTCAGCAAAAATAAGTTTTAAAAACCCTGTCGAAGGTTGAATTGTGCCCCCCAAAAAGATAGTGTTGAAGATTTAATTCCATCCCTATGAATGTGTCCTCATTTGCAAGTGGGATTTTTGCAGATGGAATCAAAGTTAAAATGAGGGCATGCCGGATTAGGGTAGTCCCTCAATACAATGACGGATGACCGTATGATGAGAGAGAGATTGGGAGGCACAGGGACACAAGAAAAAAGGCCATGTGATGGCAGAGGCAGAGGTTGGGGTGATACAGTTATAGACTGAGGATTTCTGACAAACACCAGAAGCTAAGAGACAAGTGTGCAACAGAGTCTCCCTCAGAGCCTCCAGCAGGAACCAATTCTGGTCGACACCTTGATTTTGAGCTTCCAATCTCTGGAACTGTAAGACCTTAACTTTCTGTTGCTTCTAGCCGCCCAGTTTGTGATACTTTGAGATGATAGCCCTAGGAAACTAAGACAAACCAAACTGCTTGCTTGCTCTTAACACCAGCATCTTATGCATCTGATTTTCTGGATATTTTAAAAGAGTCACTGAAAGAGCAATATAATAATGTATTTCTATGTACACATAAAAAATATTTGTTATTTTTCTATGCACGTTGCTTTCATCCACGTACCTATGGGAGTCTTGCGTATGATATCTGGCATGGTCAGAATATGTGTGTTAGGGTTGAAATCCTCACCCCAAAGGTGACGCTATTACTAGATAGGGGCCTTTGGCAGGCAGGTAGGTCATGTCATGTAGGTAGAAGCCTCATGAATGGGACTGGTGCTTTTATAAAAGAGGTAGATAGAGTTCCCTTAGCATCTTTTGCCATGTAAGAATACAAAACAAGAAGTCTGTTACCCAAAGAGCGGGGCCTCACTTGACCATGCTGTCACCCTGATCTTAGACTTCCAGCCTCTAGAACTGGAGCGATACATTTCTGTTTATAAGCCACCCACCCAGTCTGTGGTGTTTGTTGTAGCAGCCCAAATGGACTATGATACTCTCTTTTAATTTTTATTTCCTTATTGGATAGCATCTCTTTTAAAATGGCTAATACGAAAAAGCAGAGTGAGGCAGTGGAGAGAGTGGTAGAGAATTAGATGAATTAGATCTGAAGCCTGCTTTTGGAATTGACCCAACACAGGTGAAAATGCCTATCAATGTCTGACACACAGTAGTACACATCCAGTAAGTGTAAATGTATATGTGTGTGTGTGTGTGTGAATTATTATGCAATAATTCTGAGTTGCTTGCTTTAAATTTAAGATCAAGAAACTAATATTCTTCACAGGTTATGTCAGGATAAATAATGAGATAATAAATGTAAAATTTCTTTTTAACTTCTAAACCCTCCTGCAGAGAATACCTATATTATCTATAAAAACGTTACTATCCCACTAATACATGCTTACAATTCCTATTTGCAGACCCGGACGATCGGGTTTGCCATTGTTAACTTGTGAAATAACAACTAGAAAAACAAACCCGAAAAACCACCTTTATCATTTCCAGTGGGGCATGATCACATTTGGCCCTGAAACCATATAAAAGCAAATGGGTTAGGAAAGGTTTTCCAGAGAGGGAAACAGGTTCAGAGGAGTTGTGTAATTCTCTCAAGGTCATGTAGCTTTTAAGAAGAAGAGACAACATGGGCAACCTTCTTATTTAAAATTCCTAAAATACCACTGTCAGTCATCTGTCTAGAACACAGCTTAGCCAGAAGTAAACATCTGGTTTGAAGCATAGACTGTTGATGGTACCTGAGAACTAATCCACTTATTACTATTTATAACAGAATATGTTTGATTGCTTCATTTATTTTCCCAGTGGGTTGAAAATTCATCTTGGCATTCCGTAGCCTGGGAGTATGTTTTATCTTGGATTAAATACACCCCACAAGGGACTAACAGCATGATGATCCGAGGCCGTTTGTGTCAGAAAAAGCATTGCTGACAAACACAACAAAGAAATAGAAAACAGGGGCGCCTGGGTGGCCCAGTGGGTTAAGCCACTGCCTTCGGCTCAGGTCATGATCTCAGGGTCCTGGGATCGAGTCCTGCATCGGGCTCTCTGCTCAGCAGGGAGCCTGCTTCCTCCTCTCTCTTTGCCCGCCTCTCTGCCTACTTGTGATCTCTATCAAATAAATAAAATCTTTAAAAAAAAAAAAAGAAATAGAAAACATTGGTTTTTTTTAATTTGTTTGTTTTTTGTTTGTTTGGGTCTCAACTTTGCTTTTTGTTTTTAAAGATTTTATATATTTATTTGACACAGAGAGAGAGATCACAAGTAGGCAGAGAGGCAGGCAGCGAGAGAGGGGAAACACGCTCCCTGCCAAGCAGAGAGCCCGATGTGGGGTTTGATCCTAGGACCCTGGGATCATGACCTGAGCAGAAGGCAGAGGTTTAACCCTCTGAGCCACCCAGGCGCCCCTCAACTTTGTTTTTGTGGCAGATTCTATGTAAATATGCGAGGTTTTGAGACAACCTCTACTGGATTGTTTTAACCCACACCGAGTAGCAAAGAACCTCTATCTAATACTGACAGAGTGCAAATTGTACTACTTTCCTTGAATTTTACTTGTTCTTCCTACTTTATAGCCATGAAAATTTATTGAAAGCAAAAGGGACTAAGTGGGATGTGGGCTTGCTCTTCAAAATACTTTAATTTTTCACAACACTGTGCCACAAAACTCATCTCATTGAGGTGATGTCCCTGTACTCCAGACCCAAGAGCAGTGTGACCTCTTCAGGGTCACCTGCATGGCGTCCAGTAGAACCATACTCTGACAAACAGATTTACTGGATGTGTGTTCAGAAGGAATTTTGAAAGCACTGTCTAAACATTTAGAAATTTCTTACATCAATAAACAATTTTTATATCCTTACTTTTTCCTCATTCTCCTAAAAAGTGTCAGGTATTGCATTCACTGCCACAGCCTCTGTTTCAGTACATCCTGTGTACATATTTCATTATCCTATCCAGCTGATGATTCTGCTCTATGCTATACAACACCGACTCTATCACAAACTATGAAAAAAGAAACCCAAATTGTTGTTCTGCTTGCAGCCAGCATTTATTTGGTCTAGACCTAATGTTCTGAGAAATGACCTACTAGAAGCAATGTAAAATATAAGTTCAAGACTTTCTTTTATACTTTGTTTTTCAGCCTTAGTTCTAAGCTATCATTTTTTTATACTTTAGTATCTTCTCTCTAATGTCTGTCTGGACAAAAAGGAAACTAAGAGCTCTCTTAAAAGAGCTGGTAATGCTGACTTATGAACTGTAGTGCTTCATCTACAATGTTGATTCTCAACCTTGGCTGTCCACTGGAATCCCTGGCAAGCATGTAAAACTTCCCATGTCCATGTTGTACCCTAGATTGAGTAAATCAGAATTCTGGGGTGCGACCCAAGCCTCAGTGATTCTAAAGCTGCCCAAGTGGTTCCAAAGATAGCTGACATTGAGAACCACTGAGCTAGAATATAAAGAGCTGCTTCACCAGCTGCTGGTTAGTCAATAGCTATTCTACCTTGTCTGTGGCTGTGTTCCTGATTGGACTTGAGTTTTATATGTTCAGATGTGTCTGTTTGTTCCTGTACTCTCAGTGTTGACCCCACACCACTGGAATATTGGCCTGGCTCACTAATATCCATCCCTGGACACCTATGCATTCCAACTAACTAACCAGCTTGGACCTGGAGTAAGCAGGGAGAGAATTCTAGTTCTCCTTCAATATTATTGCTTCTCTTCTTCTGTAGTGATAAAATTGCTTCTATCATTTAAAGCTAGGAAAAGGACACCCAAATTTTCTTTTCTGTTTAAACTCCCTTTCTAAGTAATCCCATTCAACCACTTGGCTTTAAATATACTCTATAAGCCAATGAGTTCCAAATTTATATATTCATTTTGGACATCATCCTTGAGCCCACAGTTCTACTTTAACAACTTACTCTACTTGGATGTCTAGTAGGCTCTTAAAAACTCAACATGTCCCAAAGTGAGCTCATGACAATACCCTTCCTCACCACCAATACCACAAACACTCCCATCACAGCCTTCCCCAACTTGGTTGATGGTAACTCCATCTTCCAGCAACTAAGTCGAAAACCTTCAAATCATCCTTGACTCTTTCTCTGCAAGTTACATCCAATTTGTTTCTGTTCATTCTTCACTTTAAATCCTGTTCATTAGACTTTTTGTTGTTTTTTTTTTTAAAGATTTTATTATTTATTTGACAGAGAGAGATCACAAGTAGGCAGAGAGGCAGGCAGAGAGAGAGAGAGAGAGAGAGGAGGAAGCAGGCTTCCTGCTGAGCAGAGAGCCCAACACGGGGCTCGATTCCAGGACCCTGCGATCATGACCTGAGCTGAAAGCAGCAGCTTAACCCACTGAGCCACCCAGGTGCCCCTGTTCATTAGACTTTTAAAATATATCAAGAATCTGGGCATTTCTCATCACTTCTTGTGTGTGTGTGTGTGTGTGTGTGTGTGTGTGTGTGTGTGTGCGCGCGCGCGCACGCACATATATATGGTTCACGCCACCATCATTTCTCATCTGGATTATTGCAATTGCCTCTCACCTTTCCTTCCTGCTTCTACTCTTGCTTTTCTTCAGTCTATTCTCAAAATAGCAGTCCCAGTGATCTTGTTAAAATATGTTACATCACGTTACTTCCCTGCACCAAATCCTCCAAATGTTTCCTATTTTGTGCAGAGTAAAAGCCAAAAGCTTTACTATGACTTAAAGAACCCTGTACGGTCTGGCCCCCAAGTTATGCTTCTGTCCTCATTTCCTACTACTCTCTCCTTCTGCTCACATCAACCTTCTTGTTGTTTATCCAACCGACATTTTTTTACCTCAGGGCATTTGACTCCATCCCAATTGCTCAAGGCTGAAATTCAGCTGGGTTTCAACATGGGGCCCTAGGGGATGTTTATGACTTGCATTAGATTTTATTGGTTTGGGCATATGCTGTGACTGGTCACTGCCTGTGTTATACTGATTGTTAAATATTCTGAGTATCAACATGCTTCTACCTGAAATGTTCTTCCTGTGCCCTCTCATCCCTGAGATCCCTACTAAGAGGTCACAAGAAGACATTCTCTGTCCACCCTATTTAAAATTTCATACCTATTTTACTTTCCATTCTCTTTCCACTTTAATTTTTCTCCTCATACTTGTATTAGTTATTCTTTGCTGCATCACATATTACCAAAATATAGTGGCTTAAAACAATATTAAATATTTATTTTCTCGAGCAGTTTCTGTGAGGCAGAAATGCAGGAACAGCTTAGCTACATGATTCTTGCTCAGGTTGCACCAAGATGTCAGCTGGAGTTATAGTCATCTTGACAGAAGCTGGAGCTTACACCACACCATCCTATTCAGAGTTGGAGGGGACTACTTAAAGGCAAGAATAGCAGAACACAAGAATCACTGGAGGCTGCCTTAGACAGTATGCCCACTGGTCCCCACGGGGTTCACATGCAAACTCTGCTCATTACGGCATCAGCTCAAAATCTAGAATCTTGTTATCTAAATCAAGTCTGGGGCAGTCAAGTCCACACATGTAGTTACTTAGGTATAGCTCCTCCAGTATGGTTCTCTTGACCTGAAGACTTATGAAGTAAAGGGTCAAGTTATTGACCACCAATATCGCCCACATAAAATTGTAGGATGCGCATAGGATAGTATAGGTTTGTTCAAAGTATATAGTTTGTTCAAAACCAGTATAGGTTTGTTCAAAGGAGGAAATGGGAAGAACATAGGTGTCGCTGGGCTATAATGATTCTGAAATTCAGCAAGGTATAGGCTTGTACTTCCTTGATTAGGACTC
Source organism: Mustela erminea (assembly GCF_009829155.1). Taxonomy (NCBI): domain Eukaryota; kingdom Metazoa; phylum Chordata; class Mammalia; order Carnivora; family Mustelidae; genus Mustela; species Mustela erminea. The sequence goes on along the minus strand of NC_045628.1, from coordinate 54,395,624 downwards.
AAGGCATGGGAATAATTTGGCATTTGGTTACACACTGTGGGCTTTCAGTTCTCTTTAAGTGATCTTCTCTTTTCCATGAAAGGTAGCCCAAGTGTGCAGTTGGTAGTTTTCCCAGCCTGGTCCCTGTCAGTGTGAGACTTCATTTCATCATGTGTCTATTTCTTTCATTCCAAACTGGTGGCATTTCTGAAAGTACAATTCTCTCCAAAAGTCTTAAGGGGAAAGGAGTGCCTGGCTGGCTCAGTCAGTAGAGCCTGTGACTCTTGATCTCAGGGTGGTAAGATCAAGGCCCACTTTGGGTACAGAGATTACTTCTAAATAAATAAATAAATAAAGTCTGAGTGTTCTTTACAAATTTCATTTTGGTTTATCCCATTGGACAAAAAACACATCTTGGCTTCTGTCTACTTTGGGCTTCTGCTAGACTATTGAAGGCCAACATTCCTAAGCTTCTGAAAGTTTTATTCTTTGATTGAATGGTTCCTGGAGATATTAGTTTCCTTAGATCATTCTACTGTCTTAACAAACAAATTAATAGGCACTCTCTTATGTTCCACTTTAGATCAGGCTTTCAGGATGGTGCCCTGACTGGAACTCTTCCTGGAGCCATTTCTTAACAAGCCAAACTAAGCCAAATTAGCATAATTTGACATTTAGAGAGGTTGGGAACTTCCAAAACCAGCAATCCCTAGCTCCTTTTAGGTTCGTAACCCTCTTCCCACACTTTACTATAAGCAGCAAGAACGAAAGAGGCAGGATCTTCCACATTCTGCCTGGACATCTTCTCAGCTGGCTCACTCACTTCTTTAAGCACATTTCCTACTTCCTGCATTACCACAGATCACAGGGTTGCTGTCTACCACCACACTATAAAGGTCCCTCACAGTGCTCCTCAGCTTGCGCTGACATTCTCCCCAGAGTCCTTCCTGCTTCTGCCTCTGACCAGTTTTAAAGCCAAGCCCATATATACAGTTTTTGTTAGACTATGCCACACTTCCAGGTACTATCATTTATATTACTTGTTAACTTCTGCAGTACACTTCATCCCAGATTTGGGGTAGGAAGCAAGAATCACTGGAGGCTGTCTTGAAATCTGACTACTTCTGTAATTAACAATAATAAACTACGTATCTTACTTATTTGTTTTCTTAGTTGTCCATCCAGAATGAACGTGTGTGGCAGAGGGATTTTTGATGAGTTTATTCACTACTATATCCCTAGTGCCTGGCTTATAGTAAGTACTCAATATGTGTGTGTTAAATGATTGAAGTAGGGCTATGTTTCCTGGCCTTTGTTGTAACTAGGGGTGGCTATGCAACTAAATTTGACCAGCAAAATGTGAGCAGAAGTCATGAGTGTGATCTCTAGGTTGTGTACTTAAAGGTAAACTTATCCTGCAGTTTTTTTTTACTCTCTCCTCACTGGCTGGATTATTTATGCTTTAGTTGCAGATAAGAGAAACATGCTAGAGAAGGCAGAGCAACACAGTAGAAGCCTGTACCCTTGATACTGGAATAGAGTAACACCATCACTACACTAGCCCTGGCCTGAATATGCTAGGATTTGTACCTAATAGCAAATTTCTAAGCTGTTTAAACCACAGTTATTTTGAGTCTCTACTATTGCAGCTGAACCTATAGTTTAATATGTTACATGAGAGGGGCTAGATAGAAATACAAGCCTGAAAAGAGCCTGAGGAAGGAAGATAAATGGCCATTTAACACTTAGAGAATGACAAATACAGAACTCCTCATATGTAGGATTACATTGTTAGAATACTCCACCATCTATTATTATTTCTTTTCCTTGTTTTTTCCCCTAGTATTAAGATGTACTTGGCATTCAACACTGGATCAATTTTTTTAAAGACTTTATTTAATTGAGAGAGAGAGAGAGAGAACAGAGAGAGAGAGAGAGAGAACAGAGAGAGAGAGCATGAGTTGGGGAGAGGGGCAGAGGAGAAGCATACTCTCCACTGAGCAAGGAGCCTGATTCAAGACTCGATCCCAGGATGCTGGGATCATGCCCTAAGCCGAAGGCAGATGCTTAACCAACTGGGCCATTCAGGTGCCCCATCAATGGATCAGTTTAAAGTGCATAACATGATGGTTTGATTTACAATCCATTTGTTTCTGATAGGTATATTAATTTGTTTCTAGTTTTATACTCTTATGAATCATGCTCATATGAAATTCTTTTTTTTAATATTTTTTTTAAAGATTATTTATTTATTTATTTGACAGAGAGAAATCACAAGTAGATGGAGAGGCAGGAAGAGAGAGAGGAAGGGAAGCAGGCTCCCTGCTGAGCAGAGAGCCCGATGCGGGACTCGATCCCAGGACCCTGAGATCATGACCTGAGCCGAAGGCAGCGGCTTAACCCACTGAGCCACCCCGGCACCCCTTTTAATATTTTTATTTATTTATTTGAGAGACAGTGAGAGCATGAGAGGCAAGAAGGTCAGAGGGAGAAGCAGACTCCCCATGGAGCCGGGAGCCCGATGCGGGACTCGACCCCGGGACTCCGGGACCATGACCCGAGCCAAAGGCGGTCGCCCAACCAACCGAGCCACCCAGGTGCCCATGAAATTCTTATACAGGACTTGGTGAACACATGTTCACCAATGGTGATAGCTAGATAAGAAAATATTCAGCCTCAGAAGATTTTGCCAATTTTCCAAAAAGGTACTGATTCACAAGTCCACTAGTGGGGCATGAAAATTTTGGTTTCACATCCTTACTCATGGTACTTTTTTTCTTTCATTTTAGTAATTCTGTTGAGTGTATGAAGGTATCTCAGCATTATTTTAATTTGCATTTCTCCAATGACAGATGAAGTGGAACTCCTTTCCATATATTTACTAGCCACTTGGATATCTTTTTTCTTCTTCTTCTTTTTTTTTTTTAATGCAAAGTGTTTGTTCAAGTATTTCACTCAGCTCACTTTATTTTTTGAGAATTTAAATAGTATTGGGCACCTGGGTGGCTCAGTTGATTGAGTGACAGCTTTTGGCTCAGGTCATGATCCTAGAGTCCCAAGATCAAGTCCTGCATCGAGATCCCTGCTTAGCGGGGTGTCTGCTTCTCCCTCTGACCCTCTCCCCTCTCATTCTCTCTCTTACTCTCTCAAATAAAATCCTGAACAAATAAAAAAAAATTTAAATAGTATTGATCAGTATATTTATTGAGTATACTATGTTGGATACATGGTACTAAGCACTTTATGCTTACTTTATATATACAACAACAATGTTCAGTAGGTCTATAACTCATTTGCATTTTATAGTTGAAGAAACTGAAGCCCTGGAATGTTCAGTAGTTTACCCAAAGTCTCTCAGTTTTGAGTGGTAGAGTCAAGATCTAAACCCAGGCCGATCTGACAAAGCCTGAAGCTTGCATGACAAACCTGTGGGAGATATCATGGGAATCATTGACATTCTTCAGACTGCGTATAACTTCATTACTGTAATCATTTTCATCACCCTCCCTTTGTCAGAGATTGTTTTACTGGAACCCCAGGGAGAAGAGCCATATAGTTGGCTGGCTCCTGAAGACTACTCAAGAGAGTCTTGAACTCTAACCTCTGTCATGTGCCTGTGGGGAGTCCCAAGCCCAAATTTCCCTCCTGGAAGCCTACAAGACCATGGGAATTTCTAATATGACTCCTTTTTACAAGTCAAGTCAAACAGAAGAACCCTAGGTTTTATCTACAGAAACGCAACGCTTGTTGGCTTCCTGAAGATATTAGGGATGGAACAGTGTCATGAAATGTCTGGGGAATACTCAGTATCTTCCTGTTATGCCAATCGAGTTCCACTTCAGTGGGGACTGTACACTTATACCAGGCATTTATATATTGGTAGGTAAAACTGCATACTGCTTTATTTCTATTCTGAAAGGGATTTCAAGATAAAGCACACTGAGGATATAGCTCTGTAGTGTTTTAGCAATTGAAAGTCAAGAGCGGCTGGAACTGAAGTTAAGAACTCTTTGAGGACAAATTTAAGTATTACTAGAAAACATATATAAAGCACTTGCATTGACAGCTCAAAAAAACCCCACAACACAACCTTCCATTTATATGGCATCAAGGTGCAATTTAGGAACCACTTTCACATATGTTATCTAATTTGGCCATCACAAATCCCTGAAGGTAGATTGGACAGCTGGTCTTATTATGATTAATATTTCCATTTTACAAATGCAGCAGCCAAAGCTCAGAGAGTTTCAGTATTTGTCTGAGGTCACAAAATTCTTAAATGGCTCGGCCAAGTATCAAGTTCAGGTCTTCTGTCCCTCACTGCACTTTCTTTTATATATACCTGGCCATATTTATAAAGGATGTGAATACTTACAGGAGTTGGCTTAGAGTTTAAACATCAGGACAATTAGGAGTTCCCTAGGAGTGGGAACTCTTTTTGGAAAAAGCATAGTGGTGGGGTTTAAAAATGAGCAGGGCTATGCAAAGTTTCTGTTTGATTCATTCATCACAACTAAAGAAACCCTTCAGGGGAATTTCTCTCCCACGCCACTGACAGGGTCTTCAGGACTTTCCCCAGTCAAGGGAAATTCCTTTCATCCCTGCAGCCGGCAGAGGTCTTGTGACAGTCACTATATAGTGTCAGAACCCAGGGATGGAAGCCACTACCCTTGCCTCAGATCAGAGTTTACAAACAAAGCAATGCAACCACCTTTCAGAAGATAGTAAATATTATTGAAAGCACTTTCCCCCTTTTTTTCCCAAGTGACAGGACTCATTGTCATCAGAAAAATAGAGCAAACAAATGTACCTCTTTCCATTCCTAAGTAGAATTCTTCATGCTACACTACAAAGCTCACTATTTTAACACTGTTGAAGAAAAAGGAATTCTTTTTTTTTTTTTAAAGATTTTATTTATTTATTTGACAGACAGAGATCACAAGTAGGCAGAGAGGCAGGCAGAGAGAGAGAGAGAGAGAGAGGGAAGCATGCTTCCTGCGGAGCAGAGAGCCCGATGCGGGGCTCGATCCCAGGACCCTGAGATCATGACCCGAGCCGAAGGCAGCAGCCCAAACCACTGAGCCACCCAGGCGCCCCGAAGAAAAAGGAATTCTAACCCAAATTTGCTACTTGTGAAAATTTGACAAATTGGGTAAAGCACTGTCACTGTAAGGATTATCTGACCATGTAATTATAGGGATGAATGTTGGAGCACAATGGTTTTTATTAATGTTGATTCTAATAGGTTTAGAGACTTTGACATATCTGTTTTTGGAAAAGAATACATAGCTGCTCATGGGGAAGATTATAACAAATGAAAAGCATTCTCAATTCTGAATTTTGTCAAAAGATATATATTGTTACAATCATCTTCCAAAATGTGGAAAGCTAGACATAGACTCAGAAGACCTAAATTCAAATTCTGAGTTCTCCCACTAAATTGTCCCACAATACTAGCAAGCACTTGACTTCTCTAAGTCTCCATTTCCTCCCATCTAAAATGAGGTGGCTAAATGACCTTAAACATGGAGTTAGCATAACAAGGTTCTGTCCCCCACTGTAGCTCCTGGGTCTGACAGAGTGAGCAGTCTATGCTTATCATTCAATAAACATCTATTACACGAACTTAAGGTGAATTATAATTGTACCATTCCATGATTTTATGGCATAAGTTTAAAGAATTTCTAAAAAATATGAAATTGTCATAACACAAGTCAGCCCCCACCCCACATATGCTTAAAATGAGGAGATGCTTAGTAGCAGGTGGGGTTTACATAGTTCCTTTGATGAAGAGAGAAATCAAAGCTTTAAAATAACTGCTCTCCTCAATGTCTTGGATTAATTTAACCTTACACTGCAGACTCATACTTAAGGAAGCATGACATTTTTCAAATTTTCAGAAACTAATATTTTCATTGAGACACTTTATATCAAGAAACAGCTGAGATGCTACGTCTCTATATATTTATTCACAATAATGTAAGAGTAATAGAAGGCAACTAATCTTAAAATCAGATATATGTTTTCATTTTTTTAAGATTTATTTATTTATTTGATAAAATAAATTTGAGAAAAATCGCGAGGAGGCAGAGAGGCAGGCAGAGAAAGATGGGGAAGCAGGCTCCCTGCTGAGCAAAGAGCCCGATGTGGGGCTCAGTCCCAGGACCCTGAGACCATGACCTGAGCTGAAGGCAGAGGCTTAACCCACTGAGCCACCAGGCGCCCTGTTTTCACTTATTTCCTTGGAAGATAAAGGACGTACTTGGATATGTTAGCATTAGCCCAAACTGGTGGCGTTTCTTTTTCATTTCATCTTATCTTTAATCTTATCCTAGTGTGTTGGGCTCATTGTAGTCCCAAATTGCTATTTCCTATCAATATCTCGTTTTACAACATTTTCCTGTGTACAGCCTTTTGAAGCCTCCTTTTCTTTCCACTCAGGTTTCCTTTCCTCCAACCAAAATGTCTTTTGCTTAGATTAAACTTCTTTACCTAAAGGAAGGAATAAATAAATGATTATTTCCTGGAGGCAGTTACATTTTAAAAGAAAACCATTTCCTAAAGGAATCTCTAATCAGCCAAACTTCAGGCAATTTAGCAATCTCACTGGATTTCAGAGATTCCCCCATAGCCCTTGAGACATACAGGTAATGCTGACATCCAGTAAGGCTAAGGATGCTGCTGGACATCCCAGGATGCTTTGGACAGGCTACAATCAAGAATGATCCAACCCCCGCCTCCCGCCAAAAAGGGAAACATACAGGTAATTGTCTAGTACAATGGTTTGTCAAACTTTAAGCCACGGAACTCTTGTGCAAACAAAATCAGGCAGCAATCTGGTACATGGAAGAGATAAGGGCTCAAGTACTCTGGCTGAGGCAGTGGTGGATTCAGAACCTTCTCCACTCACCATGCTTCACTCCACCAGCCATTGCTGCAGAGGCACATGACTCTGAGCAGCCCGAGTAAAAGGTCAGTCCATATGTTCACACAAACACACACACCACATAAGAGCATACGTGATATACAAGTAGATGACCCACTCTCAAGTATCCTAAAGGAGCCTACAGACGTCCGTTGCGGTAATAAACCATAGTCACATTTTTTTTTTAACACTCTGAGAGTGTAGCAAAATGAAATGAACAGATAAAGCAATTTAGATTTGGCCTATTATCCTCTATTTCTATCTCATGTTTGAAACTTTGGTGTGCTCCATGGTTGGGTTGCAAAATAAATAACAGTCAACTAAGTGTATTCCAGAGGTCAGCATTACTATTACTAGCTCCTTTAGAAGAACTGGATTTCCCTTATTCAAACTCTCTATTGAATCCAATCACCAAGACAATTGTTTTTTCCTCTGAAACAAAAGTTCCAGTGGTATTTTCCCCAGATGACATTCTGATGCATTCTGGCCTCCAGAGAAACTAGCTAGATCCACTTTTTGGTGGGCTGGCCAACTGCCTTTCTTACCCTTTCTTACCCCGCAGGCACCTGCAACCCAACAGTTTCCAAATCAAAGTCTTTCACTTTTGCCAAAAACCTGTCTCTCCTCCTGGCTAAGATCAACACTTCTGCCTTCCAACCACACAAAGCTAAGACCTTATAGTTACCATCAATCAGTACCATTAAATTACTGGGACTCTAAGCTAAGCAAATTATGGAAATTAGGATTTTTCAACCTCAGTGCTATTGACATCTTGGGCAGGATGATTCTCTCCTCTGGGAGGCTGTCCTGTCCATTACAGGGTATTTAGCAGCATTCCTGGCCTCTACCCTCTAGACACCATGAGACACATCCTGACCTTGGGCTTCACAATAAAAGGTGTTTCCAGGCACTGCCAAAAGTCTGCTGGAAGCAAAATCAACTCCAACTCCATTTGAGAAGCACTGATGTGGACTATCTCTTTATTCTTTGCAGTATCCCACAAGCTAAGTATTGTAGCTTCATTCCACATGGTGTAGATCAGGAAAATGAACCTTTGGGGAAATCATTAACTTGTCCTTGGTCATGGGGCAGGTATGTGGCAGAGCTGAGTTTAAGGATACTGTAAAAGCTGTCTCCCATCTGTCTTTGTTACCTCTGGAGCTCAGTTCCTTTTTGCATGTAGTTGTTTTTAGTTAAGTATTTTTTTTAAAGATTATTATTATTATTATTATTCTTTTATTTAAAGGTTTTATTTATTTATTTGACAGAGAGAGATCACAAGTAGGCAGAGAGGCAGGCAGAGAGAGAGAGAAGGAAGCAGGCTCTCTGCTGAGCATAGCAGGGACTTGATTCTAGGACCCTGAGATCATGAGGCAGAGGCTTAACCCACTGAGCCACCCAGGAGCCCCAAGATTATTATTTTTTTTTTTTTTTAGTAATCTCTACACCCAATGTGAGGCTCGAACTCACAACCCCAAGATCAAGAGTCGCCTGTTCCTCTGACTGAGCCAGCCAGGCACCTGTGTATCTAGTTTTTTATCTAACCATGTTAACCTTTCATTCGGAATGCCTTGATTTTGCTCCCTGCTTCCTGTTTCACTTGCTATCCCCTTCATTCAGATCTGTACTTCCTTCCTAGATTATAACAACCAGGCTCTTAATTTCTCCCTGGGATTTCAGTCCCTTCATTTTTCAGTCTCCTTTTCACATTGCTGGCAGAAGATTCTCAAACATCTTATTACATAACTGCCTTATTGAAAAACCTTCTGTGCCTTCCACATTGCCCACAGGGTCCCTCTCAAAGTTCAAAGGGTGGTCCCAAGACCAGCAGCATTGGTTATCTCCAGGCAACTTGTTAGATATGCAAATCCTTGGGCAAGCTAAGGGATAGGCAGAAAAGATTCTCCAGGCAGCCTTGCTAAGTAATCGATCAGACATTCAAGAAATATTGATTACATACCTGGTCTGTGCAAGACATTCAACTAGGGTATGGGCACTTTCTCAAATATGGATTTGCAAGACTCTGTATCTGTAGGTCTGGAGGTAAGACTCAGCATCCATATTTGTAAAAATCTCTCCCATGATTCCAGTGTGTATTGGGTTGATCCTGAGTGTCCTAATGCCTGCTATACAAAAATGAGAGACATCTCTCGCCTCCCTTGACCTGTATTGCTGGAGATACGTAAACAAATGCTAATGCCGCCATGGTAACAGGAGAAATAACACGGGCTTGCTTCTCCTCTTGTGGGTTTCCTTTGACTTTTGACTTCACTTTACAGTTTCCTTTAACTTGAAAGTATTTTGCACAATAACCAAACAGCAGTCATTACTGATAAAAGGCAAAATTTTGTTTGATTTTATTTATTCACCTGATCTCTGGAGTCCAAAGTTTAATATATTGTTCACGGTCTCAGATATCCAGCAGTAACCACAAATTAGGGTTACCTGTTAAACAGTCCCTAAATCTTTCAGGATTCTCATTCCCTTGTGGCCACTTGCTCACGAGGTGTCGGTGGCTGATGACGGTTCTCTTTACTGTGCTCTGAGGTGGTCCTGGGACCTTAAACCCAGCCAGGGGCACTCCCCACCCGGCGAGGGTGGCGCCTCGGGAGCTGTGCCCTGCGGTAAGGTCGGAGGGCGCCAGATAGAGCTTCAGTGGGGAAGTCCCTAGGGGCGGGCGTAGCTGCAGCTGGTAGCGGGAAATCGAAACTCTAGCTGTTAAAACCGCTGCCTTGCCCTTCGGAATCGCATCTCGAGACTCCCTAAGCGTCCGTCCCTCAGTGGGCGCCCGGGACCCGCGGACCCAGAGCTATGTTCACCCGCACTCGGGTGGTGGGCTCTGGGCTCGGCGCCTCTCCCGCCCCCCGCCTGACCCGGGACCTCCCTGGGCGGCCCCCGGAGCCAGGCCCGCTGCAAGGTCCCAGACCCGGTTTGGAGGTGGCGCCCCAGAGCCCTGCGCGGGAAAGCCGGGGGCTCCAGAGCCAGCGGGTGTAAGTACTTAACAACCGGTTTTGGGGGCGGGAGCCCAGACCTCAAACCTACAAGCACTTTCTGAATCACTGGAGTTTGAAACCACAGGGGCCCAGTGGCAGGGTTTTTGGGTGAATGAAGGTAACCTTATTTGCCTACACAAAAAGCACTCAGAAATTGCCTTATAAATTGAGTGTGCCAGTCTGCGGGTCTTTACTAAATATCTGAGCTCTGATTCCTTTCAAGAACTCTGCTTTTCTGATTTTTGTGGCTGGCTACAGTATTGAAATGACGTGTGTAGAAATCGCCTGCACTTCCTACTAACTTTCCAGGTATCTCTAGAATTCAGACTCTTTAGTATGAAAATTTTTACCCCTCCTGGTTTCAAAAATCAGGGCTCTAAATGATGCCGGGGTAGGAGCAGAGAGGGAATGTGTTAGGGGATAGAAGTCCAAATGCTGCCTCTGGGAGCACTTTTGCATCTCTACAAAGTTTCCAGATAAACCACTTGGTAGGAGTGAGACCTGGTGAGGTCCAGAGTGACTGTAGGGTTTGGAGTCCTGTCCTGGGTTAGGTGCTGTATGCAAGAACCCTTACTTACAGTGTGGAGCGGGTTGTGGGGCTTGATCCCAGGACCCTGAGACCATGACTTGAGCCGAAGGCAGAGACTTAACCCACTGAGCCACCCAGACGCCCCAAATCTTTTTCTTTTAAAGGGAGTTTAATTTATTCATTTTTTAAAGATTTTATTTGTTTATTTGTCAGAGAGAGAGAGAGAGAGAGAGCATGAGCACAAGCAGGCAGAGTGGCAGAGGCAGAGAGCGAAGCAGGCTTCCTGCTGAGCAAGGAGCCTTGATGTGGGACTCCATCCCAGAATCCTGGGATCATGACCTGAGCTGAAGGCAGGGGCTTAACCACCTGAGCCACCCAGGTCTCTCGATTTATTCATTTTTTTTAATTTTTGGAGAGGAATTACTGTATTTTTCTGATGGGAAGTGAAAAAGGAAGTAAAAAGTGCTTAATCTTCATTTACTCACTTTCAATATGAGTTTATTTACATGCTAAAGGATTGAGATTTAACCTTCTATTGTATGCATCCCTCCATTCATTCATTAGGAAGCACTAGTGTAGGTGTGGGAGCACCAGCTTCAGCTTCGGCTTTAAGGACCAAGGCACTTGGGTCCACATTCTTTTATTTATTTATTTATTTATATTTTTAAAATAAACATAATGTATTATTAGCCCCAGGGGTACAGGTCTGTGAATCGCCAGGTTTACACACTTCACAGCACTCACCATAGCACATACCCTCCCCAGTGTCCATAACCCCACCCCCCTCTCCCAACCCCCCTCCTCCCATCACCCTCAGTTTGTTTTGTGAGATTAAGAGTCTCTTATGGTTTGTCTCCCTCCCGATGCCATCTTGTTTCATTTATTCTTTTCCTACTCCCCAAACCGCCCATGTTGCATCTCCACTTCCTCATATCAGGGAGATCATATGATAGTTGTCTTTCTCTGATTGACTTATTTTGCTAGACATAATATTGGGTCCACATTCTGATTCTGCCATTATTTTTCTCTGAACATCAACAGGGTGCTTAACTACTTTATGTCTCAGTTTCCTCATTATTTAAAATGAGATAATACCAACCTCTGAGGGTTTCTTTGTATTTTTGTGTGTGTATGAATAAAGAGTAAGGTTATGCCTGGTGGAAAGGAAATGTCCTTGGATGCTGATAGCCTTGAATTCATTTAACAAATGTTTATTGATCAACTACCATGCTGTCATCCTGAAGTGGAGTGTTTGTACCTTGAAAAAATACACTGATTTAAAACACCTACTTACATATAAATATAAATAGAGATTTTTAAGGCAATCTTTTAAAATTCTAAATGATTTATGAGAATCTCTAATAGACTCTAAGGCAAAGGCTGTGTTCTTGACTATATTTGGATTTAAGTAATTATAAGTGCTAATTCATATTGGCTCTCCCAGTTATTTTTAGTGGGTGATTTTCTCTTGGCCCTCAATATCATAAGCCATCTACACAGATTTAAAGAGAAAGAAGCTCATATATACTTCAAATCCAAAGTAACACTTTCCCTTTCAATATTTTGCTTTTTTTGGTAAGTATCTCACAACTGACTTCTATGATAGCCAGATAAATAAAAGATTAAAGCGTGGGTTTTTCTGGAAGGGGGATTTCACCTGACTTTACTCAATTCTGGGCAATAGGCTCTTGTTTGTGAGAGCAACACAGGGTTCACTTCATTCAGAGGCCAGTCTATAATCATGCCTGGAAGTGGCCCTTTCACTTGATGCTGTTTACAGGCAATAAAAAGATACTCTGAAAATGAGCCTATAATGTGGAATTCTGCTATACAGTTAAATTTACATCAGATGAATTGAATTCATATATAAATGAACATATTTGTAGCCTACTTTATACTAAGAACTGAAGAGACTTAAAGATGAGCAACAATAATAGCAAACACATGTAATGCTCAGTATGTGGAAGTGTGTTATATATATTCTCTTTCAGACCTTCCAACAAACCTGTAAGAGGATCTCCAGCCCTGGATATTTAATTAAAAATTGAGGAACAAGTAACTACTCAACAGAAGATAAGCCCTAATGTAGCTTAGAGTCTAAATCGATGGGGCAGACAGTGATTAGGTAATTACGGGAGTGACTCTTCATCTGCCCTACAAGGAGAAGCCAGGGTTGGAGCTAGCCCTGGGAGCAGAAGGCTTGCCAAGAAGTGATGCTCGAGCTGCAGTCTACAGGATAGTTAGGAGCTGGGTGGGGTTTTTGCTGACGGTCGCACATTATTCCAACACCAACTGACTTCAGTGCAGTTCTGACACTACTCAGAGTTAGCACAGACCCCGTGGGTTAGGGCCCAGTCTCACAAGACTGCCCCTGTTTCAGACACCAGCCACAAATGGGGGTCCCCAGACTACCCGCGCTTCTGCCCGGCTGACTGCAGATGTGGGTGTTTCCATGACCTCTCCTCCCCTAGTTTGATAATTCACTAGAATGAATCACAGAAATCATGGAAACCGCTCTACTTATGATTGCAGCTTTATTATAAAGAGTACAGCTTAGGAACAGCCAAGTGGAAGAAATGCACAGGGCTAGATATTGGGGTGGGGTGTTGCACAGAACCGCCATACCCTATCTGGGTGGGCCATCCTCTCAGCACTTTGAGGTGCTCACCAATACTCAGTCCTTATTGAAGAATATTTATTCTAGCCCAATTACACAGGCATAATTGATTAAAGCACTGGCCACTGAGTTCTTCACTGAACTAGGTCTCTAGCTCCTCTCCCCCCTCCCCAGAGATGTTAGAAGGGTAGACCTGAAAGTTCTAACCCTTTAATCATAGGGTTGATTTTTCTGGCAAATAGCTTGGCTCCTGAAACATTCTGGGGTTATCTCATTAACATATAATCAACACTCTTATCACTTGGAATCTCAAGGGTTTTTGGATTTCTGTGCCAGGAACCAGGGACAAAGACTAAGTTTTTATATTTTATTATACCATAGAAGTTTATATAGCCTCTGTGGTGCCCAGGGAAACTTGCTCTCCCAGATCTCCTTCAAAAGAACTTACTGTGGGAAGCCCAGTCCACTGACAGCCCCAGCGGTAAGCCGTTTGTCCGTTATACCCTTTGTTCTGAGACCACACTGATTCTGCATTCTTCCAGCCAGTGTCTGAACATTCCAGGGTACTAGAGTCAGCCCATTCCTGGCCCAGGTGAAACTTCTCTATTGGGCAACTTTCACCAGAAGGCTCCACATTGAACTATCTTAGGATTTTCTCAGACCTGTACGGTGGTCTGAGGCTTTTCCCACTCAACCCCCCTCCCCTCTCTGCTTTCACAGGTATCAAATCTGCTCTTGTTCTTAAGGCTTTCACAGCCTACCCCCGCTCATTCCTCTTTGGTCCTTCACAAGCATTCTTCCCCAAAAACCTCTTACATATCTAATGCTGTCTTGATGTCTTCGTTTCGGAGGACCTAAACAACACAGCCTCTTAGATACACCATATCCCTGATTACAATAGCTTAGATACTACGTCTGTTGAGGTGCTGTATAATTGTACTGGGGAAACCCACTCCTCCTTCTTATTTCCTCCTTTTGGGGCTCCAGTTTCCTCATTTCCTTACTTAAACTTCGAAACTTTTCCCAGTTCGCTGTACTCCAAGGAGGGAATAACCCGGGTAACTGATACTTTTCTTTCCCTTCATCCTTGAGTCTCACAGGACAGTGAAGGGAGAATAAAGGATGGGTTGGTATGACCCGTTATTAATGGCCAATTCCTGGTTTCTCTCTCTCTTCCTCTTTAAGAGCACATGTTACATTAGTATTAAGTAGTTTGTAAATAGAAGGTGGGATATAAAGTGGAATATATGATAATACAACCATTAAGTTATAGGGATCAGTTTTCATGACCATCACTATCTAATAATTGTTGAGTGTATTCTGAATCCTGAAGTAAAAATGTCTTCTGTCCAAGACAGATCATCAAAACTTCTTACGTCATTCTTGAGTCACCTCATTTCAATCAGAACTAGCCACATAAAAATAGTCTTAAATTAAGTGCAAGTTTTTACAAACTTATGAGAGCCTATAAGAACTGCTTTCACTACTTCTTCTTCACTGCAGTGCCCCAGATTTCTCTGCTGAATCCTCACATGAGTGTGAGAAAATAAGTTTTTGCCTATAGATGTTAAATGGCATGAAAGCATTAAGGTATTACTCCTCCCTGGGGATGGAGAGCTAAATAATGATGAAATTCCTTTTAGTACTATGAAATAATAGTACACAGGAAGAGAAAATCTATGATTGATTCTGATAGATAATCTTGACAGCTTAATATACATGGCTATTTGTTAGATGACTGTAACTCAATCTTCAGACAAGGTTCACAAGTATTCAGAAAGTTTGTAAAACAACAGATAGTGTTTAACTCTTAGTGATAATTATATGGCTTGAAAAGCTTGTTAGGTGTCTCAATGATTACTGTATTCTCCTAGCAACCTGATCGGTAGAACTCTGCCTATTTGACTTATTTTTGAAATGAAAACTGTGGCAGAGCACGTGAATACTATAGTTATCTTGAAGTAAATTACTTGTGACCTACAATAATCAAACTGGGTACCCAGAGAGAATAAAAACCAAAGTAACAATCAATAGCTTGAACTCCTACATCTTGGACTCTTAACCATGCGCTAGACCTCATACTACACATGTCATGTAATTCCTTTTTCTTGTCACAATAAACACTGCCACTTTACAGATGAAGAAACTGAGTCTTGATAGATTAAATGATTTCCTAAGGTCTCATGGCTTTCTTTTTTTTTTTTTAAATGATAGAACCAGCACTCCAACTTGAGTCTATCCAGCAAAGTCTAGATTCTGAACATGAGATGGAGTTGGAGGAGGAAGTGGTATACATCTGGCTAAGTTCCCATCAATCATCATATTTTCACATCAAGAAAATAGAAATTCCATAGGCTAAAAGGAGTGATACTATAGAAACAGTAATGTGACATTTACAGCTTTAAAAGTCTTTGGATAGAGAAGTCATTTATAAGAGTCCAGTTTCTGTGGGGACTCTTGTCTCTGTTGCTTTTCTTTTCTTTTTTCTTTTTTTTTTTTTTTAAGATTTTATTTATTTATTTGACAGAGAGAGACACAGCAAGACAGGGAACACAAGCAGGGGGAGAGGGGGAGTGGGAGAGGGAGAGCGAGAATCCCAATGCAGGACTCAATCCCAGGATCCTGGGATCAGGACCTGAGCCGAAGGCAGCGGCTTAATGACTGAGCCACCCAGGTGTCCCTCTGCTGCTTTTCTTAAAGGACAGTTTGGCGGGCTTGCATTCAGACAGTTCTCTCATCATCCCTGGTTATGAGCAACCTAAACAAATCCTGCCTTCTGGTGGTCTTTCAGACTTCTGAACGTGGGTCAGGGTAAGCAATTCATTTGATATTCATGATCTAGGACATGTTTGGGTCTATATGAGCTTATATACAGGTGAAAAATATTCCACAACCCTCACCCTTACTGTATGTGATGCATGCTGACATTTTCCACTCTCGTTCATTAAAAATAAACCCAAGATATTGGTTTCATGACCCGTTAGTGGGTTACCTGTGTGGTGTGAAAACACAGTTCTGTGCATGGCAGAAGAGATTGCTGAAGTGGATGGAAAGAAAAGACATTTTGGTTTGCTTAGATCCAATTTACCTTCCTATTTATACAGGAGGATAGAAATTATGGTTCTGTTTAGAACAAATTTCCAACTTTTCTGCAGTAGAGTTCACTCCTCCGTATGGAATGCATTTGCAGTCTGCCAAGTCTTAGGGAGCAATCATTTTTGCTCAAATACAATATCAAAAATGAGTGGGCATTTCTCAAAAAGTCTTTGACAGCTGAAACAGTGAAACAATAAAATCAACAGGATGATGAAAGCACGAAAACTCATAATACCTATAATAATCAGTAGAAGCATAGCAGAAATGAGAAAAAAGAGACTTAGTTCAATTACACAGTAAGGTTATTTAATTCAAAGTCAGTAGAGTGCTATAAGGTTATACATATTGTTAAGGTTAATTGCATCTATTCAGAGTCTATTTGAATCTGAAACAAAAGCTTAACAGGAAAAAAATCATCAAAGGGAGAAGACTGCATTTGAAGGGTGTTCTGTATCAGAGAATCAGCTAATGATGATCTTCCTTTGTTCTGTAATGTTTGTAATTTCCCCCCCAAATATGAACACTTAAAAGGCAATCCATTAAAGTTCTATAGAAAAATTAAAGGCATTTATCATCATTAAAACTCAAGGGCTAGTATGGCCCAGTGTTTGTTTTGGGGTCCCTTCCTGGCTCAGTGGGTTAAGGCTCTGCCTTCCTCTCAGGCTCAGGTCATGATCCCAGGGTCCTGGGATCAAGCCCCGCATTGGACTCTCTGGTTGGCAGGGAGCCTGCTTTCTCCTCTCTCTCTGCCTGCCTCTCTGGCTACTTGTGATCTCTCTCTGTCAAATAAATAAATAAAATCTTAAAACAAAAACAAAAAGCCTCAATGGCCCCGTGTTTGTTTTACTGTGGCATCAGAGAATGGAAATCCGGAGCTACCTAATCTCTTGTAAGAAAATCTGAGCCCCTGCTTGAGGTCTTTATATTAAATATTTCCTCATTAAAAGAAATCTTTGGAATATTTACCCCTGATTGTAAAAGTAAAGTTATATCTGCTTGCTATAAAAACTGAAACATTACAAAAATAATATAGACAGTAAAAGTCCCCTGTGATTATAATCCTTAGAAGTGACGACTTCAAATAGTTTGATATGAAGACATCTTTATATTTAAAGTGTTAAGTTGTGATCTTTGATTCTTTATGCCAAGTAGAAAGTCTTAGGGCCATTATGCCAATAGAAGGTGACAGGCAGGAGAAGATATGTTCATATTATAAAGAGATTATTATAATAAACATTATATATAATATTTTATAATATATGTTATAAAACATTTTAGAATTATATAAGTATATAATATATATTATACATATTTTTATATATAAGATTATTTCATATATATATATATAAAGAAATTTATTATAAGGCTATAAGGTATTGGGTCCCATTATTATGAAGGCTGAGAAGTCCCATCATCTCTCATCTGCAAGCTGGAGACTTGGGAAAGCCAGTGTGTATCTCCAAATCCTAAAAGCAGGAGAGTCTATGGTGTACATTCCCTTCTAAGTGTGAAGGCCCAAGGACCAGGAGTACCAAGGGCAGAAGATCGATGTCTCAGCTCAGCCAATCAGGTTTTAACCTTCCTCTGCTTTCCTTGTTCTGTTGAGGCCCTCAGTGGATTGCATGATGCCCAACCACAACAGGAAGGGCCACTTGCTTTACTCAGACCATGGATTCCAATGCTTCCCTTTTTCTGAAACATTCCCACAGATGCACCTAGAAATCACCTTTAGCTAGATACCAGGGTATCCTGTTGGAGGAAGCTGACGCAGAAAATCAACCGCCATATCTGGACTCTTTAGAAATATTAGTCACGAAAGGCAGGAAAAAGTCAAGGAGATGATCCTGGATCCACTAAAGAGAGGTGTCAAACAACAGGCATTGTGATCTGTGATTGGATGCGGTGGGAGGGTAGGGAAAAATATTCTGAACATTGGAACAACTTAGAAATTTGAATATAGAGTAAATATTATATTAATTGGGTGTGATAGTTTTGTTTTTTTTTTAACCTGTAAGTAGGGGAATGTTTTTGTTCTTAGGACATACATGCTGAGGTATTCAGGGTTATGTTACTGACTCTGCAGCTTACTTTCATATGATTCAGAAAAAAATAAAGACAAGGAAAGTGAAAGAAATGTGGCCAACCATGAGCAATTGGTAAATATAGGTAAATAGTATATGAGTTTTCATTTTATTAATATTTGAATTTTACTTGTAGGCTTAAAATTTAAGATAAAAAATAGGGGAAAAAGTAATTTCAGATTATATTCTAAAGTTCATTATGCCCCTCTCTTTTTTTCCTTTATTATTTTGGAATCTGGAGAAATTAAAAGGAAGTTTGTCATGGAGCTGTGTGCTTAAGATATGTACAGTTTGTCTGAAGTATATTATAGCTCAATAAATAATTTAGGGAAAAAAACCTGGGCTCAGAACCATGCTATCTTTTACAGAAGACTATTTGCTAATCTTTAATGAGCTATTTATCAACAACACTTTGTTTCATGCAGTGGTTCTTATTACTCCTAAGACACAGATCAAAGAAAAGGATCACGAACTAGGATACAGATGTTAGAGACAAATGTGAGAAACAGGGTTGTAAAAAGACAATTAGAAAAACTAAATCACGTACATTGTGGAAGATGGAACAAAGAAGAAATTCAGTCACAGCATGAAAAAGGAGATGTACTGTGATTTAGGGTTAGGTTATATTACATATGGTGAAAGAGGGATCATATATATGTTATACATAACTCTTATATTACAATTACATATAATAGATATGTTAAGCATAGAGGGCTTTGTTTCTCACCTATGAAATAGGTGTGAGGGTAGTTAGTTTAGGGTTTATAAAAATAGCAGGCAACCATAATAGAACATTTATCACCTAGCATTTTTCTAAGGACTTTATATCTGTACTCTAAGACATACATAGCTGTCATCCCCATTTCACAGGTGAAAAAATAGAAAAACTTAGTAAGTTGCCCAAAATTGTAGTTAGAAAGTAATAGAATTAAGGTTTAAAACCAGGCAACTTGGTGGGGTGTCTGGGTGGCCAGTCATGATCTTGGCATCCTGAGATTGAACCTTGCATCAGGCTCTCTGCTCAGCAGGGAGCCTGCTTCCCACTCTCTCTCTCTCTCTGCTCGCCTCTCTGCCTACTTGTGATCTCATTCTCTGTCAAATAAGTAAATAAAATCTTAAAAAACATATAAAACCAGGCAGCTTGGTAACAGATTACCACTAATACAGTGGTTTTATAGTCACAGGGCACCAGATAGCTTTTGTCCTTCTGTTCTGCCATTTCTGATGCATGTCTTCTGCATTCAATGTCTCATTGACCAAGACAGCTGCTTCAGCACCAGCTACCACTTTAGTCTTCCAGGAAGTGGAATGCAACAGAAAAGCCCTTTCCTGTTTGTCTCCATTTGAGGGAGATTTCCTAGAAATCCTTCTCAAAAGCTTCCACTTACATTTCAACTTCCCAAACTTAATAACAGGGTCATACCTAGCTATAAAAAAGGTTGTAGATGATAGTCTTTTGGTTGGGTGCATTGTCAATCTGAACAGTATAAAGGTGCCATTAGGAGGAGAAGGTGAAAATGAATGGCTGGATAGAACCAGCATTTTTCCTAGTTTGAGAATTGAGGAGAGTCAAAAATAAGAGCAGACATTAATCATTCATCAAACTGTTTCTGGGATTTCAGAAATGCAAATGGGATATGTAAGGAAGAAAAATTTAAATATAGTCCACATTACTGTTCAGAGTATTGATTTAAGAGGACTATTAGAGTTATCTTCTGGATAATATTGTGTGCAAGCTTTATTTTTATGCTTTGTATATCCTGCAGGATTATTTGTAATAGTGAACAACTGAAACAACTGAAATAGTTAGGTGAGAGGTTGAATTATGCTGCATCCATGTTGTGAAGTATTACGTAGCCGTTTAAAATTAAGCTTGTTACATGAATAGTTGGGAAAACCATTTATAGCTGAAGACATAAAATTGGACTTAAGATATGATTGCAGCTGTGTAGTAATAGGTACAGAATATAGACTGGACTGAAATTCACTCAAATAAAAGTAACTGGGGGTGGCTTAGTTGGTTAAGTATCTGCCTTCAGCTCAGGTCATGATCCCAGGGTCCTGGGATCAAGTCTGCCTCAGGATCCCTGCTCTGCAGGGAGCCTGCTTCTCTCTCTCCCTCTGCCTGCTGCTCCCCCTCCTTGGCTTTTTCTCTGTCAAATAAATAAATAAAATCTTAAAACACCTCCCCCCCCAAAACAGCAATTGTGATTTCTGAGGGATAGGATTATGAGTGACTTTTCAATATTTAAAAATATATTTTTGTACATTTTCATCTATAAGCATGTTTCTTTCAGGATCAAATAAAAAGTGAATTTTTTAAAATGTGCTATGCAGAAATTTAGATATAAATCCCTCATGTCTTGCATTTCTGGTTTTGTCTTTTAAGTTATAGATCATCTTGAGGAGCAATGCTTAAGACATGGGGACATAACCAGATCTTAGTCTATTAATAATAATAATAATAGAAAATGTACAACCATTTGGTAAATATGCAAACGAAAATTTCCTTATCACAAAGCCATTCTTAAAAGAGCATTTATCCTGAATATTCTCTTGTTGGAAAAGATAGCCCTGCTAGGGCTCTTCCACCCTTATATGTCTTCAGGGGTGTGCCAAGGCACCACACCAGACCATTTTTTCATGTGGACTATTCCTCAAGGTTGCTATGTAGCTGGGAATGTTGAGAGATGAGGTAAGCTTTCCCCAGAACGGAATCCAGTCTTGCTTACCGTCTGTTGTAAAAACGGTGGCTTGCTCTGCTGTGTTCCTCACCTGCCATGCAAACAACGCTGCATGTGTAGCATCTGTCGTGTTGCCCCCAAAAGACTTGGAGCCAGAGAGAACAGACAAAAATATGCTGATGCTCAGGCTCTGTGCTGTGGCATGAATAATAAAATCTTACTAGTCTCTGGCCCAGGAATCTCATGTCTTTTGCCAGCATCTGTGAATAGTAATACTAACAGTAATATAGTGATATATACTAATAGTAATACTAGTGAGTAATAGCTCACTAGTAGGCTAAGGTTAGCTTGTTAGGTTAAGGTTAGTTTGAAAGTAGGCTCAAAAGAAATCCCAGATGTGATATCTCTATGTTCTGAAAATAGGTATTCCTTGTGGTTATTTTTACCAAGGAAGCAACTTTATGCATTTTTGCTAGTATACCTAACAATTGGTCCCCACCCATCTCTATTCCCATCATTGATTTTTGGCCTTTTAAAGATGGTCTCCATAATACTATGTTTCATATATATTCTTTGTATCCTTAGAGTGAATCCTTCCTGCTATCTTCACAGCTTTTATCATTTATGTGTATAGATAGTGTTTTACGTGATGAAGTGTGACATCTTTGAGGTCTACCCTGTATGGTTGTGCAGGTTGGTAACCATACAAACTTGCCAGGCTAAGGGAATAATTTGGAGCTGAAATATATACCAAACTGTGTGGCCTAGTGTATGGTTACCTCCACTTGAAAGAAGGGACACATTTTTCTAATTTGCATAAGTTTACCACATCTCATTAAGTCATAAGCCTACATATGAGTGCTGGGATGGATAGATGTGTGCATGTATATACCTCTTTTGACTTTCCATGAAGTTACCCTATGAACAAAGGTGCTGATGACCTGTAATCTCTTGTTTATCTTTTCCACTGGGTGTCTGTTCAGCCCTCTGGGGATCTACTGAACTGTCCAACAGAAGCTATGAATTAAAAACTGACCTGCTTCACATCAGCCTCTTGGATGTGTACACAATGTTTTGGGCTCTGCAGGTTGTGAGACCAAAGAATTCATGAGCCCTTCTACACTGGAGTTGTGGAGTGCTGGATCAGGGTTGGTGGAATAGGTTTAGTGGTTAAGGTTGATTTGCTCAGCCTGATCTTGCCTGTTTTTGTTTTTCTAGGAAATGTGGTCTATTTAATAAAGAACTTCTGGCAACCTGAATGGCTCAAAAGTTTTGACTCATTTTGGCTAAAAGCAGTAAACTTCAGATGCTCATATTAAGGTCATAAGACAAAAACCAGTGTGGAAAGACATAGCTAGAAAATAATTCTCTATCCAGTGCTTTTGATTAACCAAAAAAATCCATGTTTTTTCAAGTTCACGCAAGGTTAAGATTTTCTTGAACTATGAAAATCTGAAACTAATTTTCTTTTGTAGGATGGTAGACTACATGTCTATAATTCTGCCTGGAAAGATGTGTTTGTTACTCAATCTCCTACCTCTTTCTGAATTTTTGCTCTTGACTATGTTTCTTTTTCAGTCAAACCAGTGTTGTTCCTAATTAGAAATTTAAATTACATCTGCTGTAGTTTGTACACACCAGGGGATATATTTATGTAATACTTTTAGCCAGCCAAGATATTTTTCATAACTTCAGCATAACATTTTTTCATAGAGTGCTTATTGATGAGACATTATAACAATTGTGTAAGAATGGACACGGGAGAAGCAGTTGTGTAGCTCAGCAGAGACCTCACAGGAAAAACATTCCTTAAATGTATTTTTCATATATATATATATATATAAAATGGTGCAGGAACACATTTTCCTCTTTGTCTTGTGCTATTCTTTATATGTTCTCTCTCAGTATTTCTCCTGGATGTGTGTTGTTGGAAAATGAAAATAATCTTACAAATTGTGATATTTCATTAAATTTCAATGAGGTAATTAAGGAAACTAATTTTCAAAGATATACATTTATTTCAGTGACTTGAATGTTGCTTTATCAGAAAATGCCGAGAATACTAAATATAGATAGGTTGGGCTTGTCTAGATCAGCATCTTTGAGAGTCAGATTGTTGAAAGGGAAGACATGCAGGTTAAAACAGCAGAGGCCCTTGCTGTGGGTGGAAACTAATTGGCTGAAAACATGAATAAATTATACTTGTTATTCATGTCAAGAAAAAGCCAGGAGAGAAGGGACGAATATTTGGATCTACCAGCGCGTTACATTCTGACACATGATTAAAGAAAAAAAAAAGTAGATCCTCAGATGTAGGCTCCTCCTTCTATAGCAAGTAAGAGGAATAGAATCTCCATTACTTGCCATGCTTTCTTCTAACTATTGTTTCAGATTTGGCATGTTCAGCCAAGAAAGTGTTGCTGAGATGGTTGCTAAGGAATTCTCTAATATGAAACACTTATTAATGGGACCTCTGTCACTGAGCCTGGGGTTGTGTTAAAATGCTTTCAATTAAAAGGCTCTGAATTTAGGGTTGGGTAATTCTGTCCCTCTTTTCATGGTCTTGCCCTGCGTCTGGGTACTTATAGACTATGTGTATTGCAATAGATTGACTGCAGTTCTCATCCTAAAACGGAAGATTCTAGTATGTTGCTATCAGACTTAAACTTATCCAGATTAGATATTGTAGAGTAAGATCTTTTACAAACGGATTGATTTTTCTTTCCAAATCTTTCACCAAATTTGCATACAGGAGGCCTATGGAATTTGGAAAATTCTCTTTGAAGCAGCTGTTAGTAAAGTGCCTCTGAAGAAACACTTCTTTTGTCATTTTGGATCCTGTCTTTTAAACTTCAGCTTGCTATCCTTCTCTGAAAATTTCTACCCCTTTGGGGCCTCTGTGACTCTCCCTGACCCTGGATCTCTACTTAACATCATCCTACTTTGACACTTCTTTGGGCATTCTTGTGCTGTGCTCCTGTGGCTTCATAAATTGTTCCAAATTAAGGTCTAAGCTCTGTTAAAGTGGTTGCTGTCTGTTTTTTTTTTTTTTTTTTTTTTTTTATTTCCCCTCATTCTTCGAAAGCCCCTTAACACAAGTCCATAAATAGGTGCTCAGTTAAATAGATTACTTTGGAAGTCTATCAAGAGGGTGGAGTTAAATGACAATTATTACTGTATGCTTTCTGTGTTGAGCTGAAGAGTTAGCTGCAGATGCCCAAAACGTCTAAGACAAAAGTCTGGGGTTTGAGTCTAAGCATCATCACTTAATTGACCCCATGACCTTTGGTAGATGATTTAATGTCTATGTCTTTAACAGGGATTTAATCCCTAAGTTCCCTTAAATCCAAATGTTCAAGGATAACTTGATCTAGATAAATGGTTCTCATAGTGTGGTCCCTAGATCAAGAAGAACATGGACATCACCTGGGAACTGTTAATGCACGTTCTCAAACCCCACCCCAGACCTCCTGAATCAGGAACTCTGCCCTTTAGCAAGAACCCGCAGGTGATTCTGAGGGATGCTAAAGTTTGAGAACGACTGATCTTTGTAGAGTCAAATCCCTGGAATGGCGAGAAGCTCTATACCATAATGTTAGTGGACACTGAGGACTGTGTAGTCATGTCATGGCTGACATTCAAATCCAGTATCTTGTGCTTCATCTTTAAGGCTCCGTACAACGGTTCACCCCTGCATCATATTCAAGTGTGCAGCTATTACCCACAGAATTGCAGCTCCCAAGATCCTATGAAGTGCTGGCAATTGAGAAGTGAAAAATCTTTCTTAGGGTGAACAAAGAATTTGCAGTGGACAAGGGATTCATTTCCAGTAGCAGCCTCCTAATTTTGTATTCATAACGTTGTATGCATGTGAGGCTACAAATGCAATGTCTGCTGATATACATTAAATAATTGGACATCTTGCAGCTCCATTTGCATGCAAAGGTGGTTTTACACGTCCCCATTTACAAGTCTAAAATTAAAGCCCAGTTTGAAGCAGGCTAAAGTCTTGCAGCTAGGAAAATAATGAGATAAGGAAGAAATGACTTCTGTTAATCAGCACTTCGGCCTCTGCTGTTCAATCTTTGCTAATTTGTCCTTTGAAATGGTACATTCTGTGTTGAGAGAGAGAATTCGAAGTGTCCGTTTTAAAAAACAAACAAACAAAACCCTACATTTATAAGCTGATTGTGTTTATCTGTAGCATTTCCCCTAAAACTGGATTCACACGTATGCTGCAGTCTGTTGCCACGCTGGATTTCTGCTCTGTGAAGTATTTGTGTTCTTGTGGGACCCCAGGCATCATCTCAAAGAAGAGCCCCCCCCCCATCTCCACAGAGGTACAGACTGAGTCTGTGGCATCATTTCATTTTAGTTCAGCCCACATTCATCAAGCAGCTACTTCGTGCCAGGCATTGTGCCCGAGGCTGGGTGTGTACAGATCAGTCAAGTTTCTGTGCTCAAGTTTAACAGCTTCCTGGTATCTCAGTGTTGCATATTTTTCCTTAAGTGAAGTCTTCCCCGATCCCCGCCCCATGAATTAAAATGCTTCAGGGATCCTTCTCTGATTATGTTCTACCTGTGACCCCAGGAGAAGCAGGGACCTAGTGGACCCATGCCTGGAAGAGTCAAAGCTCCAAAGCACAAGATTGTGGCCAGAGAGCCAATCAGAAGGGTCATGAAGAGAAGGTGGCTGCCTTACAAACGGCCTGTGTTTCCAGTTGGTCAACGGATGTGGGAATGTTTTCTGTACCCCCAGTGTGGGTCACAGTGGCAGAGAATGCCCATCTCAACCCCTTTCAAAGGGACTTGCCCACAAGTGCCACCTGGAAGAACAATGGATCCCTACATGGACAGTTTACCAAGAGCCAGCTGTGAGGCAGTCACTTGCCCGACTTCACGGGCTGCTTTGTATTTCCGTATTTGGTCGTATGCATTCGTTTTACTTTGACAATTAGATCCTAAGCTTCCAGAGAACAGAGCTGGGCCTTAAGATTATCTTCCACGGTACCTATTTGGTGGTGAGGATCATAAATATATGAGCAGGAAGAATGTCTAGAGGTTTATATGCATTCGTGTTTTCTCATGGTAATCAATGTTTCTTCTCTTCGTTCCAGCCCAGGGGCATATACCATGATAGTACCAAATGAAAACCGAAGAAATCAGATAAAAAGGAGTACGTATATTTATTCAGTCAACATTCAGAATGCTTCCCATCTTCTGAATAGAGTAGGATTGGTTTACTTAGATTTGTAGTATTTTTATTTTCTCATTTGTATAGACACAGACTCACTAGATCTTATCAAGTTTTTTCTTTTTTAACTTAACTGCTTTAATTACACCTTTTAAAATTATTCTATTATTAGTGTTTCTAAATTTGTTTCTCTGTGTTAATAGCAGAACTTATAGTGCAATCATAAACCTCAGATTTCCATGGGGCTTAAACTTTCCCACATCTTTTGCCAATAAATCTACCTAGTTCCCAGGAAATTGGGCTGACTACAGATACTCTTACAGGACTATGAACACTGTGTAACAGAGGAATTATATATAAAATGCACCATGACCTAATTTGTCCCTGTCTTTATCTGTCTTGTCCCATCCCTTCTTAATGGAATTTTTCTTTAACCACTGTGTACCCTCAGCTGTTTTTATTGGTGTACCTTAGTTTCCTTGCCTAGATTACAATCTCTTTGAGGGAAGGGGTTACACTGTACTCATTTTTGTGCTCCTTGTACCTACTGGGTGTGTCACATATTTGACTGAAGTTTTACGGTAAAATAAATGCTGTCATTAAAAGTTACAGCATTATGTCTTAGAGGTAAATGGAGAGCTAAAGTTCCGCTAGTTCACAAAGAAGTTAGGAGGCTTGTTCAAGTCAAGCTGTGGGGCTAGCCTTGATGTTCTGTGCTCTCTTTCATTAGATCTTGGTAAGAAATTTAATATTGTGGCTGGGAATGGGTCTACAGGCAAAACAAGAAAGCAGGTCTCTAAATTAGAGACTTGGGTCTCCGCCAGACAGGTAGCACCCTAGGTCGTACACCTGCATCAGCGCCAAATACAATAATCACAACTATGCAGAGTAATTTTGGGTACTGCCAGCAGGTGACCAATGGATTCCTTAAAGGTTTTGGCATTTTACAAGCTTTTGATTTCAATACTTTCCAGGAACTTAAGACTTAGTGTGGTCTGGAATTTGGGGATGTTTCAGAAGTTTTTTGGTATTTTTTTCCTCTAATGTTTAAAAATTACCATATATGGACATTTGAGACAATCAGGTCTAAGGGGTAGAGTCAGTCGTGCACTGAAGAACGGAATTAGTATCTCTGGTGCCCCCTGCTGTCACACAGCGGTTATATTGGGGAAATAGCACCGCTCCATCAAGGGAGGCAGCTTTCTGGCTGGTGGTATCCAGCCCAAGGAACCCATAAACCCTCACTCCTCCTAGCTGCAGTAA
This sequence comes from Mustela erminea, assembly GCF_009829155.1. NCBI lineage: Eukaryota > Metazoa > Chordata > Mammalia > Carnivora > Mustelidae > Mustela > Mustela erminea. The sequence goes on along the minus strand of NC_045628.1, from coordinate 54,368,263 downwards.
GCATGGGGGACATTTAAAATAAAGGTAGTATGGGCATCAGATTCTCTGGAGATATGTTTACTAGGTGTGAAGAGTTCTTATCGACATAAGGAGGTTCTCATTTTGCACACATTCTCTAGAGGAAATTAAATTTAATTTGATATAGGGTTTTAAAATTGCCAGAATGAGAGGAAAAACTAAATTCCTTTATTTTAGTAGGAGTTCAGGTTTTTTTTTCTTTTTCAAATTTGAACCTTCAGTTTATTTTCATGGAGAGAAAGTGCCGGCAGGGTGGTGTGAGGGGGTGTGGGGGCAGGGTGACTCCAAGGGGTGGCTTCCTTTTCTGGATATTTTGTCCTCTTGTGCTTACATGTAGTTAATTGCCCTCTGCAGTTTGTTCCTTGGGCTTTCAAGAGACTTGTTTCCTTTTCACATTCTAATAATTGATGATTTGATATTTCTCACCTGGCTTAGTTGCTGAGCAAGAGCTGGAGAGTCTTGAGAAGTGGAAGGAGCAACACAGAGCGAAGCCCGTTAACCTGGCACCACGGCGGTTGGGTAAGCCAGCAAACCAGGTGCCTGAGTTGCGTAGGAGCGGGCCACCCAGGGATCCTGTTCGCGCCTTGCCTACACCTGTCTTTGGATGCACGTTACAGGTTTTGGGGTCACTATGCTGCTTGGAATGGAAATGCATTCAAAACTGAAACTCTTAGGTATACTGGTATGTTATTGTTTCTGATTTTCTGCAAGAAGCAAACGTATGATGCCACAGTTACGTGGGAATAAAGTGATGGCTTAATTGCTGAATAATTTAGAGCCTCTTAGATGATCAGCTCTGAAGAAAGCTTACCTGGGGCGCTGCATATGCCTTGTCATAGCACTAGTCAGGATGGGAGTAAAAGCTAGCACACGCATATTAATCCTGGCAGTATTGAATGCTAATGGGAAAAAAAAATGAATGGCGATTCAATTCTAAAAGGAAGATGAGAATGAACTGGGGACCCGGTGGTGGGTATAAAGGGACCAGCTGTTTTTTCATTGTACAGGTAGAGAGACCTTTGGGACTCTGGAGTGTATGCCAGTGTGATGAATTGTGTGGGTTGCCTTTGCCTGGTGGTTGAATCATTCGACAGGGATGCCACCTAAAGGGAATCACTCATGTGCTTTCTTCTCTTTTCTCTTCTGGCAGCATCTGAGAACTGAAAGGCGCTGGGTACACCGCTCCCAGAGATTTAGTGAATACAAATGCCTTAAAGTCAGGGGCTACTTGTTGCAAGAGTTTTAGAAAAGTAGTTTTTGCAGGATGTAGGTTAAAATAAGCCAATTTGGAAATTGTTTAATGGGTGAATATAGTGGTATTATTACCATCATTCCACTGTATTTCATGAAATGGTTAATCTCAAGTGTCACCTTTATGCTGAGTAAGCCACATTTGAGGGGCACCACAAGAAACAACTTTATCCTTCCTAATGGACTCCCTCAACCTGGCATGGGACTAGTTTTTCCCATGCTGTCTGGAAGAAATTGGATCTTATTGGTCTTTCTCAAATGAAAGCTGTCCAGCTAATTCTAGGCATTAAACAGTGTCGTTTAGTAATTAATGTTCAGTCTTAGGTAGTAGTAAAAATTGTTACTAATGGAGATTAAAGCTTCTTCCCTGCTCCAACTTAGGACTATTCTGGTTAGAAAACTAGCAAAGGAAACAGGACATGGCTGAATTTTCCTCTATTGACTCCCGTGCTCCTAGATTCTGACCCCTCCTGGGTCAAAGGAGGAGAGAGAGAGAGATGAGAGGTAGGATGTGTACTGTACAGATCCTGGTTTCTGAATGTCTTGGTGAATCCTTACTGGGATTCTCACCCTGGGGGTTCTTGGGGTTCTTCAGAGCCCCTTTGCCTGCCATCTATCTCTTACCTGGATTTCCCTGATAGACATGGCATACTTTCCTGCTGGTGTGCTTGGCTTCACCATTGGCTCTTAGTAGGGAGACTGTCTTTGTAGGGCTCCATTATTCCTCCAGGTGGCCCACGTGGGCAAGTCCTTTAAGAAGGTTTTAGATTGGTGGTCTCTTTCATGACATCCCAGATTGGGAGCATCGGAAACACTTGTGCATCCTTTCTTCCCCCAAACTCTGGGACTGCAGACCATTTGCAATGTAGCCACCTCTTCTTGATGACCTAAGGAGCCACCTAACAGCAGCCAGGTGCATGTAGGCTTTGACTTTTCTAGGTAAAGGGCCACTAGGTACTTCAATCTCTTGGAGAGGCAGATTGAGTTCCCCCAAGTAATTTCCATTAAACCTTTCTTGCTTGTCTTGGTGTGAATATTCCTTCTTCCCCAAATACACACACAGACAAAGTGGAACTCAGAAAAACCTCTTTCCTCTGATTTCTACCTCCCTTTGACCTATCCAACCTCTTTTATAGGCTGAAGGCAGTTGCTAGTTAAGTTTCTCCAAACTGTTTTTCAGTTACCCCCCTGCAGAGAGCCAGGACCCTCACTTTAGAATTTGTAGCAGTTGGTGTCTATTATCTTGGGGCCTTAGGCAATGTGAGTCTCACTGCAGCTTTATGTTAATGATATATCTAGGAATGATCAAGGCTATATGCGTGGAAGGAGGCTGGGTTTAAAAAAAAAAAAGTCTAGAATGTATCAAACTTTGAGACGAGTTTTGAACAAAACCTTCAAATTCTTAGGCATCTGACTTAGGCATCAACTCCTCCCCTATTCCTTTACTGTTTAGAATATTGGAATAGTTCTGGGAGAGGCTGATGGTGGTTGTAACGTTAGATAAAAGCTTCAATAGCCCTTGCTGTTTCTTTCCCATTCCCCAGTCCCCCACAACAGAGACTGAAGGGCCCAAACCAAATAGACCTTATATCTCTTTTGGGACTCAGAAGAAATGTCTCTATGGTGTTTTTATCAGTTCAATTACAAAAACTACAGTGAATGCAAATTGTTTTAATGCTTCTTCTGTGTGAATGAATCTTTCAGAGAACTGACACTTTTAGTGACCAAAGCACCAGAGAATTATTTCAAAGGAATCTTTATAAGACACATGCCAAGCTTGCATAAACACTAAGAAATCCCTTAGCAGCAATTCTTAGATGATTGTCAAGCTGCAAGGATTTCTGTCCCCAAATTATTTGAGGTTTAGAGAGAACAGGCAGATAATCTAATATCTATATTTTTCTCTTGAATACCTAAAGAAACAATAATAAATAGTATGGATTGATAATCAATTACTAACTAAAATATTCCCATTATAGTTTTAAAAACTGGATTATAAAGACTATGTATTTGCCTAGTGGCAAGACCCCTGAGGATTTCCTGTACTTTGCTACTAGAATATGGGGCAGTAGAGTCAGAAAAAGAAAAACAAAGCATCACTGATCATCATCCTTAGTAAGTTAAGGAATGGTCGTACTCAAGCAGGACGAATGTCCTAGAATTTCTAAGGTAGGCACTATTTCTTATTATTTAGCATGGGCCTTCAGGTGTAATTTCAGTGTAAGTGAAGACTTGAATACATATATGATTTAAAACCTTGGTGAGAATGTCCTCTTCTTTCAGGAATTTGGCACCATAGGCTGAGCAGCTCTGTTTCTCTTTTAAGAAATTACCATTCTCTAATGTCTTAGGAAGAAAACTGGTTATGTCCTTATTTCCAGGGACATGGAAATGTTAAAGAAATTCACGCTGTAGACTTATCATGTATTAATTAGTCTTTGAAGGCTGACATTTTAGCTTAATATTCGTGTTTCACCTTTGTGACTTTTTCCCCATAGGTGGAAGCCAATCAGAGGCTGAAGTCAGACAGAAACAACAACTCCAACTGATGCAATCTAAATACCAGCAAAAGGTCAGATTCCATCTCCTTTAGTTTAATTTTGGCAAGGAATTTGAGTACCAGCACTTTTGATAGCCATGGAACAATATAGTACCTTTACCAAAAACAAAACCTTAAAGTCGATTTCAGGAGGAAACTCTCACAATCAAAGAAATCAAGAAGTGAGAAGTGAAGAGAAAAATATCTAGAATTCTTATCCAAGCCATAGGTATCAGCCAGCAGGACCCTTGATAAAGGGATTTGTTGTTTATAGCTTAACTCTACCATGATTTGAATATTTTTTTAAAAGATTTTAGGATTTATTATTTATTTATTTATTTATTTTTAAAGATTTAAAGATTTATTTGAGAGACAGAGAGAGTGAGAGAGAGAGAGAGCACGAGAGGGGAGGGTCAGAGGGAGAAGCAGACTCCCTGCTGAGCAGGGAGCCCAATGCAGGACTTGATCCCCAGACTCCAGGATCATGACCTGAGCCAAAGGCAGTTGCTTAACCAACTGAGCCACCCAGGCATCCCTGTTTTTTGATGTTTTATTCCAAGGACATGGATTTGTTTAACCAATACCAGTCATGAAAGTAGCGTAGAAAGATTTAAGATGCCAGTGACCTTTTTTTTTTTTTTTAAATAAGGAACTCTATGAGTTTTATAATAAGGAAATATTATCTGATCTTTCCTCCCCCCAACCTGTGTGAGGGGTGGGATGACAGACAGAGACCAAGGAAGAAACACAAGAGATTAATTTCACAGGCAGGGGATGCAGCCTGACCATTCTCTGTGATCTAAGGAGCTGGAAGCACCAGCCTATAATCACGGCGAGGTAGAGCCCAAACAATACTGTAATTTGCCTTTCATCATAATTTTGTGTTCCAGAGGTTCAGACTGAAAAATAGTAACTGTTTTTTGTCTTCTGTAATTTCAATACAATTTAGCTAAAAAGAGAAGAATCTGTAAGAATCAAGAAGGAAGCAGAAGAAGCCGAAATGCAAAAGATGAAGGCAATTCAGAGAGAGAAGGTAAGATGGTAGAAAGGATGATGAGCTGCCATTTATGGAAGGCTTGCTGCTTGCCAGGTTCTCTTCTCCACACTGCCCATATACAAATTCATTTAATTCTCACAGCAACTTTATGAGTATATGTTATTCTTATTACCTAAGTTTACAAATGAGGAAACTGGCAGACAGGATATATAACTTGCCCAAGGGCTCATGGCCAGTAAACAGAAGGAGGATTCAAATCTGGCAGACTGGCCTCAGGGCTCGAGTTCTTAGTGACAACATCCTCTCACCTTCCAAGCAAGCAATCCAGGTAGGGGCTGTGGATTTGACCAGAAGACAAAGCAGTTAATAACAAAGCAGTCAGTGCACTGCCATGTTTATATCTAAATTTGGAATTTTCTGGGGTGAGAATTCAATAGGCGAGCCTACCTCTCTTCCTGTTAAAAGAAAAAGTGTGCATTTGTATTTCAGTACTACTAATAGGATCTATGCTAAACCTCAGAGTGAAAGTGATGTTTTGAGTTTTGATACTCTTTCTGGAGTTTGGCGAAAAAAATCTCTTAAAAATGCTTTTCTGCTGCAGAAGAACAAGAATGTCGTGTTGTTCTACCCCCACCTCTCTTCCTTTTCCCATTCCCTGCGAAGTCCTGAGCTGTAGTAGGTTTTGAGTATGGGAGGCATGGACATTGGTTCATGATACTTCCCACTGAGAGTGGCATCTGCTGCAAGTTTAAGTCATGGAAACAAGTTTAAGTCATGGAAACACATTCTTGCTGTCTGTCTGCCTGCCTGTCTGTCTGCCTATCTCTTTCTCTTTCCCTCCTTTCCTTTCTTTTTCTCTTTTAAAGACTGAGTGTTGGGGGCACCTGTGTGGCTCAGTCATTAAGCATCTGCCTTTGGCTCGGGTCATGATCCCAGGGTCCTGGGGTCCAGTCCCATGTTGGGCTCCCTGCTCAGCAGGGAATCTGCTTCTTCCTCTTCCTCTGCCTCCTGCTCCCCCTGCCCCCATGTTCACTCTCTCACCCTCTCTCTGTCAAATAAATAGGTAAAATCTTTAAAAAAAAATTTAAAGACCGAGTGTTGGTCAAAATTTAAGCCTGGTTACTAAGCAATAGATGTTTTTACCAGTTGGAGTTAATGAAGCCAGAAGGTGATGGCTTATAAGACACATGCGAGTGTATGAGACTTTTCTGCTGTCCACCTCGCTGATAAGCAGACCACCTTTCTTATAAGGTATTCAGTTATGTTGTATGATCTTGGGCAGCTCCCTGCCATGCCCCTACACTAAGCCCTACCTCATCCCATTCTCTCATGGCTGGGAGCATCTGTAGAGGGAGATGTGTGCGCTGGTGCGGAGATTAGACTGGACTTCTATGGGAGGAACTCTAATGTAATGCTGGAAGTGTAAGACAAAAGAGTGTAAGAACTTCTGCTTACAAAATCTGATTTGGCAATCTGTTTCCAATTGATCAGCTACGATACCTTCCCTGAAAAGATTTTTATTACAATAATTTGTTTTTAACCTTTAATGCATTTGTATTGGTCTTTCTACTTCCCTATTCACCATCCTTTTTCATCCAAATCCCCCCCTCGTTTCTTTTTATTCAAAGGAAGCCTCACACTTTGGTCTTGTGATTGTAGAAGAGGTGTCCTATTTTTACATAGTCTGTCTACATTTTATTTTATTTTTTTTTTATTTTTTTTATTTTTTTTTTTTTAGATTTTATTTATTTATTTGTCAGAGAAAGAGCGAGCGAGAGCGAGCACAGGCAGACAGAGTGGAAGGCAGACTCAGAGGGAGAAGCAGGCTCCCTGCGGAGCAAGGAGCCCGATGCGGGACTCGATCCCAGGACGCTGGGATCATGACCTGAGCCGAAGGCAGCTGCTTAACCAACTGAGCCACCCAGGCGTCCCGTCTGTCTACATTTTAGATGGAACTAAGAAAGTCATCCAGTCATCACCAGGAATTGAATTAAGAGGCTTGCAGATCCTGAAGAATTATTGTGTTGCAACTTCTTCTAAGAGCCACGTATTAGTGGTCATTTAATACCATAATTGGCTGGCTTGTGGGTTATTAATAGCTCATTTCTTCCCAGGGTCAAATAATGTACACTATTCAGAAATGTTCGTGGCCGACGTGGCTTTCTTTCACGTTAAGTAAAAGCAACATTGTCCTCTTTCCAAGTTGTACCATAACACTAGATGTATTGCAATCATTAACTACAGAATCTTAATTGGTTTGGATTTTCTAATGTGATAACTGTAATGATTATTGGCATAATTTTATCCAAAAGTGAAAGATGGGGAGAGAACATGGATATGTTGGTCCTTCCCGTTCAAAATGTGTTCCTTAAGCCAGCAGCATTGGCATCACTTGTCAGAAATGCAGAATTTTGAGACCCCACCTGAGACCTTTTAAACCAGAACCTGCATTTTAATAAGCTCCCCAGTTGATTCTTGTGCACAGAAAAGTTGAGGAGCATTAATATAAGCTTCCTAACAAGATAAGGAGCAGCCTACCCTGGTCCTTCCACAGACTTGATTTCTCTGGTTAATTGCCCTGTGCTGCCACCAGGAGCTAGTTCTTCCTGTTGAATATAAATCTGTGGCTTTTCCTACTGAGTGTGAGCCTATCTAGTAGCTTGTGTCAGATAAAAGAAAAATGGACATTAGCCATCTAGAAATGGCATCCTTCACATTGCCAGTGTGGAAATGGCCAAGGGAAGCAATAAGAGCAGTACTTATGGAGGCCTGATTCCTTAAAGTGCACAGCAGACCACATGTGGACAGCAGCCTGCAAAGTACCACCCTCCTCCCTAGGCAAATGGCTACTGTCCAGGAACTCTGGGTCAAGTAGAAACCAAGCAGCCTACTGCCACCCGAGAGTCCCTAGCTTGGTCTGTGGTCTTAACCCCCCTTGCCCTTCAGTTTTCCCTCTCCCAGGGGGAGTCACCACAGAACGCAGGTCTTTAATTAGTCACAACCTGTATGTGAGTGAGGGGAGAGTAAACTGTATTCCCTGCTAGCACATGTGAGTGGTCTTTGATTTTTAATAAGAACAAGGGTGTGAAAGGCAGCAAGCTCTTTAGCATCTGGTCACGTTGATGGGTTCAGGACAAGTCAGTCCTATAGGTCAAGGGGAAATTTGGAAAGGGTGCTTGGATACTCCACCAAACTTTTATTTCCTGTACTAGGATATGTTGACATTATTTCTATGTGCTCCCGGACTTCATCTTGGCAACTTCAAACCGACCATTGTGGGAGTATTTTCACCACAGAAATCAGTAAATGCTACAAACCAACCCCCCCCTCTAAGTTTATCAGCACACCGCTGCTTCAATCCTAAGTGAAAGAGGGCCTCCCTCACCTTCCTGTACAACACACATTCCAAAGCCAAGCCTCTGAGGGCTAAGAGAGGCAAAGATTTCATGAAGTATCTGGCATATACTATGTCTGAGGCTTATTGATTTAAATCTAGATTATAATCCATGTAGTAGGCAGAGTCATGACCTTTCCTGCCCCTCCATATTCTAATCCCTGGAACCGAGGAATATATTATGTTACCTGGCAAAGGTCGGGGGATTACACTTGCAGGTGGAATTAAGGTTGCCAATCAACTTACCTTCAACTAGAGAACCCCTCGTTATCCAGGGGGCTCTAATGTAATCACAATGTAAGAGGGAGGTGGGAGATGGAGCAGGAGATGGCAGCAGGAGAAAGATCTGGCCCGCCAGTGCTGGCTTTAAGATAGAGGAAGGGACCATGAGCCAAGGAATGTAGGTGGCTTCTGGAAGCTAGAAAAGGCAAAAAAAGAGTCTCCCCTGGAGCCTCCAGAAGAAAAGTCATCCTCTTGACACCTTGATTTTAACCCAGAGAAACTGTCTTGCACTTCTGACTTCCAGAACTGTAAGATGACTAGAGTAAATTTATATCATTTGAAGCCACTAAGTTGTGGTTATTTGTTACAGCAACGATAGGAAACTAATACAACTTATGCGGTTTTATGATCATGTATTAGCTTCTATTTCTGGAAATCTATAAAACAGAGAAAATATCTTTAAAATATTAGAACATCAGAGTGAAAGAAAGTAGTTAAACAAAGGCAGGCTACCAGGTACAAGCACTTTCTTTGCTGGCTGGATCTTGCAGGATAAGTACACAGGTTTTCACAAATCCTCACAACAAGCTTTTGATCTGGATTTTGTGCTGTGGGAGTAAACCTCCACCATGATTTCCCTCATAATCACATTGGTGGATTAGGTAATAATTCGATATTCCTCCCTAGGCTTTCATAATACCCACACACTTGAAACCTGAAAATCTTATGATTCCATGTTAAAGACCTCCCTACCTCCTGGATTCCTCTTATTCTGTTTTTGATCTACTTATGCTCAAAATAATATTATACAGTGGTATATAGTTTATAAATACTTTCATTTAATACTCAGAACCTTTTGACCTCAGAAAGGGCAGGAAACCAGCCAGGGATCTTTCCTTCTTTTTTTCTAGTAAACTATAAAGTCATAAAGCTGATAGTTATTTGGAACACTGGAGGTCACGGTATTTTATGCAGACATTGAGAAGCACTGTTAAAGTCCTTTTTTTTTTTTTTAAGATTTTATTTATTTATTTGAGAGAGAATAGAGGGCAGAAGTAGGGGGAGTGGCAGGTAGAGGGAGAAACAGGCTCCCTGCTGAGCAAGAAGCCCCACATGGGCTCAATCTCAGAGCCTTGGAATCATGACTTGAGCTGAAGGCAGACGCTTAACCAACTGAGCCACACAGGCGGCCCTGTTAGTTAGTTTTAATGCAGTGTAGTGAAGTAGGAACTAACCAGTAGAAAAGAATGTACGCATATACAGAGATGCATACATATACATATTTTTTAAGGAATCACATTTGTTGTTTCTAGGAAGCAAGTAGCAGCCAGGGCTAACAGTTTAAGAAAGATTACAGGGTAAAACCACATTTATTGCATTATTTATTGCATTATTATTATTATTTATTGCAATATTGTTTTTAGAAACTGGCAAAAATGTCCATTTCCTTATCTGTAAAAAGGGTGTAATAATAATAACATAATGGAACAGAAAGCTTAAGGGATACAATATGTGCAAAGGCCTTCCTACAATGCCCAGCACGTAGTAATCACTGAGTTGGGGTGTCCTAACCTAATTAATTATAGATGTAGAGAAGTGCTTTAACACTATCTCATTTGACTTTATTGTATCAAGCTGGTGCGTGGAAGGCAAAGAATTATTTTACACACGAATAAGTTCAATTATTTCATTTTTACTAAACCCTTCTGAATGAGATTGCTAGAGAAAGCAAACACATGTGCTTTTGTGGGTTTTCTTTTTTTGCCCTAGCAGATTGTGGGCGTCCCTCTCAGCTGGGTCTCTAACAATGCCCTCAGTGTAGTGCTTCACTTTGTAGGCCCGGCCCACCTCTAATTACCGAGATCCTCCTCCCCTCACCTCTTACCCTCTTCTTTCCTTTTTCAGGTCATGATCTCTTCTCTTACGTTCTGGGAAAAAAAGTGTCAGGCCATAAGAACCTTTATTTTTCTGTTTCTGTACTGTTCCTTTGGTCTTTCTACCCCCCACCCCATCTCAGGAGGAATAAGAAAGTGCTTGTGTTCATTGCTACAATGGATTCTTCTACTTGTGTTTATTATCTCCTCTTCCCTTCCATCTCCTCAGCAACCTTCTTGCTCCAACCGTTAAGCTCCCTTTTTTCTTGTTACTCTCCTGCCCCCCAACCGTTCTGTCTCTTGGAATATAATCCTACTCAGTTCTCTTAAGAACAAAATGTCTCCCTCTGTTCTGGTTTGCTTTCAACTCCTCCCTGCCAAGTATCCTGGCTTAACTGCTCAAAAGCCTCTCTACCACATTTGGTTCCCAAATGCCGGTCTATGGACCAACTGGTAGAAGTCACCTGAACCAAAGAATCTCTTGTATTTAAAAATGCCCCTTAGGTGATGCTGGGTGCAGCTGGCTTAGAGACCTGCCCAGCCTTTGAGTTCTCACCTGTATTTGTTCCTTGGTGGACTGAGTTTGATTTCTGTCTCTAGTACTACAGGTACTGATTTAATTTAAAAAACCTAATGGGGGGGGCACCTGGGTGGCTCAGTGGGTTAAGCCTCTGCCTTTGGCTCAGGTCATGATCTCAGGGTCCTGGGATCGAGCCCCACATCGGGCTCTCTGCTCAGCAGGGAGCCTGCTTCCTCCTCTCTCTCTGCCTGCCTCTCTGCCTACTTGTGATCTCTGTCTGTCAAATAAATAAATAAAATCTTAAAAAAAAAAAAAACAACTAATGGAGACTCTAATTTCTAGCTTGCTTAAACTCTTTTGTAATATTGTAGCTGTTAAGTACTCTGTCCTTCGAAGTCCACCCCTCTGGAATTCCAGATTCTCTCCCATCCCACATGTTTTTTTACTATGGATGTTCTGTCCCAGTCCTATCTGTTGGTCTTCTCTTATCCCTGTACCTATCCAACCATAGTCTTAGGTGAAAGTCCTCACATTTCCACATTTAAGGGTTAGTTATTGTTTGTGCTGGTGATTTCTGAAATCTGTATCTCTAGCCTATATTCCTGAATCCCAGAACCATGCATTCTACTGTATGCTTGATACTTCTCTCTAGATGTACCACAAGTAGATCCCAAATCCAGTACGTTCAAAACTAAACTTCTGTTCATTCTCTTGCTCTTAATGGCCATCCTCCTGTCCTAGTCCTCCTTGCCTCCTCACTCATCCTTCATTGATATAGTCTATCTCCTATTATCTTTTTTCCCCTCTCCTATTATTTCTGTTCCCTGCATTTTTTTGAGAGTTTGCTGATCCTTCTCTGTCCCTGTTGCCTTAATCTGGGACTCATAATTGATGGCCTGGATTACTCTGAGAACCACTCCATTGGTTTTTATATTTGTGGTCCTTCCTGCAGTTTATTCTCCACACTTTTTGGAGTGAGCTGCTTACTCTCCTGCTTAGAATAACATAATGGCTCATCATGGCCTTTAATGAAGTCCAAACTCCTTTACTTGGCATATAAATTCCTCTATAGCCACCCCTTCCCATTTTCTCGACCTTATCTTCCATCATGTCACTACAAACACCTTTCAATTTATTCAATAGCTTCTTAGGGTTCCCTAAACAGCTTTATTCTCTCATGCCTTTGTTTACTGAAAATATTGCAAGTTATGGGAACATCCCTTTCCTACCCAGGGCCCCTACTTGCCCATCACTGCCGTGGCGCAAATTAGAAGTGGATTCTTCAGTGGTGACTGATAATACTTTTGTGGTTCATAGAAAAAGGCCCACACTGTGCTGAAGCACCCTGTGCTAGGATTTAGGGCTTGGTGAGCTGAATGCCAGCCCTCTTTTAGCCTCTGCAACTCCTTTGCTGCACCCACCCCCCCAACCCCTGAGCAACCTGTGTAATGGAGTGGAGTAGCCCTGCTCCCATCAGCTCCTCTTCCTGGAAAACTTGTTAAGATTATTCTCTGTCTTGGATTTCTACCTCTCATTAGTCCATGGTTCTTATCCTTCAATTTGGTCACCAGCCGCTTGGTGAATCTGAAGAAAGCTGTGGATGAACCCACTCTCTGTAAAAATGAACATACTTTATTATTATTATTTTTTTAAGATTTTGTTTATTTATTTGACAGAGAGAGAGAGAGAGATCACAAGTAGACAGAGTGAGAGGGGGAAGTATCCTCCCTGCTGTGCAGAGAGGCCGACATGGGGCTCCATCCCAGGACCCTGAGATTGTGACCAGGACCCTGAGAAAATGCTGCGGCTTAACCCACTGAGCCACCCAGGTGCTCCCAAATGAGCCTACTTTTAACATAGAGTTCACTCACGAACCCGAAGTTAGAAACCACGTTCTGAATATTAATCAACTTGGCTCCTGTGCCCAGGATGGGGTCTGCCACTTAGTGGACACTAAATTAATGTTTGTGGAAATGTCGAAAACATTTCCTGATGACCTACTTCTGTACTTTTTCTCTGTTCATATTATTTGCAAACCTCTATCCTCCAACATATTTTATATACGGCCATCATTGCTTTCTTGTCTGTGTTCCCAACTAGCCTCTGAAATTTTCCAGAGGAGGCACTGTTCTGTCCATATCTGTATTCTCAGCATTTACCACAGTACCAAGCAGGCATTTGATAAATGTTTAACAAATGAGATTTAGTAATATTAAATGATTTGATGAAGGTTATTCAAGTGATGGTGGATCTGGAGCTGGTTACATAATTTTTACTTTTAGACCCCATGCTCTTAAATATTTTAATTAGAGCATACGTGCACATATGCACCATGGGGACAGGCAGAAGAGAGAGAGAATCTTCAGCAGGCTCCATGCCCAGCACGGAGCCCCATGTGGGGTTCAGTCTCATGACCCTGAGATCATGCCCTGAGCCAAAACCAAGAGTTGAACACTTAACCAACTGAGCCACCCAGGTGCCCCTAGATATTTTATATTTTGCATGTGTGTGTGTGTGGGGGGGGGGGTTGGATGACTCCTTAATTCTCTATTAAATGGAAAGAAAGAAACAGTATGACTAAATGTAAGTATTCAGATTAGTACAATAAATAGCTAATTTAACTATGCTGGTTATTTTGCAAAATACTTCTCCATCAACTTCTAACTGATAAACAAACCTTTCTGGACAGAATTTAGCTACAGAGTTGAATTCAATGATAATCTATTTGTGACGAGATCAAAACTGGGTTTCCAATTTTTGACCTTGCTAAAGGAACCCGGCCCTGGTCTCCAGATGCTTGTGTGGTTTTCTCACCATTTTCAAAGTAGCATTCCTAATAGTGGTTTAATGAATCTTTCCTGCTTGCTTGCTGCATTTTATTGCCCCCTGCTTTTTTCCAGAGATGTAGGGGCTCATCACAATTGATCATTTTGTCCTCATGAATCAGGAATTTTTTTTCTAGGTTGAGAGCCAGTTGATTTGGTTTTATAATTCTCTGTTAGTTTGCTTCCTAGAACTTGTTTCATTAAAAATCCAATTGCTTTGTATTATAATTGATTCTTTTTGTAGTAAATTTTCTTTGTTTTTTTTTCTGAAACTGAAACCTCCATTTTACTTTTCAAAATGGGACTAGTAAGTGGTTCTGTGTGAATGGAGACTTTTAAATGAACAACATCAACAGTTTTTCCCCTTCTTTAAAAGATGGAGCCAAACTTACGTCAGGGTTTAGAAGTGAAGATTTCCATTATTCCCTTTTCACAGGTCCTCCTGCTAGGCAAATCCAACTCTTTTTATTAAAGCAAACCCAGCCGCTTGCTGTCTCCCTCGGATTCATTTAAAACTTCAAGTCTCCCCTGTGTTGTTTCAGCTCCACATTAAACTTGCTTTCTAGGAACTTCACTTGTTTTCCATAGGCAAGTTTAAAAAAAAAAAAAAATGACAGTTATGTCATAGTGAGCAAAAATCTCCAGGGTTATTTACGTTGGATTAAAATATGCCAGATCCTTGGTGACAGTAATATCAAATATGAAGTCCTTTGTTTCTAGATTCGCCAAACAATGAATTAAAAAAAATAACTCTTTCCATTCCATTTTTTATGACATTTGCTGGTCAGCCTCTCAATAGGTTTAAATATCTGATTCTAAGTCAGGAGGGAGTTGAGTTGGCTTATTGAAAATCTTTCTGAATGCTTTGGTGGAATGTGTTGTTTATGAACTACTTAGCCATTTCTTATAATTTCTTTTTTTTAATTTCTTATAATTTTCATTTAACATACTTGCTGTGGAAATTTCATGTTTCCCTTAAACCGTCTTGAAAATACTTCTTAAAATATAAATGTTGCCATCATTTGAGCTACAGAATAAAAATGTGAATAATGATTCTGTGATTATCCAGTCAAGTTGTTGAGGGAGCCAGGGCAGGAATCTGGGGCTCCTGACTTCCAGTAAACAGTGCCCATGGGTTGAGAGGTCACATCTTGGAAGCCCTGGTAGGTACCGTCTTGGACTGCTGGGGCCACTTGAACCTTAGGATTTTGGACCTTGGGTAACTTTAACACCATGATTCTGCTTAAAGCTTCCCTAACAGGTGGCATTTTGATATTTGCCATTTCAGAGCAATAAACTAGAGGAGAAAAAAAGGCTTCAAGAAAACCTCAGAAGAGAAGCATTTAGAGAGCACCAGCAATAGTAAGTTTGTGTCTTTCAGAACTTTGTACCTTTATAGGCATAATGCTTATTCTGCTTTTAAATTCTAGCTGATTTTTAGGACCTCTGATATTGGATTATTGGCTATTATATTATGTAATTAAACTCTGTCATTATGTAAGTGAGGTTCTGAGGTTCACAGAGTATTCTTTAGTAGTTAGTCGATTTGAAATACTACTGCTAAATTTGAGAAATTCCCCACTGTAAATAACTAGGATGGCTTATTCTTTGGTGATCCAAGGTACTTCTGATAATGCTGACTTTCAAAACACTCATATAAGGAAGATGATATTTGAGAAGAAGTACCCAAGCAGAATTGAAACTAACTAGGGGTTTATCTAATGTACTGAGGACTAGTCACACTTGTATTTTTGGTAGACAAAAATTGAGGAATAATTTAGCAATTATTGGCAAAATTCCCAATTGGTGGTCATCCACCAAGGTACTTTTTCTAGTAAGACTTGTGAATATCAACAGCTACTATGTATAAGGCAAAATGTGCTATATGATGTAGGTAATCTACTCCGTTATATAGGCTTTAAAGATATGCTCCTGTCCTAACTCTAAGTAGCTAGATGACCTGTAAGGCGCTTAAAAGAACAGAAAAAGCCAAAATCCGTATTTTTTATTATAACTTTAGACTATATACATACACCCCCCTAGTACACCCCCCTAGAAATTAACATAGGTTAATTCCAAATGTGGTAGCATTAAAACCAAGCATATCTGGATTCAAAGTCATAGCTCCATTCCCCAGCTGTGACCTTGGACAGTGTATGGAACCTCATTTTTTTTTTTTTTAAATAGGGATGACAGTATCTCTCCCATAGACCATTTATAAGGATTAAACAAAATATTTTACATAAATGGCATACAAGTGCCTGAATTTTATGGTGACAGAAATGAAACTTTGTGCAGAGATCCTTGTTGAGTGGATCAGACAATTTCTATTTTGTAGTGACTGTTATGTAGAGACCATTCTGGTCCCACCCAGAACTGGCAGTTGGCCTCCACTTTTGGATGGATTATCTGACTGTCTCCTATTCTCTTTTCCCATTGTTGTACCTCATTTTCGGAATTTAAGATCATCCTAATGTTGGGGTGAGCATATATGACAACCTAACGTATGTCGCATCCTCTGGTTTTCCACTGCAATTATTCTGTCTCTATCCTAAGCAGCTCTTTCTTGCTTTAAGTTTCCAAGGGAGGAGTGGGAAGAAGTTTCTCAATGCTTTACTTTGTGTCTTAGCACAAAGGTACTTGGGCCTCTGCTACACAGGCCAGAAAATGGGAGACGGAATGGGTTGGGTAGAAATGCCAATGAGTGACATTATCTTTTTTTTTTTTTTTTTGACATTATCTTTTTTAAGTTAAAATATGCATTGCCCTTATTTGAGTCATAAAATCCATAGCTTGTTTTTCCCCACTGTTCTTCTAAAACTTGTATGGGGGTGAGGGAACTGGTGGGAATCTACCCACCAGGAGAAATTGTCTTAGAGAGAGATGGCAGGAGGGAGGTAGTAGATCAAGGCTGTTAATATATTATTGCCTTTCCATTCATTGGTAGAGGGTGAATGAGAGTATTTCTAGGTCAACCAGAGGAGTTGAAAGAGATAAGGGGATGCCATGAGGGTGGCTGTAGGCTAGAGAGACAATAAAGACAAATGTATTTATCCTACATCATCCAAGTTTCACTGGAGAAGGGAAGAGCTGCTTACCAATGAGGGGGTCCCAGGTATAGGACCAGGAATTTGAACAAGTCCATTGTCTGGAGAGTTTTAAACATGGTAAGTTGAAGGATGAGAGATTGTTATAATCTAAAGGAAATGGGACATTATGTCACCCAATCACCTTTCTTTCATAGTCTCCACCTTCTTGAGTTGTGTTTTACTAAATACTAGAGATCAATCACTCTTTTTCTCTGAAGGAAAAAAAAAAAAGTTTTACCCTCAACCACCTCCTATACCATCAGTGGAGCTGAATTCAATTACACGCACATTTCACTCATGCTCTTTCTTCTGCTTATCATGAAGTCCCAGTTAACCAGGAAAAAGGAGTTAACTAAAAGTGAGAAGTATCTCAAATTGATTTTTAAAGCCTACTGAGAAACTTAAAAAAAATTTTATGATTTTTTTAAAAGAGTATTTTGTATTGAACTATTTTTGAAATTAAAAGACTAATAGCTCATGAAATGAATGATCATTACATGGCTAGGAATATGAAAGGGACTTCTTGGAAAACATGGTTACTCTCTGTATCACAAACCTCTATCATACCTTCTTATAATCAGTTAATGGTTCAAAAATTGTCTAGGGGAGCTGTTTGAATTCTAATAACACAAAAATTTCACCAGACCCACCAGGCTATTCTCCATTCTCCAATGCCCCCTTCCACCACCAAAAGAATTAGATTCTCCTGAAGCTGTCAAACCAAGCAACACAAAATAGAAACACAGGTAATAAATTATTTCAAACTAGTCAATATCTCATGTCCTTGCTAGTTTCAGCATGCTGTGATATGTGGTTCAAATAGCAGACCAGGAACGGTGGGTGTTTTTTTTTTTTGTTTTTGTTTTTTGTGTGTGTGTGTGTGTGTTTTTTTTTTTTTTTTTTTTGTATAGAAGTGCATCCATGGACTTGAGCAGACTGTAAATCCAGGCTGCTGGAGAAAAAGCTCATGATAGCATCCTGGGGCACCACCATGAGAATCTTAATGTGCTCTTTTTTAACACCTTATTCCTGACTTTGTTCATTTGCTTCTGATTATTTTTAGTGTTGTCAATTATTTAGCTAACAGGCAGAAAACTAGGCTTTTATTGACATCCAAAGGGACTCTCCTGAGTGTAATAATGAAGGCAGTTTATTGAATGCCTGTGAGGTTGCTTTCTAATTGTACGCATTAATCTGCCCATGCAAGCTGGCTGGAAATACACAAGCAGATTGCGTGTGCAGATGGAGCACACAGGATGGCTTTTATGAAAAGACCTCTGGAATGTACTTCTGCAGTACTGTCTTTTCCTTAAAAATCGAATGACTGTGACTATTTCAATTGGCAGCTGAGAGCAGACCAGATTAATGGTGCATTAAGTCTGCTACACTGGCTGGGGACAGATTCATTTCACAATTTAGAATTAGTTCTAGGATTCTTGAGCATGAAAGCAGAGGGTAGAAATAGGTGTCTAACCCTGGTGTACTTTTCACCATTATTTTTACTCTCTCTAATTACTTACTTATAAAAAGTCAAATGTGGCACTTTTCAGGATGGCCTTTTCTATTAATCAATATTACTGGTGGATTTGAGCATTTGAAGTAATAGTTAATAAGCCTTTGGCTGTCTTTAAAAAAAATATCAAAGGGAGGATGTAAATGATTTAAAACACTTGAGTAAAATCTCAGCATTTAGAATTTTGAATGGTAGCTTATTTTGAGGGTGGTAATCATCTTTCCAATAATGTCTTTTGGATAGATGTAGAGATAGGTTTGAATTATGAGCCTATTTAATCAGTGATAGGGGCTCATGTAGGATGGGAGTAAATGAATATGTTTCTTCCCACCAAGATCTAAATTTTGCCTATAGTAGATGAAAAAAAAAAAGCCAAAAAACTGAGGAAGTATGTTAGCTTCCTCTGATTTTCATCATATATGAATGCCATCCTCTTCCAGGTCCAACAGTGGGTTTAGTACCACAGTTAAATTTACTATAGGGTCCGTGGGCTTTCATGACCTCTCTGGGCTGTACTCTATTCCTAGATACTATTTCTAATATTTGTAGGGGAGAAGGCACTCAGTTCTTAAAACCCCAGTTGAAAAAGCTCTTGGAACCAAGTTCATTCCAAAACAGGACGTTCCTATTCCTAAAGTGTCAAGCACCACCCTGAGCTTAGCCTGTCTGTTGCAATGTTGGGAAGTTTACTTCATTTCCACCACTAGAACCATGCATCTCTTTTATTTCCATTTGAATAATAGTATGATTAACTCCTAGGAGGCACATCTTCATCTATTTTAGTTTCCTAGAGTGGAGGATCCAGGCAGGTCTGCTGAATATGCACACTTAGGCCCCAAGTTTGCCTTCTAATATGCTCACAAAACTTCTAATGCCCTTCATGGGAGCTTCCAAAAGACACTTAAGGGCTAAATCGATCCCTTATCCATATGGTAGGCTTAAATCCAACTTCACATTTTATAATCCAAGTAAGGTGAATCCAAAGTCATCCTATTCATAACTTTCTATCTTATGCTAATGAAGTGAACTTATAGATACAAAAAGCCCCTATCTATTTTGTTCAGAATAAGACTGAATATTTAATGGGAAATCTGATCTGAGAGGATCCCTGCCTAGTGCTGATGGTTAATACCATGTCAAAATCTCTACCCACTATTGATTCTTCCTATAGATGTCCTAGTGCATGTTAATTCATTTTCATTTCCCCTTCTACCACCTTCATATAGGTATTTATCACGTGCCACCTGCATTATGGCTTCTGTCTCCTTGTGGTCCCCTGGACTACTGGAATGGCTTCATTACCGTCTTTGCCCACTGTCTTTTTCTTTTGGTTGCCTTACATGTTTTATCAGATTTCATTTCCTAAAACACAACTTTAATCATGTCTCTACCCTATTCTAAAAGCCTCAATTATTTCCCCTTTCTTATTAGATGAATTCCAAACTGCCTAGCCACACTGTGGGAAAAACTTTGGGCCCCATTGGTAAGAAGACACCAGACCATGCTAGGATTTGGGTCTGTATCAGGTGACAGGATGAGGCTTTGAAGAAGTAGGGCTCTGTTCTGGGTTCAATGTTATCAGGAGGCAGGTATCTTAATGTTACCTAAAAGGAGCAAGACCTGAGCAATTAATTGTAATGGTAAGTAATAAAGAAGTGGCAGTCACACAAATTTGCTAGGAATTGGGGGTATCTGGTCACCTTAGTTTAGAGGAGGTTCTTGTGTCTGCTCAGACATATTAAGGAGTACTCTTCTTTTGGTCAGGATCCATCACAGTCGCAGAATGACCTTTTTATTTATTTATTTATTTAAAAAGATTTTATTTATTTATTTGACAGAGAGAGATCACAAGTAGGCAGAGAGGCAGGCAGAGAGAGAGAGAGGAGGAAGCAGGCTCCCTGCTGAGCAGAGAGCCCGATGCGGGACTCGATCCCAGGACCCTGAGATCATGACCTGAGCCGAAGGCAGCGGCTCAACCCACTGAGCCACCCAGCCACCCCAGAATGACCTTTTTAGATGTTGATACTACGTGAAGCTGCTTCCAAAAGGAGAATACCAAGGCCTAACTCTGAGTGCCATGCCAGCTCCTGGATGTCAGGGACAGCTTCTAGCCTTCTCAATATGTAATTAATGCTTGGTAAAAGATGAAAGTTGACTATTGTCTTATTTATAAACTAGTTTCACTAAATTATCTTGTCATTGAAAGCTGGTACTCTCAAAGGTTTTCTTCTTGTGAGGGCAGATTTGGGGTGAGACTACTTGGGCTCAAACTATAACCCACCTGCTCACTAGCTTGAGCATTATTTAACTCCTTTAGCCTCTATTTCCTCAGGAAGAGCATGGGGTGGGACTAGTAAAAGTTGCTAAATCAAAAAGAAGATTAATCAATATAACCATATAAGACATCTAGTATTGTGCTTGGAGGGAGAAACTAGACAGAGTCTAATGGAACTGAAATAAAGACAGCACAGGAAGAAGAGAGGGACCAGCTGATTCTGGCCTTTGTTCCCAGAATAGAGCCTAAGAACTTTTTTTTGACATAAGAGATTTACTAAGGCTGTGGGGCCCAGGAAGTGCTTCTGGAAATTATACTGTACCTGGGGGCATATGTGCCCCACTTCAACCTTGGAGACAAGCTAGCTGCAGAGCCAACTTTATCACTTTCCTTTGAGTTCTAAGATAATTCCTGAAAAAAAATTACCACAAAACCAACTCCTGTCAAACAAATAATGAATCCAAGAAAAAGGAAGAGAGAAGATATCAGAATAATTGTGAACAAAGAAGATAGTGACATTTATAGTCAAGAATATGATGGATTGTTATCTTTTTTAATTAAGAATCAGCATGATCAAATTAATATCAAGAGGATGTTAGTGCTAGAAAAGGCACAAGGAAGAGATGGGGACAGGAAGTAACGTAAGTATTTTTTTTCTTTGCATGAGGAAAGGTTTATGAATTCTACATATTGATGGAAGACTAAGTAATACGTGTTTTATGTGTTTAATTAGATGTACAAATAGGATAGGATATAGGATATATAACTGGATTATGGGATATATAACAGGATATATAGGCTATATAACATAAAAACATTAGGAGAAAAAATACAACAATGAAATACAATGAAAATTTGATCATTATGACAGAAGGCAGAAAAGAGAGCAGAAGTTTTATAAATAAGTCAGCAATCACAGAAAAGGTATATAGGCCAAATCTCCTTGTTAAAAGAAGTGCTCTTGGATTGCATAAAAAGATGAAACTCTGGCTATATGCTACCACAAGAGATGCTGCAAAACAAGAGTTGAAAATAAAGGAATAGAAGATTTGAATAACAGTGGCTCAGTATGATTATATAGACAGTTATAAAGTGCTGTATATAGTTTATGAAAATATATATTCTTGGGGTGCCTGGGTGGCTCAGTTAGTTAAGTGTCTGACTCTTGATTTCAGCTCAGGTATTGATCTCAGAGTAATGAGTTCAAGCCCCATGTTGGGCTCCACACTGTAGCCTACTTGAAACAAAACAAAACAAAGCAAAACATATTCTTTACAAATACTGACATTTGTAACTACAACTGGCTATGACTAAGGTTTCAAAGTTTCTCAGGCCCCCCAAATACTCCCAAATCCTAGAAAGCACCATTCCTAAGAAAAATCTAATGAAGTTAGAAATTAAGCAATAAGAAGCTTTAACTTTTTTTCTTATCATTTATCTAAATGACCTACAAATTGAAACCCAAACTGAAATTATAAATTACTTAGGGATAAAGGAATACAATTTCTAAAGTATCCTGTGTTAAAACCTATAGAATGTGGCAACAAAATTATTTAAAAAATGTAGTTTTAAAAGCTCTTAGTAAAAATCGAAGTAAAAAAATCCAAAGCATTTTATTAAGATAGTATTATAACCATAAAATAAATAAATACAAAGTGATAGAAGAGATGGAAGGATAATATGGAAAAAGATTTTTAATAAGGTAGAGGAGGAATTTATCATCTGGGTTGGGTTAATTTATTAAATTAACCCAAACACTAAAGTTTTTAAAATTCTGAAAAAACTTCATACAAATTTTGAACTTGTCTGATTTTAAAAGAAAAAAAAAAAAAAGAACTACAAGGACAAGAAAGGAAGTATAACCAAAATTCTGGAAGAGCAAAATACTATGTCCTACTTCTAATTGTTAAATGAGGAAATCTGGGTGAAAAAAAGTCTTTCCTGGGCAAATGTGTACAACTAGGCTTAAAGCCTGAATAGAATAAAAACTATAAATGGAAGGGAAAAGGTAGTTTGACTTTGACCTACAAAAGACCCTAGACCCAGCTGGGTTTTTTCCAGTGAGTTCTACTAAACCTTCAAAGAAGTTGTTAGATTTCGTTTGAAATTCTAGGAAGAAAGCCAGCTTCCCCTAGTGAAGTCTGGAACAGGATGATGAGAGTCCTTGTTTATTACTGACCTGCAACTAGAGACCTTTTCTATTTCTAACAAAGAAATAAAGAGCCTAAATGTTGGCTCTTTAGAAAGGGGTAAGTGTCTCTGATTGTCTAAAACATCCCAGACGGATCAACTAAAAAATTACTAGAACTGGTACAAATAGTTCAACTAAAACGAATGGCTCTAAAGCCAATAGGCAAGTATTTGTCTTTTTTTTTTTTTTAAGATTTTATTTATCTATTTGACAGACAGAGATCACAAGTAGGCAGAGAGGCAGGCAGAGAGAGAGAGGGGGAAGCAGGCTCCCCGCTGAGGAGAGAGTCCAATGTGGGGCTCGATCCCAGGATCCTGAGATCACAACCTGAGCTGAAGGTAGCAGCTTTACCCACTGAGCCACCCAGGTGCCCCAGTATTTGTCTTCTTATACACAATCAAATGCTCATTATAAAATATGATTGAAAGAAAAGCCCCACTTAAAATAATCATCTACACTGTAAAACAGGTAGTTAGAAGTCTAATAAATAGACCCTATATAAATGAAATACCTAAAGGAAGATGAAAATAAATATAGACCATTTATGATAAAAGGAAAAAAATCAATTTTATAAAGATAATATTTCTCCTGAACAGGGCTTTTATGGAATTTGATAGACCAAGTTTAAAGAGAAAATACTAAAAAAGTAGATAAACTTAAAAATGAAAAATTGAAGGGACCTGGGAGAGGCTTATTGTACCAGGTATCATATATGTAATAAAAAAGTATGGTAGTAATAAAGTGTTATTGGCATTGTAATAAATAAATCTACTCAATGAAAGAATTTACAAGTAGACCCATGAATATATGGGCATTTAGAATTTAGGACTTCAGCGATTGATAAAAGTATTCTTTCAAATCAGTGTCAAAAAGACAATTTTTGACAAATTGTATTGAACCAACAAAATTAGAATGTAATGAAGAATGTTCTTAGAAATTTTAAGTCAAGCACATAACTCAAAAGCTATAAGGAAAAGTACAGATTTAACTACAGAAAATATTTATGGTAGGAGACACAGTGAAGAACATTACAAGTGAGTCTAGGAGAAAATATTTGCCTCAAAGTAATGGACAAAGTATTAACTTCACAAAGAACTCCACAAAGTAATAAGAAAAGCAACTCAATAAGAATAAGCAACTCTAGAAAAATTGGCAAAGCCCTATACCAGGTTACTAGGTTACTAGGTTCTAGGTATGTATTATGAATAAAACAAATAAAGCCCCATGATCAAATGTGGAAATTCAGATGATAAACAAGCTCGCCAAGAAATATATAGGATAACAGACTATAATTCCTATGACAGAACATAGTGGTGAAGTGATCAAGAATACTGGGACTGGGAGGGGAGAATCTCCTTAGCATGATCAGGAAGGCATGAATCTCTGAGAAAATGACATTTGAACCGAAGATGGAAGCATGAGAAAGAATGAGCTCTGCTGAAAACCAGGGAAGAAGGCCCATGGCTGAGCGAAAAGCACACAGTGTATACCATAACCTGAAAGGAAGCAGGTATATTGGGGTTGAAATGGGGAACAACAGATCCTGAAGTTGCCAAGATGGCAGGAACCAGACAGATCATGCACATCATGGCATACAGTCTGGGTTTTATTTAAGCTATTGGGGTCAAACCTTCAGAAGCTTTTTTATTCTTTTTAAGAGGTGATTATCATTTGCTGTGTCCAGAATAGATGTGAGGAGGCAAGAATAGAGATGGAGAAGCTAGAGACAACATCACTGCTGGAGTCCAGGCAGGAGCTGGTGTGGGCTCAGTTTAGAGTGACGTCAGTGTTTGTGAATTTCAAGTGAAGCCAATCTGTCCCACCGCTCTTCCATCCTCCTCCATGCCTACCATCCCCAAACACCTGATATGTTATTTTTCCTCAAGTTTGATTCACTTGTTCTGGTACACATGCAGAGAAAGCAGATGGTTGACTTTATTTGGGAAAGAGGAGGGAGAGAATTAAAGGCATTTGTAAAGGAAAGGGTCCTGGGATGGAGCCCCATGTCAGGCTCTCTGCTCAGCAGGGAGCCTGCCTCCTCCTCTCTCTCTCTCTGCCTGCCTCTCTGCCTATTTGTGATCTTTATCTGTCAAATAAATAAATAAAATCTTTAAAAAGAAATAGTTTTCAGTGAAGAGAAAGTTACAAAAATAATACAGCGTTTTGAGTAAGATCTTCTAGCTTCCCCTAATGTTAATATCTTATAAAACCATAGTACAATGATCAAACTAGGAAATTAACATTGATATAGCACTACAAACTACAGGCTTTATCAGAATTTCACTCTAGTGTTCTTTTTCTATTTTAGTATCTGATTCAGGATCACATAATATAATTATCCATCATGACTATTTAGTTTCCTCCAATCTGTGACAGTGCCTCATTTTTGCCTTACATTTCAAGACACTGACACTTTCAGTCAGTATTGGTTATATACTTTGTAGAATGTACCTCAAATTTGGGTTTATCTAATTTTTTTTTATGATCAGATTGAGGTTTTAATTTTCAGAAAACTAAGAAGTGATGCTGTGTCCTCAGAGCATCATACCAGAGGGTACGTGCTGTTGAGGTCCTCATTATTGGTGATATTAACTCTCAATACTTGGTTGTGGTAATCTCCACTGTAAAGTTATTTTTTCCCTTTGTAACTGGGGGAGATTCTTTAGGACTATTCTAATATCCTGTTATTCTCAAAAATTTCCCCACTGATTTAGCTCTGAATGCTTATATGAATGCTTTTTGTTCGTACCCACTTACATGAAACTGACTCAGGCAAAACAGTATCTGTTTAGTTTATCTGATAACCCATATTACTAAGCACAAAGCAGAGACTAAAGAAATATCTGTTGCCTGCACAAATGCAGGCGATGTGAATGTAACAATGATTACTTGCTCACCTAAACCTCATGGTGGGGAAGTTCAGGTTTGTGAAACTATTGTGAAAGATAGGAAGAATGTATTATTAGATAGTACTCCTATAGAATGGCTTCTAAGACACACTGAGGTTTTGTTCTCAAATGTGTGTTATAGCATGATTTAATCTTAAGTCAGAATCTCATGGACCTAACAGAATTATGCATATAAATATCTATCTGTATGGCTATAGTAGTTCTCAAGATCACCAGGGGTGCTTTTGAGAAACAAACTCAGATCCTGCTCCAGGCATGCTGAATTAGAAAGTCCAAGTCTTGCATCCAGTAAGTTCCAAGAAGCAAGACAGGTGATTCTCACGATGCTAGTCTCACACAGGTCTTCCTATTGGCACTTTGGAAATTATTGTTCTGAGGAACCTAGAATGGCACGTGTAAAGCTTTTCCCCAAAAAGCACCACAATGGTATGTATGCTTTTTCTCTTTTTGAGAAACATTTCAAAATCACAGAGAATAGGTACCAACCACTAAAGTCATACCTAAGATTTTGCTTACATGTGGTTCATTTTTTAAAAAAGATTTTATTTATGTATTTGACAGACAGAGATCACAAGTAGGCAGACAGGCAGGCGGGGATGGGGGGTGGGGAAGCAGGCTCCCTGCTGAGCAGAGAGCTGATGAGGGGCTCAATCCCAGGACCCTGAGACCATGACCCAAGCCAAAGGCAGAGGCTTAACCCACTGAGCTACCCAGGTGTCCCATGTGGTTCGTTTTTAAAAAGAAATTTAAATGGCATAGACACTGATGAACCCTTTCACTGTCCCCCCCATCCCTCCATCATTCTGGTAGCATTAACAGCTGTTCTGGTATGTAACATTTGTCAGTACCCTTCAGCCAAAGACCACCAGGGATACACCTGTAGTTGAACATGCTGGGTTTATTACTTGTTGCAGATAAAGAAAACACACAACATAAGAAATGGTGGGATATCTCAGTAAGGCTGCCAGGAATAACTGATTAGGATTTAGGTTTTGGTTGGGTAATTTTGGGAAGGGTCTAAAGAAGCAGGGGATAGAGGCGCCTGGGTGGCTCAGTCATTAAGATCTGCCTTCGGCTCGGGTCATGATCCCAGGGTCTTGGGATCGAGCCCCATATCGGTCTCCATGCTCAGCGGGAAGCATGCTTCTCCCTCTCCCACTCCTGCTGCTTGTGTTCCCTCTCTTACTGTGTCTCTGTTTGTCAAATAAATAAATCAAATCTTAAAAAAAAAAAAAAGAAGCAGGGGATTGCTCTGGGTTATGTGTTGTCAGCACGTGGGGATGATTCTATGGGTGATTCGGTAAATCTTACCTATAGGAAGGACAGCCTAGATGAGTATAAAGCTGTAACTGGTGAGGAAGTTGCCATTCATTTGTCAAGATGGGGGATATTTGGTAATTTGTGAGATATACTTGTGTGAAATGGATGCTCTGTGAGACCATTTTTGTCCATTAGTAGAACAACATAGTTTAGTCAGATTAGTTTGTAATAACATTGAGTTGTAGATGTGTTAGAACAGTTCCCAGATGTTTTGAGCTGCTTTTCTTTTTCTCATCATGTGTATTTTTCCAATTTTATTACATATATATGAAAACACAGAGCCCCCTCCACTCATATATTCAGAATATTGTTTTGCGTTCTTCAGATATTTTGATCACTGTATCATACTTTCACAATTCCCCCTCTCCCCCACTGGATGCTGTTTTTTGGAACTGAACCATATTGATTCTTGATGTAGATCAAGTTCATTTCCCTTTTCCTTTCCATTCTCATCTCTTCCACCCCATCCCACACCTGGCTCAATCTATCTTCCTTCTATCTCTGAGACTTTTACAAATGATGCTGTTCAGGTGTCTTTAAATACCTATATAAGAGTTTCTCTAGAGTAGGCATTTAGACATGACACATATACTCAACTCTACTAAGTATTGTCAAATTACTTTCTGAAGTGGTAACACTGATTTTCCCTTCCATTAACAATTTATAAAGGGATGTGTTTTGCAAGACACCCTCCCTAGCATCTGGAAGGTTATCATACTTTTATATACTCTGGGCCTAGGTAGTAGCTTCTAGAACTGACAAGAAGACAAAGCTCAAGGATGAATAGATTCTTCCCCTTTCCCACCTTTTCCTCCCCCAACTAAGGTTCTGAAATACCTAAGCTGCCTAGCTGAATCCTTCAAAATCTTTTTTTCCCCACTCTTTTTCCTCAGCTCTTATACTAACTTATACTTTTAGAGTTAATCACCTGAATTAAGAAATGATTCTCTTGTATATATTTCTTTATGTTGTGTTATAAGGGTATTCTAGGGGATGTAATAGACTTTAAAATATATATAGATTGAGTAATATGGGGTTTTTTTCTTGCTCATTTAAGGCATGGGTGAACAAGTTTGAGTGGAGGCCCTCTTTACTCATATAGTCAGGCACTGAGCCAATATAGGCTTTCCTGCCTTCTACATACAATTTTCAAGTTTGTGCTGGGATTTATCTTTACTCCAGCCAGCCAGAAGGAGAGAAATGTATGGAGGGGCATGTGTAAGAAGTTTGTAATTAGTTAATCCTGGAAAGGGTATGCATCACGCCCTTTCATGTTCTATTGGTCAAGACTCAACCCTGTGCCCAAAATTAACTGCAAGGGAGACCAGGAGATGTACTCAAGTTGTGTGACTAGAAGAGAAGAACATGAGTTTGGACGTTTAGCATTCTCTACTGCAACTGGGTTATGTTGAAGTGAGGTTATCCTGAAGATACCTTTTAGATAAGCCAGAGGAATCACCCTAAAAACAAGCAGAAACGACCCTTGAAGATCTTAAGTTGGACATGAGTGGACAAAATCTTCTAAGTCAAGTCTGAGTTATTGGTAATCCTTTCATCAGTTCTGTAGAGAATAAATGAAAGGAGTGATCTATTTATGCTTGGGTTAGAGTGATAAAGCAAAAGAGGGTCATTCCCCTTGATAGGTGGCAGAGTCACACGAATGACAAAGGGCAAGAAACACCAAGGGAAATGTAACTCAGTGCTGCAGTCTGGGGTTCTTAGTCTTGTTAGACTTCCCACCAGGAGATTCTCCTACTTTTGCCTTCAAGGAGGTTGTATATTTTATTTTTATTAAATATGATCACAATTGCCTACCAGGATCCCAATTTAGTTTTGGCCAATATATGGTAATTAAATTATATATGTAGGCATGGTACTAATAGTAGAGAAATAAGTAGCTTGGAACTTGGCTTGTTTATACAGTTAATCTTTGGGAATAATCTGCATTCTGCACAGACCCCAACTTGCATTCCTGTGACAGTCCTGTGGCCCTGTCATTATGATTTAATCCTGTGGTATAAGTGGGGCAGTCATAATTGGCAGAGAGGCCATGGCTAGTGATTGGCTCTGCAGTTAAGTACTTGGCACTAGCAGTTAAGATGCAACCATTAGTACACAATGCAGGGCGGCCAGTCAACTTGGCCTGAAGTTCCTTCGTTGTTTATCACAGTGTTTCTTTTTTACTGCTTTTCCTATGTCTGAATTCAACTAAGGATATTCAGAAATCTCATCCAAACTTCTGGCAACTCTCTTCTTTTAACACTTTTGACTGATGACTTCATAAAGCCCCGAGACAGTGGGGCAGCTTCCAGATTCTGTGACTTCATTAGTCTCCTTGTCTATTCTGGGCAAGATAAGCAATCCTAGACAAATGGAGAGGCTGTTTGTCTCAACTGCCGAAGCCTTATGTTCCTCAGGGTTATGTATGTCGCTTAACTTTATGCTCTTCCTTTCCTAGCTTAAGCTTCTGACCTTGTTCAAATGCCATGTTCTATCTAAGTAATTATTTGAAGTGAGGTGGGCATTTCTGTTTACTTTTGAATTCCTTGTTTTGACTTTTCCTTCCACTGGATGCCATTTGTTTTTACGAGACCAGTTGTGTTTCCTTTGATGACCACATCTTAAGGGCTTGATGAACTGGATCTTAGCAGTAGGACTAAAATATTAGGGGGAAGAAGAGGGATAACTGAGAGAAGGAGGAAGGCAGATGTAATATAAATTAGGCTTCTATGAGGTATCTGGATGTGAATGTGAAATATGGTGGCAAAAATCCCATAAATTACAATAGGAAAGGACAAAGGAATAGAGATCAATGGTAGGCAGCATGGGAAAGTCACTGAGGTAAGGGCTAGGAAATAATTCTAGTGTGCTTTGCCCGACATAGGGGAGTGGAGAGATTGGGGTGATGGGTTTTTTCTTTTTTTTAAAGATTTATTTATTTATTTAAAAGATTTTATTTATTTGACAGACCAAGATCACAAGTAGGCAGAGAGGCAGGAAGAGAGAGAGAGAGGGGGGAGGAAGCAGGCCCCCAGCTGAGCAGAGAGCCCGACGCGGGGCTCGATCCCAGGACCCTAGGACCATGACCCGAGCCGAAGGTAGAGGCTTCAACCCACTGAGCCACCCAGGCGCCCCAAGATTTATTTATTTTTTGAGAGAGAGAAAAAAGGAGAGCAGGAGAGGGAAAAGAGAGATGGAGAGAGAATCTCAAGCAGACTCCCCGATGAGTGTAGAGCCTGACCTGGGGCTCCATCTCATGACCTTGAGATCATGACCTTAGCCAAAAGCAAGAGTCAGATGTTTAACTGACGAGCCACCCAGGTGCCTCCAATGGTTTGGGATTTTGGGGGGAAAATCAAAGAACTTTGATGATAATATTTCTAGGCCAATCTTTCTGAGCTAAAAAGAGATATCAGAAATGCAGGCTAGACCAGCAGCACTTCTTAAGTTCCACGGGAGGTACAAATCAATGTGAAGGGTGTGTGTGTGTGTGTGTGTGTGTGTGTGTGCGCGCGCATGCACGCATATGCATGCACGTGTATGTGTGTGTATGGAGAGAGAGCGTTCATCCTTGCTTTCAGAATCCCAAAGGGAGTTGGTCCATGATCCATATATGGTTAAGAGTTACTGAATTGGAGGGGCGCCTGGGTGGCTCAGTGGGTTAAAGCCTCTGCTTTCGGCTCAGGTCATGGTCCCAGGGTCCTGGGGTCGAGCCCCGCATCGGGCTCTCTGCTCCACAGGGAGCCTGCCTCCCCCCATCCCACCTCTCTGCCTACTTGTGATCTCTGTCTGTCAAATAGATAAATAAAATCTTCAAAAAAAAAAAAAAAAAGAGTTACTGAATTGGAGGGACTATGTGTCCTGAGAGTAGTCAAAGCCATGAGGGAAATGAGAGGAGACAGTGAATCAAGGGCCATGTAAAACCAGTGTGGAATGAGAGTCACAGGGGACCCATTGTACCACAGCTCTTTCGTGAAGTCTGAGGGTCAAGCTTTAATGCTCAGAAGGGAAATTAGAACTCCACGCTGTGGAATCTGAGAGAGCATTTATCTCCATGTCAGGGTACTTGAAGTAGAAAATATGAAATCATAGGTTCATATTTCACAAACCTAATTTTATATTTTTTCAGACTAACGTTGTTCAATAATGTGGTCTTGCAATAGCATTTTGTTTTGGTTTTCTATACTACCTTGTACTCAAACTCACCTTTTGTTCTACTCAGGAGATTTTCAGTCATCACCCAATAAAAGTCTACACTAGTATCCAAAGGCACAATAAATAATATTTCTATTTTCATGAAAGCACTAATATCTATTTGTGTTTCTTCTAGCAAAACTGCTGAGTTCCTGAGCAGACTGGCTGCAGAGTTGCCAGACAGAAGTACCCATCAAATTGCTCTTCATGACCCACAGTCTTCAACTTGGGTAAGTGGGATGCCATGCAGGGTTGCCATCTGGTACTTTGTAAAGAGGCATTTAGTGAATGAGGACTAAGGGCATAGAGTATCCTTATATCATAGATTGTTGGGACTAAAGGCAGATGACCTGATCTGAAACTTTGACTTCAACTGTTGCTTCCTTCAAACTATAAAACAATGCCGCACTTGTTATCTACATTATGGGCACCTTTCAGCCTCTGAAAAGCCTTTGAGCTCACATAGTCATCCATCTATTTTTTCTGTCCTTCAGATTTTTATGTTTACATAGGGTCTACCAAGTGCATACAGTCTCTGCCTGGAGGGACTTTTGTTAAGTGAAGGAGAAAACCATAGTTATAAAGTGGACAGGTGAGTGAAGAGCATATAACAGAAAGTTAGAGCTTAAAGGATGAGTCAGTAACATGAGGAGTCATTCCGGGTGTCAGGAAGTAGAACATAAAAGCAAGAATTAAGGCATAATGGCAAGAAAATGCACAGCTTGTGTTAGGGAATAAGAGTTGTGTAGCTCACTCTTCTAGAGAAGGCTGAAGAAGGATGCAGGAATCATGAGGGGAGTCAGGTGGCAGTTTGGGTGGGGGTAGTTCATTCTCTAGGGTGTCTTGGGTACTGCAGGATGTGTGGCATCCCTTACCCCTGAGCACAAAATGCTAGTAGCATCCTCCAGACATCAAGACCATCCAGAAATGCCTCACATGGGAATCCTGTGGTGCTCCCAGTGAAACATTTGTATGATGCTTTGGAAAACTTGGATCTCATTCTTTGAGTGCTAAAGATACTAAAAATTTTCAGGGAAGGTTCAAGGTCAGATTTGTATTTTGGCAGAATCATACTGGTAACCATGTGAAGGATGGCTCTAAAGGAATAAAGAGGCCTCTAAGAGGCTCTGTATTAGTCCAGGTGAGGAATAATGAAGACATTAAGTAGGTCAGTGGGTGGGAGGATGGAGATAATAGAGCATAGGTCAGAAAACCACTTATAAGGTCAAGTTGGCAGGGCCTTGGTTATTGACTAGCTAACTGGGGACACGAAAGTAAATGTAATTAAGGATGCCTCTGGAAAGAGGTTATAGTTGAAAGAAAAGATGGATTTAAGTTTTCTAGAGTGTTCACTTTTCCAGGGTTTGGGTACGTAAATAAGAGGTTAGAGAAACCTGATCTTCATCTTCTCCATCCTCCTTTAGTGATCATGTTTTAAAATGTCAAGAACACATTATGGCACTTGTTGGGAAAAGTCATTATGCTCTTACAAAAGTTGAAATGTTCCTTATTTTTTTGGTCCACTTCTAATATGGTGTTCCAAGTCTAGACTTGCCACAAATCCTGTCACATCTGTCATTCCTTCCCTCACTGCAGGGCCATAGAGGACAGACTTGAGTAGCTGTAGGTAGTAGAGTTAAATCCTGTGTAGGGACAGTCCTTGATGTCTATCCAGATTCCCTGTGGCTGTTAGGGAGGGAAGGGAAATCAGGAACTGGATAGCTTTATCAAGTAGGTACTTGGCTGCCAGGATGGTCTTGATTTTGTTTGAGGGCTTCCCAAATCCTATGGTTTGAAACACCTGGCAAAACTGTGTGTGCCTGCTCAATTGCTTTTTGGCTTGTTTCTTCAATTTAACAAGATCATCCTGAATTTTAATATTGTTGTCCAAAACATGACTCACCTCTCCCAGAGCTGTGTTTTCTGTAGATTGATTAGTGCCTTAGTCACACGATCCTCAGAGCTATTAATAGACAATATAGGGCAGCATTGGACCCAGGATGGTTCTTTTTTTTTTTTTTTCTTTTTTTCAAAGATTTTACTTATCTATTTGATAGAGAAAGATCACAAGTAGGCAGAGAGAGAGAGAGGGAGAGGGAAGCAGGCTCCCCGCTGAGCGGAGAGCCCGATGCGGGGCTCGATCCCGGGACCCTGGGATCATGACCTGAGCCGAAGGCAGCGGCTTAACCCACTGAGCCACCCAGGTGCCCCCGGGATGGTTCTTTATGAGCTGCATTCAATAGCTGCTCCCCTTTCAACACCAAACTATTAATAATTTGTTGGTGTTCAATATATATATATATATTTTTTAAAGATTTTATTTTATTTATTTGACACAGAGAGATCACAAGTAGGCAGGGAGGCAGGCAGAGAGAGAGGGGGAAGCAGGCTCCTGGCTGAGCAGAGAGCCTGATGCGGGGCTTGATCCTGGGACCCTGGGATCATGACCTGAGCCAAAGGCAGAGGCTTAACCCACTGAGCCACCCAGGAGCCCCGGTGTTCAATATATTTTTAAGTGATTTTTTTTTACCCATATTGTACTCTTCTCATTCTGTTTAATCCATATGCATAGAATGCCTCTGAGAACGCTCTGCAGAACCTTTTCTAACATTTTAGGAAAGCTGCACATACACAGGGCACTTTTGTGACATGGGGAGAAGACACCAGCAGTTTGCCTCACCTATGGTCAGTGTATGGAATGTGAGCACTGTGTGGTACCCATTTATGTGCGGTGTGATGAGCGGCAAGGTTTCAAGTTAATGCAACTTTTCTGAGGAAATTATTCTTATCATACTTCCTTAAATGTGGATCTTCCATGGGCAGGTGGGAATCTAATAAATACTATACAATTCCATCAAGACACAAGAAAATTCCTTTGATACACAAAAGAACTTCAGACAACAGATGCAGTGTTTACTTACACATGGATTGATACAGTTCTCTGTACTGTGTGTGTGTGTGTTTGTGTAGTCAGAAGTCCCAGCATCAACATGCCTTCCCTAAACATTAACATTGAATATTTCCGGTTATACGAGAAATGGTTTCCAGTCCACTTGGTTGTCTCATGCCTCCTCCTCCATAGAGAATAATAATGTAAAAAGTCTCATTTTGTTTAGCCACTGCCCAGTGGCTCCCTGTATCATTAAAGATAAAGTCAAAATTCTTTAGCTTAAACACAAAGCCTTTTCTGCCCTCTGCTCCCCTCCCTCCCTGCATGATACCTTTCTCTGCACAGAATCTAGGTCTCTGCTACTCCAAGTCTGGGGTATGGACCAGGAGCATGGGCATTACCTGGGAGCCTATAGAGGCCTTGACGAATCTCAGGCCCCACTCCAGACCCGAATAGGAAGCTGCATTTTAACAGTCTGTGGTGGCTTGTGTACACATTAATGTTTGGGGGCACTGCTCCATAACTCATGTCTTTCCAGCCATTTCCTTTCACTTCCGCTCCTTGGAAGTCCTAGTGCAGTTTGGTTAAACTTTTATTCATGTGCCACATGTTTTTAAAAAGTCAACACTTAAAGAACGACATGTGTCCCTTCCACCTTTTCCATCTCATGCCCACTCCCAATATTTTAAACTCCTTGTATATAATTCACAACACTGGGCTGTGTATTTGAAAGTTGCTAAGAGAGTAGATCTTAAAAGTTCATGTCATAAGGAAAACACTTTGTAACTATGTATGGTGACAGATATTAACTAGACTTACTGTGATCATTTTGCAGTATACACAAACATTGAATCATTATGCTATACACCTGAAACTAATATAATGTAATGTCAGTTGTGGCTCAAAAAAAAATTTTTCCCATTGCTGTTGTAATAAATGACTGCAAACTTAGTGGCTTAAGGCAGCACAGATTTATTCCATTACAGATCTGGACGTCAGAAGTCAGCAATGAGTATGAAGGGGCTAAATTAGCTTCTCCTGGAGGCTCGAGGCAGGCTCAAGGAATCCGTTCCTTGCTTCTTCTAGCTTCCCTTTGGCTACCGACACTCTGGCTGCTCAGCACGTGGCTGCATCTACTCTTTGCTTTCATCTTATGTCAGTTCCCTTTGACTTTCTTGCCTTCCTCCTGTAAGGACCCTTGTGATTACACTGGGCTCACCCGGATCATCCAGGATCCTCTTCTATCTCAGAATCCTCCATTTCTGCAAAGTCCCTTTTGCTATAAGGTGACATTCACAGCTTCTAGGCATTGGGATGTGAACATCTTTGGGGCACCATTATTCATTCTATCACACTCTCCTAGCTGTTTGTTATTTGGATTCATGTATCTCGTAATGTATAGATTACTATTGCTTGACTAATTAAGTTTAGATTTTGTTAATTTATTCCTTCCCTTCCATTCTCCTAAAATTCAGTATTTCATGCTTTCTCTTACTATGGCTACATAATTCTTTTCTCATTGCCAATCCAGTTAGTATACTTTGCATCTTCTTTCTTTTACGACTTCTCAAAAATTGTGTTTTTAACATTTGCTTAGTTTCCTCTGAACATCTGACTGCCCTCCTTCAGATTTTTTGACTGTTCCAACAAGTGTCTCTGATGCAAATTTCCACACAATTTTCCATTTTGTTCCTGTGAGATAACCTGTCAATTTCGGGTTTTTTCCCTCCTGGAACCAGCCCTTTTGCAGCACTTTTCTGCCTTAACCTGGACCGGTTGTTCATTTGGCCTCCTACACAGCTGTTGTTCTGGGACTTTCCTTTCACAGAATGGTCCTCAACCTCATCTATACATGGGAATCACCTGGGGGGGCTTTAAAATTCACTGATGCCTGGGTCATAACCTCAGAGATCCTCTTGTATTATGGCCTGGGCTTCAGGGCGTTTAAAGCTCTCCAGGTAATTCTAACATGTAGGCTAGGATAAGGCTCGCTGTTTTAAGGTCAT
Source organism: Mustela erminea (assembly GCF_009829155.1). Classification (NCBI taxonomy): domain Eukaryota; kingdom Metazoa; phylum Chordata; class Mammalia; order Carnivora; family Mustelidae; genus Mustela; species Mustela erminea. The sequence goes on along the minus strand of NC_045628.1, from coordinate 54,332,236 downwards.
CCAGGGAATTGCTCTTATTTGTTTTCCTATGTTGGGTCCCCTGATTTCTAGGTCGCCTATTTTCTATTTTCCTGTTTTATTTCTTTGTTTTGATGGAGCATATTATTTAGTGGCCTCCCAAGAGAAGAAGCATGCTCAGGTCATTGCATTTCTGAAACTATCTTTATTCAGTCCTCACACTTAGCTTGTAATTTTCTGGTAAGTATTCCAAATTAGAAATAATTTTCCTTCAGAATTCTGAAGGCATTGCTATTCTACGTTTGAGTATTGGTTCCTGAGAAATCCAAGGCTATTTGAATTTCAATCCTTATATATAAGGGCTCTACCCTGCTTCTCCTGGAAATGTTTTAATATCTCCTTCTCCACCCCCAATCGGTATTCTGTAATTTTGTAATGATGTGTCCTAGTATGAGGGTCATTTATATTCATTTTCAGTCTGGAAACTCATTTCTAGTTCTAGGTTTTCTAGATTTTCTTGTGTCATTTCTTTGATTCATTTCCCTTCATTTTCTTTAAGGAATTCTTATTATTGAAATCCTAGGCCTCCTGGATTTATTTTCTTCTTTGTGGGAAAAAAAAATATTTTTCTCCTTTAATTTATCTTGACTTTTTTTTTTTCTCCTCCTTGGCATATTGGGTTAGACAAATTCCCAGTCCTTTCCCTCCTGAGTGTCTCTTTTCCTGTCATATGACTGCCACACACACACACACACCTGACAACAGATGTGTGGGGGCTTGCCTCATACCAACTAATTCTGTGACAACAGTCGGGGGTCCTATAGTTTAACTCAGTTCGGACACTATCTACCTGGAGGTTCCCACAGGTTAAGGGCTCAGTCCCACAACACTGCCCTCTCCTTCAGATGCCAAACTGCAAGTAGTAGGACATAACTTCTGTCCAGCATGGCTACAAATTGCGGGTTCCCATGGCCCTCTTCCTGGGTTCCCTTAATTTTGTAGAATGGCTCACAGAACTAAGGGAAACACTTACATACGTTTACCAGTTTATTAAAGGATATGATGAAGGATACAGATGAACAGCCAGATGAAGAGATGCAGAGTAAGGTCTGGGAGTATTCTGAGCTGCAGGTGCTTTTGTCCCTGTGGGTTGGGATATGGTCACCCTCCTAGTGTGGATGTGTTCATCTACTTGGAAATTCCCAGAACCCTCATATTTTTGGAATTTTGTGAAGGCTTTGTCACATAGGCATGATCAATAATTAACCCCATATTCACCCCCTCTCCCCTTTCTGGAGGTTTGGAGGGGACAGGTCTGGAAATTCCAAGTGTCTAATCATGGCTTGGTCTTTCTAGTGACCATTTCCCATCCAGTAGTCCATCCAGCAAGCCTCACTGGAACAAAAGATGCTATAATGCTCTTAACACTTAGGAATTTATATGGGTTTAGGAGCCCTGTGTAAGGGATGGAGTCAAAGAAATATGAACCCAAGAGATGCTCCTAATGCTCTTATCACTTAGGAAGTTACAAAGGTTAAAACCTTTGTTGATATCTGTGCCAGGAATGGGGGCAGAGATGTATGTGTGCATGTGTGTGTGTGTGTGTGTGTGTGTGTACACATTTATGTTTTCTGTTATCTCACACATTTTCTTAACTATCTTCTAAATATTTTACTGGCCGCTTTTGTGGAGAGGGAAGATATTTTTATTTTCCAGGAGCTTATCTCTTCTTTGTTGCTTTTTAAAAATAGCAGCCTTGGGGTGCCTGGGTTGCTCAGTGGGTTAAAGCCTCTGCCTTCGGCTCAGGTCATGATCCCGGGGTCCTGGGATCAAGCCCCGCATCAGGCTCTCTGCTCGGTGGGGAGCCTGCTTCCTCCTCTCTCTGCCTGCCTCTCTGCCTACTTGTGATCATCTGTCAAATAAATAAAAATCTTTAAAAAATAATAGCAACCTGTTCTTGTTTCATGGACAAAATATCACCTTCTGGCTCTCAGAGGACCCAGAGCAGGGAGCAGAGGATAACTTTGAAGAAGGGAGTCTGGAAGCTTACTACTCAGTATCCCGGACTTTATACAGTCCTTTCACTCTGCATCTGGGGTTTGACCACCATGAGCTTCCATGCTAGGTGTGCCTGGTTTAGTTTATCCAGAGAATACCCTTCTGATTTACTGTCAGAATTGGGAGAATTACTGGCTGAATTTCCGGGTGGGAGCAGACAGAGGCACTTTCCTATCTTTCATCCGTCGTCCTCACCAGCTATTGCATCCTTCTTGGGCCCTCGTGTTGCTCTGTGGAGAAAAGCGGCTTCTTGTGGGTATCCTCCATCCCAGCCAGCATGTCCTTTGTTTCGCTCTTTTCCTCTTTTTGCTTATTGTTTCTTCATCCTCCTAGGTTTTTGTCTGGGAATACAGATGTATCTTGGTTTCTGAATGTAGAGTTTGACTCATCTTTTCCTCTGTTTGGGGTAATTTTTGAGAGAAGGATGGTGCAGAAACATTTTTATTCCACCATCTTGAAATGGAAAACTAATGCTTGTCACGGGTTGAACTGTGGTCTCCCTGCCCACCCCAGAATTCATTTGTTAAAGCCCTGACCCTCTGTACCTCACAATGTGACTATTTGAGATTGAGTCTTTATAGAAATAATCAAAATAAAATGAGGTCATTAGGGTGGGCTGTAATATAACAGGAGAGGTGTCCTTATAAAAGGGGAATCTGGACACAGAGACAAATGTGTATTCCTCGAAGATGATGTGATACGACAGGGAGAAGATGGCTATCTATAAGCCAAGGAGGGAGGCCTAGATCCTTCTCTCCCAGACTTCAGAAGGAACCAACATTAAAGATACCTTAATTTTTGAACTTACAGTCTCTAGAACTGTGAGACAATAAATTTCTGTGTATTTAAGCCACCCAGACTGTGTACTTTGTTATGGCAGCCCTAACAAACAAATACCATGCTATTTTTCATTTGTTCACACAGTAAACCTCCCCCTGCTTCATCTGATTCCTACTCGCTATTTTTCTTTCTTAAGATTTTATTTATTTATTTCAGAGAGAGAAAGAAAGCACAAGCAGGGAGAGGGAGAAGCAGACTCCCATGCGAAGGGAGCCTGAGGTGGGGCTCAATCCCAGGACCCTGGGGTCATGACCTGAGCCAAAGGCAGACGCTTAACTGACTGAGCCACCCAGGTGCTCCCCTACTCACTCTTTAAAACACACCTTAATGTCAACCCATTTTGAGAAGGTGTTTGTTGTTTCCTTCTTTCTTTCTTTCTTTCTTTTTTTTTTTTAAGATTTTATTTATTGATTTATTTGACAGAGAAAAAGCACCAGCAGGGGGAGCAGGAGGCAGGGAGTGAAGCAGGCTAGGCTCCCTGCTGAGCAGGAAGCCTTATTTGGAGCTCCATCCCAGAACCCTGGAATCATGACCTGAGCTGAAGGCAGACACTTAAGCTACTGAACCACCTAGATGCCCCAAGAAGGTGTTCTGATCCAGTTTAATTAAATGTCCTTTTAGCTTCTTCTGTCATAATACCCATCATGCTGCACTGTAATCATCAGTTATCTTGTCTGACTTCCACACCAGGCTCTGATCACTTAAGGTCTGATATCATGTCTTATGAAGTGATTACACATAGTGGCTTACATATTATTTATTGAACATATGTATTATAAGCATAGCTTTTGGGGAAGGGTGAGTTAAAATGTATATTTTGGTTGAATAACAAAAATTTAGTATTGATATTATATTAATACTTAGTGATAGAAAAATCATGTGAATACAATGACAGAAGTTGCAGGATTTAGAACTAAGAAAAACTGTGATCAAAAGTCCCCTCTCGGGGCGCCTGGGTGGCTCAGTGGGTTGGGCCGCTGCCTTCGGCTCGGGTCATGATCTCAGGGTCCTGGGATCGAGTCCCGCATCGGGCTCTCTGCTCAGCGGGGAGCCTGCTTCCTCCTCTCTCTCTCTCTGCCTGCCTCTCTGCCTACTTGTGTTCTCTGTCAAATAAATAAATAAAATCTTTAAAAAAAAAAAAAAAAAAGTCCCCTCTCCCCCATTATTTTTGAACAGAAACTTCCTGTCCTGCCTGGCTGGGTAAGCAAGAATTAGGATTCCAAGTAACTTTAAATTCTTCATAGTTGAGGAGCCATGTGACTTCCCAGTTTCTGTGGCCTTTTAAATGACACTTTGTGTCTAATCCCTGTCTTTTTTTTCTGAGTGAAAAACTAGGACCCCTATTCTGATAAAAGGCCAATAAAGTGGTTATGTTAAAAGGAAATTATACAAATAGAATTTAGATTTCTCACTCAACCATCATATCTGCTTTAACTAAATATTTTATTACTCCTTTTAATCTCTTGAGTAGAAGATGTGTGTCTCTGGTCCATTTTCCTCTTTCGGGTCTTATATGGAATATCTGTGATAAAGGCTAGCCTTCTCTAAGTAAAATGAAGAGAACCACTTATTAGAGAACAACTCTCCACCTTCAGTGTCTTATCACAGTTCTCTTGTGCTTAGGATTTAGATAAGAGAAAATCCTAGGATATTTTTGCTCATCTAATGAAGCAGGGTTTGAATGTGTGAGGGCTTCCTGAACACATCTGGAGTTCTACTCCAGATGTAGTAGTACTGCAGTAGAAGGCCTCTCTTCCTTCCTGGCAAGTGCTTATTATTTGATGGAATGTAGGTTTTTATAGTGACAGAAAATGGGGGAATAAATTAAGAAGTGCTTGAAGAAAAATTATAGTAAGGCAGTGGGGGGCAGCCTTCATAAGCTTTATGGGTTATTAGTCCAAAGAACAAGGCCTGAAATACGTAGTGTGCTGCCCTGATGCTGCTGGTAGTTTTATGGGAACAATGGCATTTCCTACATATTAGCTTATCAGGCTGCCCTCTCTACCTTACAGAGGGTGGGCTACAAATCACTGTGAGCCAAGAAAGTATACGACAAATGAACAGACAATATACTTGAAATCTCATAAATTCCAGAAGGCACGGTCACTATGCCAGTGTGTGAAACCCTGTCGTGCTGGGTCAGTGGGACTAGAGGGTATCCTACTGTGTGTGCTGCTTCTCCCAACAAGGCCCCTTGAGGCTCTAATTCAGCCAGAAGTAATAACCCTTGTGCTTCTGAACAGCCTTTGTTTTCCTTCTCAGAAATAAAAATGAGCTTCAGGTACCGATGAAGGATGCAAAGACTTAGAAAGAAATGCATCTCTGGAATGCTATGGTATCAATCACCAGCTGACAGGCTATTTAATAGGCTACCATTAATGAGCAGTAGGTACGTCAGTGCTTCGAAAGTCACTGTCTTTATTGCTTGTCTCTGAGATTAACTGATCAGCTACTTGGAGTCTATATAATTTACAGAAGAATATAGCTTTATTTGAGAGCAATATTTTTCCTAGGCAGGGCCCACATTTACATGTGTAAGGCATTAGTTGAGTTCCCTATATGTTGAATACAACAGCATTTTAGCTGAGCAGCAAAGGAGTGAGAAAGGATGAAGGAGGGACAGCCCAAGCAGAATCCGGGCTTCCGAGTCTGACAAGCTGCAACTGGAACTCCACTGTGGCCTTGTGGTCCAGTCAAATTAGTTCACATACCCAAGTCCATTTCCTTATTCACAAAATGAGGATAAAATCTACTTCATAGAATTTAAGGGTTAAATAAAGTACTAAAAATAAATGCCTGGCGATTTAATGCATTGGCGCTGTTGTAAATGAGGTAAAATCTATAGATTTTCCTCCTCCTTGATGGGCTTATTCTAAGTCAGTTTCATCGCCATGCTCTCTGCTTACCAGAGTCTAGTTAGAATTGATGTTAGTTGGAATATACTTGAAATAGAGGAAAGTTAAATATGTTTTTCAAATCCTTACAACTAGAAGAATAAACTATGTTGATTATCTCTGAGGGGTATTTTCTAAGCTTAATTAAACAAACATTTAGATCATCCTTTAAAATGTGCTGGATGATTATGCATATACTAGCCTTGTTTTTATATATCCCCAGGGACATCTTCAGACATATGCATAAATCACTCCATAAGCAAGTGTGTACGGAGAGCTTACTTGCTTGGTGTAGAGGTTGAGTTATTAGAACCAGTCCTGTGGTAGGCAGACTAGTATATTGTGGCAATGCTTTTCCCTGTGATTTTTTTTTTTTTCTCCTATACATTTACAGGCCAGAAGCCGGGCTTATAAGGATTCTCTAAAGGAAGAAGAAAACAAAAAATTGCAAAAGATGAAGGAGGAACAACATCAGAAGGTATTCATAAGACCTTTTAGTCACTGCTAATTATCTGCTTGTAGTACTAGATAATTTTGAAGGTATTTCTGAACAAAAAAATTTACATACATGAAAATTAGAAAAAAAAAGCATTAAAAATAAAAAGTGAGATTTGGGCATATTTTAAGAATATGATGGGGTGTGGTCAACTCTCATGGTACTTAGCTTCCTAAGGGGGCTGGAGTGTATCTGCTATAGGTGGGCCAGTAATTCAGAAGATAACCGAACACTCATGAACTTCTGATCTACAGAATATATCACTGTTGCATTTTTCAACCCAAAAACATAGGAAACTATAGTGTTCAGAGAATACTATAATGCATAACAAATAGCCATAAAATGTTATGAAACTAGCTTAAATATTCACCTAAAAATAGCCATAAAACAAGGATACTCTATACATGTATACAAATATATGAGGTATTCCAAATGTTTTGAGAATAGAAATGAGTGAAATGAATGCAGAGCCTCCTAAGAACAGTGCTTAAAGGGCAATTCTCATTAGAATATAAAATTTCTGGCATGAGAACTGAAAACATTCAATGTTGTGACTTGATAGTCACACCTGCCTTTTATACATTGCTCAGATGGGGCCAGAAGCTCCTCAGCATGGGATGAGAATGAACACCAGTGCTTAGCTCTATGGTGCCACTTCATTCCATATCTTTTAAAGAACAAAATAAATTATTTAGGTAGTTGGATACCATTATCTTCCCCATCATTCTCATTTTCCAACTTCTCCTCTTGCCGTATTGGTGGTTGATAAATCCTATCATTTCTTCCAGAATATCTCTCAAATTTATTTCTTTATTATCCAATTAACTTGAATTCTAACTCTCATTTGATTTTTTTGAGTTGATTTAAAATTTTTCCTTATGCCTTTGCTGTACAACATAACTTATTATAGCAATTATGTGTAAAATCACTTTATGAAATAGACTGTATGTAACTAATTGGCACTGCTATAATTTGACCCTTTTGAGTGCTATCCTCCTACCAGCAATGGTCAAGCCCTTACTCATTGTTCCCATCAGCGTATCTTATAGAGGACTTGTGTCACTCAACTGCTTTGTGCATAGCAGATAATAATTAAATCACTGGAAGAAATAATTTAAGTAGTACATTTAGTTACTGAGCTACTATGTAAACAATGAAGAAACCAAGAAAAATTTTTATTCCTTTATGGTTTTTTAAAACATCTTTTTGTTTTGCCAAAGGCCTCATATTGAAATCCACAATTTAATAATTAATATAGTAAGATTCTAAAGCAATTAGCATGTAGAAGCTAAGTCCAATATACACTCATGTTGTATTTTCAGTAAGTCTGTGAAGTGACATGTAAATGTTAGTCTATTTTTGTGACCTTTTAACTTAATATCAAGTCCTGAGGTACTTAGATACTGAGGAGAATGTTGTGAAGTTGGTATAAGATATACTTATATAAAAATAACTTCTAGTGAATTTTAAATAGTACTTTATAAGGTTTGGTGGAATATTTACAACGTGAAAACCATTAAAAGTAGAACATTTCACAAAGAGAATGCTCAACAGATTAGAAAATCAGATCTGGGATTTAATTTTCAGGTTGAGCAGTTATTTTAAACAGTGAAAATCAAGCTTTTTATTTCTTAATCTTGTTTTTCTTCTAGAGTTAGACAAATATTGATACATATTTTCTGGTTATTGATTGAGCATATTTTTTGCATAAATTATTTCCCTTTACTTACTGTAGCTTTCAGTAAAATGAATAATTTTGGCATACACATAATCCCATCATTAGAGTTTTCAATAACAGTAGAATAGAGAAGGTAGTTACCTTATTTTTATTTCTCTTCCTTTTTGTTCAGTCTGTTGTTTACATGTCCCTGAAGGCATTTCCTGATTGGTAGAGTCTCTCATTCTATATCACTTCTAAGATTTAGCTTAAGAAAACAAGCATCAGGTTTGTGCTAAGAAGATACAGAAACAAACAAACAAACCCAGACGTATAACATCACATCTATTCATGTGTTTATTTATTTCAGTCATTCAACAAATACTTAGTGAATACCCACGATGAAGTGATTCATAAGCAGATAATCTAGGTTAAGTTGAGGTGATAGCACATTTATTTTGCTTTGTGTATCTCTTTCACACTCTTTCATTACACACACACACAGTAAGTTCTTCCTTAAGGTTAGCCTATATATATTTTACATTTAATTCAGTTTTCTCTTCTGACAAAAATTTATTTATAATTCCCCTTTTCTCCTATATACTCAATATGTTCTTCTCATCTGACTACATTTTTGTGGTGGCAAACAAATACCCTCACTTTTGCTTTTCTAAAATAACCCCTTCCTTGATTCTGCTATCCTTAGAGATACTATCTTTTCTGTTTCTACTGGAAAAAAAAGACAAAGGTAATTTTACTATACTCACATCTTTATTATTAATTTTGCCCTTTCTTCCTTATGTTCTGATTTATATTTAGAAGTGCTCGTACTGAAACCTCTCCAAAGGTAAACTCCTTCTGATCATTCAATTCAGTGGTCATTTTGCAATCCCCATCTCCCTGTAACTCTGTAACAGTATTTAATATCACTTTGAAGTTTTCCTTTTCTAGCTTTTTTTTTTTCCCCTCGGTGGATCTATCTCAGAGTAATCTGTCCCAGTATCCATCCATCCATCCTATCAACAAACATATATTTAACTCCTACTATATTTGGAGCCTTTTGCAAGATGCTAGAGGTTCAATGAAGAACAGGACATCAGGGATCTTCACAAAGTTTGCTTCTTAATGGAGGAGACAGACAATTAAAAGGAGACAAAGAAATAAACAACTGCATTTTTAATTTATGGCAATCAATCACTTTGTAGTAATTAATGCTGCAAAGAAGGAAATTGCGCATTGTGATAACTTCAGGGTGGCTTATTGAATACTGTTGATTACCTGCCTTTCTCCTAAAACCCTGGTTTTTTTTTTCCCTCATGTATACATCCTACTTAGCATAGCCCATGTTTCAGAGAAGGCAGGCATATTCAAGTCCCAGGGATCTATTCCCAAAGGGTCTAACTGCTCGTGGGTATTCCATTCTCAACTGTGACTGACTTAGCTATGGACATGGAAAATTGTTCCAACCAATGAGACTTAAGGGAAGTCTGTTGTTCAGTACAGATTTTTGCCATTATGAAATATACTAGTCTTCCCATTTAATAATTTTCAGCTTGATTTCTTTTTTTTTTGCCTTTTTATTTTGTCTGATTCTAATATTTTCTTTTAGCTTTTTTTTTTTTTTTAAGATTTTATTTATTTATTTGACAGAGAGAGATCACAAGTAGGCAGAGAGGCAGGCAGAGAGAGAGAGAGAGGAGGAAGCAGGCTCTCCACTGAGCAGAGAGCCCGATGTGGGACTCGATCCCAGGACCCTGAGATCATGACCTGAGCTGAAGGCAGCGGCTTAACCCACTGAGCCACCGAGGCGCCCTTCTTTTAGCTTTTTTGTCTGAATTTATACAGCGATTTCCTTTTCCATCACTTAATTTTAACCTCTCTGTGTCTTTTGTCTTAAATTATATTTCTAGTGACAAAAGTAGCTGTTTTTCCTTTTACCCAGTTTCATGGTTCCTTTTAATTTAATATATTCTCACTTATTGTGATGACTAGTGCATTTGTACAAATTCTCGCTGCTTAATTTGCTTTTTAGCTGTATTTTCTTACTTGTTTTCTGTTCTCTGTTTTTTTTGACTTTCTGAATTTTTTCTGTTCAATTTTTTTTTTTTTCCTTTCCTCCTTCTTTTCTCTCCTGTCTTTCCCTCTCTCCTCCCCTCCCTAGTGGTAAGAAATTTCAGTGTTTTGTTTTTGACCTTGTATGACCTTTGGTCTATTTAATCTCAAATGGATTTTGGAGTCTGAGAACTGTTCTTTAAATCTCATATTGTTTTCCTTATACTTCTATCTGTTCGGCCTTTTTCATTACATTCTGGGAGAAATCTTTAATTAGATCACCCTGCTTACTAATTTATTTCATAAGTTTCCATTCTGCTTATTTGGCACTTGTATTGAATTTATTTACCAAGACTGCTGACTTTTTCACAGCAATATTATGCTTTATAAGCACCATATTCTTTCTGATCTCTTCATTGATGGTAATTACACAAACATTAAAGTTTTCTGTTTACCATTTTAACTTTTTTTTCCTTTCCATTTAAAGTTTTATCTCCTGTGATTTTCTTTCTCGACTATATGATTCTTGGTCATCTTGTTTCTTTGGGCATGCTGCCAAATGAGGTATTTAGGAGCTTGTCATCTGGGAGTAGTAGCCTCTTTTTCTCCTCTAGTCAAGTCGGTACCTGGGACACTGTCCTGTTTCTCTGAGCCCAGATATCCCTCCTCCATTCACTGGTTACCCAGTGGCCCATGTCTGGGCTGTCTGCTGTGTAGTGCAAGTGTGGGAGGAAAAAGGGCCCACGGCCAAGCTGCTCTCAATGAACTTCTCCAACTCATCCTTTTAATGACTACCTCAGTATTACCTCTCAGAGCTCTTTCAGAGGCACAGCTAACTCAGCTCAGCTTATCCTGCACATTTGTTTCCCTGTGTAATTTATCCTGTCTCTTTTCTACCATTCAGAAACTTAAATAGATTTCCAATAGGCCAGTTGCACTTTTTGCATGTTTATTCACTTTTTATAGTCATTTGGAAAGTAAAAACAAGCCAAAAAATAAGAAAATACTGAAATAATTGGGTGACAAAGAAAATTATTATAGAATACATAAAAAATTATGAGAGCATTTTATGGGGAATGCATGCAAAATTGTATCCTGAGACATTGTACTCAGAAAAGAAGAATCATAACTTTTAAATCCAATCAGTATTAAAAAAGAAATGAATTAAGCATCCAATCTAAGAACTTAGAACATGAACCATAAAGGATAGTGAAGGCAGTAATTAAGATAAGAACAGAAATTAATAATAACTTCAAGAAACAGCTGTTATAAAAATCCAACAGCTTGTTTTTGATAAGGTCAACAAAATGAACAAATCTATGGCAAGTCTAATCAAGAAGAGATCAGTAAAAATGCAAATACACAACATTAGAAATGAGGAGCCAGAACCATAGATTTGGAAAAGATTAAGCTTATATTATTGTAGATAGTGCTATGCTAATAAATCAAATATGGGGATTAAGTGAATGATTTTACAGGGAAATATAAAACTCTAAAATGATTCAGAGTTAAAACAAATAAAGACAAATGAAAATGCAAGTGATTTCTAAAGTTTTCTCTTTCTAAAGAGATTTCTAAAGTATTCTCCCTTAACAAGCTAAACTTGGAAAATTTTACAGAAAATTCATTGGGATTTTCAAGGAACAGTATTTTTTCCTATGCTTTAGGAACAACTTGCTTTAATGTTGTTTCAGAGCAAGGAAGAGATGAAGTAATTTAGAATTAATATTGAACTGTACTCTCCAAGATGTCACTGCCTGATAAAGAGAACACACACACATAGAAACTTATAGAGGTTAAATTTGAAAGAAAATTCTAGTTAATGGTATTTTTTCCTCTTAACTAATTTACCAAGGCAAAGTAAGATTTATTCTAGGAATGTGAAGGTGACTGACTATATATTATAACTTTTTATATCTTTTCACTACAGGATAGGTCATGAAAGAAAATCCAGTGGACCTCCTCTTTAGCTATTAAAAAAAAGGCATTGATAAATTTTAATCTCTGTTACTAATTTAAAAATAACAAAAACAAATACGGTGAACTAGAAATTTAAAAGGTTGTGTTAAGATACATGCAGTCTTCCAAACCAATAACCGACATTAACTCAATGGTGAAATACTATAGCAGTGAACAATATTAGGACATCTTCAACTCCTACTACCAACCAGTATCCGGAACTGGAAATTCTAACCTAGTTTGTAAAGTTATTTGATGGAAAACTTTTTTTTTTTTTAACTTAAAACTCTTAATACAGTATGGAACAAGATTTGGAAGTTATCTTAACCAACTTGATAAGACAAAAAAAAAAAAAAAAACGGAGCTTTTCTAATTACTGAAAATAAGTAAAACTATTTTTGGGTGAGAACAATTTGCCTGCACAACCTGAGGGAATCAACTGAAAAATGATTAGAACAAATGGAATTAAATTAAAAAGTTACAAAATACAGCAGGAATCAAGAACTTTCTCAAATATTAGCAAACATCAATTAAAAAATAAAATGGGATAAAAAGGCCTTATCAAAAAGATATGTAACTTGCATATGTGACTTGCAACCATGTAAACACAGTGTTCAATTTTTAAAAAAATAAACAAGCCAAAAAAACTCCCAAACTCTCCTATTATCTGTAAGTGTCAGTTTGAATAATGTAGAGATGGATGTTGCTCCTGCGTGGTAAGATTTGATATTGTAGTAACTATAGTTCCATCCATATTAATTTGTGAGATGTGTGCAATTCCAATAAGATTTTCAGGGGAATGAGGTGGTTTGAAAAACTATTCCTACATTTCAACCATGAGAATAATCACAAAATTAAATAAAAAGCTTTACAAAAATATGGATAATAATTTGTGTGTTTGCTGGGGCAAGGAGAGTATACAGAATTAGCTATTAAAAAATACCTCAAATGCCCTCATACTGCCATTTGTAAGAAGTGAACTGAGAAGGACTCTTTGACAACATCAAATGAGTTTCCAAAATGTGAAAGTATTAGATATAAAAGGTCTAAGTTTGTTCTGCAGAAATAACCAGAAATCAGAAATGTACATAAGATATACATATAACATTGTGGTTTTTAAAAAATATTACTGGAAGGTTTGAAACAGTTTGTTCAAGGATAGAGGATTGAGGATTTTGAAGTTTGGAATACCATGCAGCAACTGCTACTGTGTCTGAATGATACGGGCATATGATCACCTATATAACAATGAAAAAATATTATAAAATAGACTCCAGGCAAGTTCTGAAACATGCCCCTTCTTATTGTGCTCTGTGGAAATTACTTCATCCCTCTAAGCCTTATTGTGAATGATAGTTATTTACCTCATGATACTGATTCCAGGACCAAATGAGAGAAAAGCTTGTGGAAAGTTTATCTTAATGGCTGGCATGTGGTAAGCCTACAAATGTGACCTGAGCTGCTGATAAGAAGTTATAATCTGTGTGTATAAAATCAAGAAATGAAGAAATTGACATGTTATTCCTGGATAGAGAGATTTTATGTGTGATTATTATGTCTTCCTTTACTTTTTTATTTTTTAAAAAGATTTTATTTATTTGAGAGAGAGAAAATGAGAGCATGAGCAGGGGAAAGGGCAGAGAGGGAGAAGGAGATGGAGAAGCAGGGATTCTACTTTGGGGCTCAATCCCAAAACCCTTGGGTCATGACCTGAGCCAAAGGTAGATGCTTAACCAACTGAGCCACCCAGGTGCCTCCATGTCTTCCTTTATAGTTTATGTACTTTTTATACTTTCCACAATGAATAAGTAACTTTTAGGAGAAATCTTTTTTAAAAGAATCAAGTTGGGGTACCTGAGTGGCTCAGTGGGTTAATACTCTGTCTTCGGCTCACGTCATAATCTCAGGGTCCTGGGATCAAGCCCTGCATTGGGCTCTCTGCTCAGTGGGGAGCCTGCTTCCCCCTCTCTCTCTGCCTACTTGTGATCTCTCTCTCTCTCTGTCAAATAAATAAATAAAATCTTTAAAAGATAAAAGAAGAAAGTTGATAGGATGTATTTCTGGGTTGGGAGCTAGAGAGCTGGGGATTCAATGATTATTATAGCTGGAAGTCCATTTCTCTATATATTAAAATGGTAGAACTAAAATAATGAATGGAGAACACACATTAATAATGCTATTTTTTGGGGCACCTGGGTGGCTCAGTGGGTTAAGCCGCTGCCTTCGGCTCAGGTCATGATCTCAGGGTCCTGGGATCGAGCCCCGCATCGGGCTCTCTGCTCAGCAGGGAGTCTGCTTCTCCCTCTCTCTCTGCCTGCCTCTCTGTCTGCTTGTCATCTCTCTCTGTCAAATAAATAAATAAAATCTTTAAAAAAAATGCTATATTTTACTCCCCTACTTCACCCATTAATATTTCCTTCTTTTGACTTGGTTGTCTCCTCTTAATTTTTTGAAGTGCTTTCCACTTTTTTTCCTTAGTGAATCCATCTTTGTCCTTCTGGGCAAAGATATTGCTGTGAGGAGCCCCCAAATCAGGACATCTCTCAACTGTCCCCTCCCATAAAGCTCCCCTCGTGTATTAAAAAGCATTCAAAGAAAGGGGTCCTTTAACATCTGTGGCATCAACTCTCCTTCCACTATCCTTTCCTCTTGAGTTGAGAGACCATCCTCCCCTGGGAGAAGCTTATCCTAGCCAGGCGATGACACTTTAATGTTTACATGAAGCGGTCAAGCTGAACCATGTGGGAACACCCCTCGCTGGGATTCAGACATGATTTCAAAATGACCCTCTCTTACTCTTCAATGACTGCATGACAGCCATGCTCTGGGGCATCCCTTTCACTCTGACCACACCAGGTTTCTCCAGTGTCCTGCTTGCACAGACCTGGCTGTCATGTTGACCCTTTGGCACACTGGACCACAGAGAAGTGCCTTCTACAACCTCGGGCAGGAAATGGTGAGCTCTCTACTTGTTGCTGTTAGCTTGGGCCCCAGTGCTGATCTTTGGTACCTCCTGTAGCTCCCCAGCCAAGCAGCCTGTCCCCTAGTGACAGCAACCCTACCTGAGGGGTGAGCCAAGGCAGAGGCACGGTTTGCTGTGTTGTCGCATTTACCGATCCCATTTTGGGCAGTATTTACAGAAGATTCTGCTCTTAGCATCTCCAGGATGTTATCTTATTTTATCCTATTACTTCAGTGCCCTCTTTGAAGGCAGCTCTGTCTGAATGGAGCGAGATGTGGAAAGCAGCGAGAAGACATGGTCTCTGTCCTCTGGGAGCCTTCATGACCCAGGCATACTGTTGCACAACAATTTGCTCCTGGGTTCTCTGCACCCTATCCACTGTAGCCTCAGGTCCTGTTGTTTGAACTGGTGTTCAGCAGTACATTTCTTTGTGCTTCGTCTTGGAGTTGTGCCTGCGTCTGTCTCCCTCATTACACTATGGTTTCCGTCAGAGTGGAGCTGTCTATTTCCATCTGTACCTTCCGCATGAATCCAGGTGTCTAGAAAACAGTTGGTGCTTAACAAATTCGTGTTGAGTGGGACAGGCTTGATGGTTTCTCAGACGCCATGCGTCCTATTCCTCCTGTTTAAAGTGTTTTGATTTCCTTAATGTCCAAAGCTCAGTCCTTGGAACCAGAACAACTTATTTGTATCTGTCCAACTAGATATTGCACTTCTGGATGAAAAACCAGTAAATGAACCAAGGATATGCTTATAAGGCATGCGGACGCATCTGCAATGGCTGTCAATTCAGCAGAACAAATTAATTAGTTGAAATTATCCTTCGTGCTACCAAAGGAAAACCAGCCTCTCTCTAGTAAATATGCTTTGCTAGATACAGAATAATAATCCTGAGTGCGGCATTGCCAGAGCCTCCCCTCTGCCATCTGGAGTGATGTTCCTGCATGGTGATGCCTCATCAGCTCTGTCCCGGTTTCTGTCCTGCTCTGGGTTTTCTCCTCTCCCTGTCCTTACTCTGTCATAGGATAATGTGTGTCACTCTCTCCCTGTCCTCTTTTCTTCCCACTGGGCAGTTCTTGGCTTCCTAATGGAGTGTTTTGCTTTTTAACATCTTTACATATGAAAAACTATGTATTTATTAAGATTTTTAAAAAGAGGAAAATATAAAGAATGAGAAATGGTCTCCCATGTGGAGAAACCTCTGTTGATGGTATGAGGAAGTAATGTGAGCACAAGGATCAAAAGTTAGAAAGCAAGAATTACATGCGGTGTTAAAGCTGCTTGCCCTGCCTATCCACCTTCCATGCTTCTTACCCCAGTGATAATTACAGTTAACATTTTGGTGTATGTTTTTTATAAAATTATTTTAAATATGATACACGTCTGTATATAAAAGTTGAAATCAATGTGCATGTATCTTTTCTATTTATATGGAATAGTCCCAAGAAAACTGCTCTGAAATTACCTTTTTTTCCCCTCTATTTGTCTCAGGGGAAGTTTTTTGTGTATTTGACACAGAATGTTACATTAGTTTCAAGTGTACAACTTAGTAAATTAACAAATTTATACCCATGCTAGGTTCACCACAGGCGTGGCTACCATCTGTCCTGATACATCACTATCACAATATCATTGACTGAATTCCTTATGCTTTGTTTTTTATTCCTGTGACTTATTCATTCCATTACTGGAAGCTTTCTCCCATTTTGCCCAACCTACCACCCTCCTCCTCTCTGACAAATGCTCAGTTTGTTCTCTGAACCTTTTATTACTTAATGTATCTTAGTGATCCCTCTACTGGTGTCTCCCCTTCTCTCCCATCTGCCTTATTCTTTGTATCTCCTGCATAGTATTCCATTGTGTAAATGCTTTAACTTACTGGTACAGTTCCTTATTAATGGACACTAAGACTTACTCTTGATCTTACATTTTTCAAAAATTCAATTATGTAAGTTCAATAATGAACTTACATAATTCAATAATAATAATAATAATGATAATATATCCAACTGTAACTATTCCTATATGTGTATCTCTGAACAGTTCTACAAAATACATGTACGTTTTACATGTTGCTGGTTGTTGCCAAATTGTCCTCCAAAAACGAAATCAGTTTTCACTAATTTAGGTATGCCACAAAAGTGCTTGACTATACTTGTTTTTCTGTTGATCTTTTCTAGTTTTTTTCCATTATGATTGAAAAATTTTATCTCATTGTTCTGATTTTTATTTCTTTGATTGTGTGTGAATATATCATGACCATTTTGAATTTATAAGCAATCTGTACTTTGTGAATTTTTCTTTCCTCTTCTTTGGTCCTTTCTGTTTGGTGGTTGTTTTTTTCTCACTAGTTTATATGAGGTCTTAACCACCTCCTCAGGCCTCCCCAGAATCTTCATCTAAAATAGCAACTGAGTCTCACATCAGTGTGTTTAATCCTCCGCATAGGATTACAACTGGATATATTTTTCACTTGTTTTTGGGTTTCCTCTGTTCTAGAGTAGAAACTCTTAAGGAGAAAGGTTCTCCTCTATCTTGTTCATTATTATATCCCTGTCATAGAGATCCAAGCCTGGCTCATAATAAGCAGTCAGAAGTTGTTGAATGAGTGAAATAATAATTGAATTTGTCTATATGTGTTACAAAAAGTTTTTAAGTTTGTTTTCTAATTTTGTTTAAGCTATTAAGCTATTTTTCCCAATGGAAGCTTTGAATTTTCATGCAGCCAAATTTATCAATCATTTTCCTTTATGATTTCTGAACTTTTCTTGCTCTACACCTATAAATAAATACACTCATGCCTCCTTTGAAAATTCCTGTGGCTCCATCTTTTAAGTTAAAATCTTAGACCTTGGAGCACCTGGGTGGCTTAGTCGTTAAACATCTGCCTTCAGCTCATGCCATGATCTCAGGGTCTTGGGATCGAGCCCCACATGGGGCTCCCTGCTCAGTGGGAAGCCTGCTTCCCCCTCTCCCCCTGCTTGTATTCTCTCTCTTGCTGTCTCTCTTTCTGTCAAATAAATAAATAAAATCTTAGAAAAAACTCAGATCGCTATAAAATTTATTTTTATATTAAAAATTTTTAAAGATTTATTTATTTATTTTAGAGGGAGGGAGAGAGAGAGAGAGAGCGCATGAGCAGTAGTGGGAAGGGAGAGGGAGAGAGAATCTCAGGCAGACTCCACACTGAGCCTGGACTCCCAAATAGGGCTCGATTTCAGAACCCTGAGATCACAACCTGAACTAAAACCAAGTGCTGGAAGCTTAACAGACTGCACCACCCAGGAGCAACCTCTCCCCACCCACACCAAAATTCTTTTAAAGCCATAACCCTGTAAGGGCAAAATAACAGGTTGGAGACTACAGCAAAGAAAAGGAACCATCAGAATTTCAGAAGCTGAACCACAGAGCTAGGGAAAGCCCAAACTTATTTGCAAGAAGTAGTAAGTTGTGAGTTGAAGCAGTCCCAATGCAGTTCTTTAACTGGGGTACCAGCTACTTTGAGGGCTGGTGTTGAAGAGACAAGGATGACTTGGAAGTCTAAAGACTTGGAAGTCTAAAGCCGTAGGACCCCTGGAGCCCCTCCCTTGCCACTGAACTTTGGAAAACACTGTAAGGATGAGGGCTGAGGATGGTGATATAGTGAGAAGGGAGGTTGGGGTTGGGATGGGGGTTGTAATAGAGCCCAAAATCTTCCACAGTAGGAAGGCAAAAGATAGTATCTTTTTTCAAAGTTAAGAAATAGAATATACATACTATTAAGAAAGAGGTAACTGACAGATGAAACCACACACAGGAACTGAAAGTGATTTTGGTGTCAATGGGGGAGGATAGGAACTTCTTTTATTTTAGTGTAAGGTTTGGTAGTACTAATAAGTAGCTCTCTTACTTGGTAGCCTTTTAAAAACTATGTTCATATATTTTAGTGACAAAAAATAAAATAAAATTATTTTATGCCATTGTAGGAAAGTAAGTCTCTAGCACAAGGCTTGGCATCTACTGCATAAATACCCATACAATGATTGAGTGAATATTAATTTATTTAGAAAACCTGCCGATTTTTTTCCTTTGGTGGTGGTGCTAGATAGTAACTGGAATTAAATAATGTGCTTTAGGGATTGATGAGTAATATATTTGTAATATCACAGTATATGAAACCTGTCTCTTTGTTTTGGGGATGGTGGAATGTTAGAAGGCCTTTAAATAAAGTTAAAAAATAAAATGTCAATTTGAACTTTGAATTTATTTTATGATTTTATTTTATTTTTTTAAAATATTTTATTTATTTATTTGACAGAGAGAGAGATCACAAGTAGGCAGAAAGGCAGGCAGAGGGAGAGGAGGAAGCAGGCTCCCTGCCAACCAGAGAGCCTGATGCAGGGCTTGATCCCAGGACCCCGAGACCATGACCTGAGCCAAAGGCAGAGGCCTAACCCACTGAGCCACCCAAGAACCCCTATTTTATACGTTTTATCAAGGACATTTTGTGCTTAAAAAAAAAAAATACACGTGTTGGCATGTGTTTATCAGTATTTTCTCCACTAGAAAATTCTCTGACTCAGGCCCTAATTTATGACATGGTTCTGGTAATTCTCATCCCTCTGCCTTTTCCTGTCTTTGAAAAGAGGTTAAAAAATCAGTCTGCTTCAAGGAAGGCAATTGAATACTAGAGAAATGCTAGCACCTAGTTCTTTGGCTTAACACCATAAACAGAGTAAGTTGAAGGTTGCGTCTTCTAGGAAGATAATCTGAATGTCAGACGCAGAGATTTAGTTGTAGTAACATGATCTAACAGAAGCAACGTATCCCCTCCAGGGAGTCCAAAGTTCCGCTGATGTTAGAAGTAACTAGTCAATAATAGGTAAGTTGATTATTCTCCAGGAGGGAGGATATTTTACTAAGGGAGTTTCACTACAGAATTGAGATCAGCATTTATTTGTAAGCTGCTATAAATTCGTTGGGAAAGAAATGCTAGAGAAATACCAGGAAATAGTATTGTGTGACATTTCTTGAAGAACTGATTTGATTTTTCTTTGGAAGACATAGGTGAGTTTGACTCATATTGTATTTTCTTCTGTGTATGTTGTACCTATTAGTCTAATATCTTGAGCATGCACATTGGCGTTTTAATCTTACAATTTTATACTCCCAGAGCTATTGTTTGACTAAGGTACAATTATTTTTGCTACCTAATTACATAAGAACATAATTTCACATGGAAATGGTACTTAAGTAAAAGTTTCAAAAATGAAATAGTATACCAGCTCAGGTTAAATATGTAATTGATTTGGGTATCTTCTGTACAATGATGTTAATTGAAAGCCATATTTTAAAATTTTTATTGTTCTTAGAGTGAATTACTGGAATTTAAGCGACAGCAACAGGAGGAAGAAAGGACCAAAACTCACCAAGCTGAACACAGGAGGTATAAATGGCTAATAAAATAAGCATCCTTGATTAAAATAACTACCTATAAAGTTTTTGCAATGTTTTAAGAAAGTACTATAATCATACTGAATATGGTTTTGGAATCTATATTACCTTTTTAACTTTATATTATTGGGGCATGTTATGTATGTGAGGATGACAACTGCTACATATGTATACACATATACATACACATACACTAGCTGGTTTTTCATACATAGACATGAAATACCCAGCTTTTCTGGGGAGGTGGCAAAAATTCATACTAGAAAACAGAATCATGCTGTCAAGCTATGTGTTTATTTAGGTGACACTTAATTTGCCTCCCAGGGGACAAAGTATCATTACTTTGAGATGATCTTTTACTATTTGTACACAACTTTAGAGTAATAACTGAATTTGTATAGAGGGTGAGATACTCATACTTGAATACGAAAGGTCAGACAAGAACTATTTTATATTGACTAACATATTAGGAAAAATATCTTAAAATAGAAACCATTAAACAATTTTTAACATTGTAAGTACTCTCTTATTCCTAATATCAGACATTAAGAGTACCCAGTAAAATATCATGTTGATGTTCAGCCGTTGCTAATAACCTCCATATCTATCATTATTCTAGGATTTTCCGGGGGGGGGGGGCGCTTGGTTTATCTGAGTTTATTGCAATGTGCTTGAGAATCTCAGAAGAATTTAAAGGGTTTCATGATCTAAGAGAGCAAATTCTTTTTAAACTGAGTGGTGTCACTTATACGTTTAACCTTCCCACTGTTGCTAATGTGTATTTTTTTAGTTGTGGTGGTTTCATTTTTTAATTGAGAATTTACAGAGTGTTAATGGAAGCTCCCAATTCTGCTGGAGCTGTGAACTATGGTTGGGTACTCATATTTTTTTGACCTGATTATTTTACTTACATAGTCTATCAAAATATTTTTAAAATGTCAATTGTGAATTTAGGTGGTTTTCTCTGACTTTTGAAAACATCAGAATTCTGATGCATTGGTTAGGCTATTTTGGGGGGTGAGGGGTAGCAATTACTGCTACCTTTTTTTTTCTTATGGTTTTTCTCATTTTCTAAAAACTTTTTTTTTTTTTTGAAGATTTTATTTAGACAGAGAGAGCACAAGCAGGGGGACAGCAGGCAGAGGGAAAGGGAGAAGCAGGCTCCTCACTGAGCAGGGAGCCCAATGTGAGACTTGAGCCCAGGATCCTGGGATCATGACCTGAGCCGAAGACAGACATTTAACCGACTGAGCCACTCAAGCGCCCCTGGTTCTTCTCATTTTCTCTTTAAAATTCTTTCTACTAAAAAAACCAATAGTGCATTTCTTTAACACTGGTTGTTAGTAGTAGCCAGTTATTTCTCTGGATTTCTGAGGACTGAGGATTGATTAGATTGTAAAGTTTTAAGCATCTTAAAGATAGTGCGATATGTTACATTAATGGGCCCTCTTGGCTAAGAAATTCATGTTCAGTGGGCATCCAATAAAAACGCAAGTTATTTGGTAAGAGGTAGAAAGGATTAATTCCTTGTGGGAAATCTTGACCCTCATTCTTTATTTCCATAATACTGGATACCTAAATCTTGGTGGGGTTATTTATTTTCTACACATTATTTTCTCTTTTTATTGATTCTAGTTAAATATAGATGCAAATTTAATCTAAGAGAAAATCTCTCCGGGTAATAACCTCAGTATCCAGTTTTGAGGTAACTGATCAAGTTTTTGAGCACATATTTTATGTTCTCAGTCAGTTTTTGAGGAGAGCATATGTTTATATTGCCCTTTAGAGTTTAAAGTAAGCTCTTGCATGTTAAATGAAAATACTCATTCAATAGCCTCTGAACGAATAAAATCCGTGACTATTCCGGCGGAGGGCAACAGCACTAGCTCTGTGTGTATGTGTGTGCATGCACACACACTCATATGTGTGTGTGTGTGTAAGGGCCATAAGTTAGATTTTCTCCAGGGATATAATTTTATTAGAGTCAAAAAGACAACATGTATTCTACCATTTAGAAGTTGACATAGCAGAAAACCCAACTCTGAGTTTTGTAACAGAAAGCTTGTGGAATTCCTCGCAAGCTTTTCAATGCATCCTATATTGATTGAGCCTGGCTGCACCTGAACCTGACCCATGGTAACTTTCTGAGAGAAGAAAGTTGAAACTTCAGAGAGAAAAGACAAAGCACGGGGGTCAAGGACTTGAAAAGATCTGAGCTGTGAGTTGAAAAGTGGAGTGAACTGAAGTGATTTACTGAAACTTGAATCATCCTTAAATAGTAGTTTTTATCCATATTAACTCTTAGAAGAAAAGCCAGAGCAGTGATTTGACAGCAATAAAATGTATGATCTTTCTAACACTAGTAAACAAATCTATAAGCTGGTACTTTTTTCTTGTCTTTGAATTCTCAATAGGAATTGAGAAAAAACACAATCTCTTTACCACCTATGGGCTCTTGTCGACCCACTGTGCTGTCCTCCTAGTAACTGATGGCCAAAAGTGAATTGTACCACCTGTGTCCATGATAAGACAGTATGTGAACGAACTGAGAGCTGTGGACATTGGGCCATTCTGCAGCCTATACTCACCACCATTGGTGGTTTCTTGATGCAGCTGTAGTCACAGAAGCAGGCAGATATGGGGACCACCACGCACCTGGATGATTCATTCATTCTCTTCTTACCTATCAGGACAAGGCTCTGTGAAGGTTTTGTTCTAGGCATTGGGAATAGGCATAAAATAGCAGAGAACATCCCTAACTGCATGGAAATTACAATCTGGAGAGGAGAAATAGAAGTCAACAAGTTAACAGCAAGAGTATTTCAGACAATGATATGTACTGTGAGGAGACAGATTGAAGGTGGTAGTCCCCATGAAGAGGTAACATCAAAGGACAAGAGCCAGTCACATTGTAGATATCCCCTATTATTAGGTGTAGGAAAAAATGCAAAGGCCCTCAAGTGGGAATGAGTTTGGACTTGAGTCTCAAGTGGCTGGATTATAGATGGTGAGGAAGAGAATAAGATAAAATGAGGTTGGCAGGAGCCAGAAAATACAAGATTTTACAAGTCAGTATTTTGTTCTAAGACTAATGGGAAATCATAAGAGACTCTTAACTATAGGAAATAAACTGACAGTTGTTGGAGGGGAGGTGTTTGGGGGGATGGGTTAACTGGGTGATGGGCATTAAGGAGGGCACTTTATAGAATGAGCACTTGTGGTTATATACAACTGATGAATCACTAAATTCTACTCTGAAATTAATAATATGCTATATGTTAATTAAAGTGAATTTAAATAAAAAAGTAAAAAGACTAATGGAAGATCATAGGAGGGTTTTAAGCAAAAGGAAGGCATGATCCCTTTTATAATTTAGTAAGGTAGTTGTGTGGAGAATGAATTACAGAGGGTGAGAGTGGAAGTAAAAGCAAGATGAGAGAGGATAGTGATTTGGACTAGAATGGTGGCCATGGAAAGTTTTAATTTTTTTATATTTTATAACATGTAGGAAAGTCCATGAAATAAGTATTTAGAATGATTAATTAGAGAGTGAACATTCAAGTAGCCAGCTCCAGAATATAACCACCACCCTACTGTTAACCCTTATTCTGACCTCTATGATAATCATTTTCTTGCCTTTCCTTAAGGTTTTACCTTCTATGTCTTAACCTTAATTTCTGAAATTGGTTACTGCAAGTATGACCAAACATCAGGGAAGGATATACCCATTTTTTTGAGAGCTTGAGTTTCCCTCTTTTAATATTTCCCATTTCTAATATGAATCTCTTCCCATTTTCCTTCTAATTTGCACTTATGGGGTTTACTTTAGCAAGACTGGCAGTGGGGTACAGGTCATTTGGGAGGGACATCTCCGTTGCAACAATAGTACCATAGAGCTATTTTTAGTTCCCCTTCATGTTTCAGGTCTTTCCGAAGTTTCCATCTCTTCTCAGCCTCTAGATTTCGCACCTGGCAGGTCTTGGAGGGGTATGGTTACTGGGGAATAAGGCTCTTGCAGACCTGGTAGAAGATGAAGGAATGAAGTTCTGAGTTCAGAACTGTGTCCCCTCTTGCTGGAGTCACAACTGGTGAAGGGCTGTTAACAGCATGTCATATGGCTAATGTGAAAAGAAGTCTCTACAGATTAATTCTAAGCTGAAGGGAGGGAAGCAATCCTCACAGTTCATACAGCATGTTAGGTTCTCAAAAATCTCTTAACCCTGTAGCAAGCTTTCCACTTACACATATTTTTCATTGTTTAAAGGGTAAATAATGTTTTCCTGGACCGGCTCCAAGGCAAAAGTCAACCAGGTGGCTTTGAGAACTTTGGAGGCCATTGGAATACGAATAGTGGTAACAGCTGGGTGAGTTTTTTTCTTTTCTTTTAAAAAAAAATCTTTCAAAGTTGAACAGTAAAAACGATGAGAATTTTAAAAATATGTTGTGGCTTTCTCCCAAGATATTATTTTTTTGTTGTGCTGTTCAGCTGTATGATGGGCAGTCAGCCAGGATGATTACTGTAAATTCCACAATAGTTTCTAGAGAGAGGGAAAAAGTCCTGGTTTCAGTGCTGGCCAATCACAATAAAAAATGACACCTGCCCTTTGTTCTCAATATGATTGCCTGGACTGTAAAGATTTTTTATCACCCCTTGCCCAGAACTACAACAAAAACAAATGAAAAAATTTTTTCAAGAGGATTTTAAGTGCAATACGGATATAAAAATAGTAAGCATTCTCTAGTAATATATTCTTTCAGTGAAACTAGCACATCAAAGAAACCAGTATTTAATTTTTCACTACAAAATGATTTTTAAAAAACCCTACAGGAAAAGGCACTTTTTGGAAATGAAATGTCCTTATGGATTTCTGTGAAGAAAACCTTGCAACTGTGTCGTACTATGTGTTTAATGTGTTTTGTGTGCACAATATATCATTGAACCAGCACTGAATCTTCGGAATGTATATAATTGCAGGCTTTGCAATGTGTACAGAATCAAAACTACACTGGGTTTCATAATTTAATTGAGACCCAAGTGCATACATACCTACTAAAAAAATGGGGCAGATAGAAATCTTTAAACTGGTAAAATACAACAAAATAATCAAGTGCTTGCTGGAAACTCTAGAGATCACCCTTAAATAAATACTTCATGGGCAAAAGATAATTTTTGAGAAAGTCTGTTGGAAATCTTATGCATGTTTTCTTGAAAGGCATTTAGTAGTTAAAATTGATGAATAGATCTCACAAATGTATATATACTGAAGATAATTGAATGTAGGCAAGTTTGCAAAGAATTTTACTGGATATGTATCCATAATGTATGCTCTTGTGTATCACTATGGAATTCGGAATAGGGACAACATGTAAGAGAGAGAAAAGAATGAAAACAGAGGATTTTTGTATCAGGAGTTACAATTTATAAATTATTGACTTAAGAATATATGAGTAGGAGTCCTGTGGAAAATGGGGCATTGTGACTTGAAGACATTCACGTTCATGGAATTTATAAGTTGTGAGACATGATTGAAACTTGGATTTTGGGCAGGACTTGGAAACTGCGTATTTTCTCCTCTACTTACCAACTCTCAAAATTTAGAGAGTACTTAGAAAAATAACCTGGGATTGAGGGTAAGATGATGGGAGAGAGTAAATGAATACCACATGGGCTGCTGTTAAGGGAATGAGGGTTTGGAAAGCTGGTTCACCCCTGACTATTTATAGGCCTTATGGGAGTGAGCTGTAATCTCTGCTTAGATTCTTCATGGATAAAAAGAAAGGAGTATCATTTTCTTGTGATATGAGTGAAGGTTGCTAAAGTTTCCTTAGTAGGACAGTCTTGGCCAAAGTGGTTATCAGCTCTTCCCTTACTTGAAAGAAGCAGTGACATAAAGGTCCTCAGGCCCCCACCTCTACATCCCTATGGACATCCTTACTTCTATGTCTGCTTCTCCTTGGGGACCAGATTCTCTCTTATCTACCTACTGGGGGACTTTGTTCTAATGATATTCTTCTCTCTCCTGAATTCACCTGAACTAGAAAATTCCCATCAGCATAAAATATAAATATAAATTATATTGATACCCCTTCCCTCTTGCTATTGTCCTGTTTCTTTGTTCCTCTTTCAAGCAAAACTTAAGAGGTTTCTATCCTTTAGTTGTCTGTAATTTCTTTCTTCCCATTTCTCTTAAACTCATTTAAATCGTGATCTAGATTTTATCAGTCCAACCATAATGCTCTTGTCATGGTCACTAATGATGTCCATATTACAAAGTTCAGTGGTTATCCATCAGCATCATTTGTCATGGTGAATCACTTCCTCCTCTCTGAAACTATTTACTTGGCTTCTGGGGAATTATTCTTTCTTGGGTTTCCACCAATCCCAGTGGCTACTCCTTTTCATTCTCCTTTGCTGAATCCCCTGCATCTTGCTGTCCTCTCAACATTGGAGCACCTCAGAGATCCACCTTGGATCACCTTCTGAACTTTATGTTCACTTAACACCTTGGTGGCCTCATTTATTCTCATGAATTTAAATTCCACTTACAT